>NW_028136525.1:1800000-2270000 GCF_964662115.1 Mustela nivalis
CCCGAAGCCCTCAAGTTTGGCAATTCCGGACCCACAATGCAGCACTCTGCCTGCCCTCTAGAAAAAAAATTATTGCCTCGTGAGCTGCCCAGGCACCTTAAATGAGGGTAAACCTACACAGCACTCGACTTTACCCAAATTATATAGTCTAACCTGGGCACTAATGCACTGTCGAACACAACCTGAGCCGGGACTTCCTGACCAACACCCAGAAAGCTGACCGCACACTGAGCACATAAAACCCGCCATGGCCTTAGGTCATCATCTCTTCCCTACCTCAGTTTTCAGGCTTCAGAACCCAGACCTTATCTCCAATCACTTCCCAGGGGTGAGTGTGATGCAGAAATCAAAACTCCTCCTTACCCATGGCAAGAACCCTGTGGTTGGCACGTTGTCCAACGTTCAGTGTAGGAGAAACCAGCATTCACCCTGGGGCCCCGCCCATTCTTGAGTGCGACAAGGGCATACACACGCATTGTGACGCTCAGCATGAGTCCTGTCCTCTAGTAAGTCCTCTCAGTTGCTGGACCATTAGATGTCATAATGGGCTTGACATATTCCTAGGCCCCAATTTTTAACCAAATTTCTGATGGTCCAGTCGCCCCTCCCCAGGGCTCTACTCTGGAATCCCTCATTTGGTGGGACACCTGAAGATAAAAAAGAAAAAAACAACAATAAAAAAAAAACGGACTTCTTCCATCCCACAGAATGACCCCAAACTCTTTGGACGGGGCCAAAACACCCGAGAGTAAGACTCGTCCATTTACCATGAAGTCACCCAGAAATTCCACGACCATGAGTGACCCGATATCCAGAGACAAAAACTTGAGCAGGAGCCTCACACTCGCCCTTCTTTCAAATCCCGAAGAGTTCTCCTCATGGTCTGTAGATCAGTCCTGCCATACCTATGACCCGAAACATAAGCCAAGTTTGTGTTTTCAGACAACTGTCCAAATAGCCCTGGCCTACACAACCTACAGGCTCAGGCCCCTGGAGCCAAACCTGAGGACTGTACTTGCCCTCTCCAAGGGAATAGTGTGTGCCCATTCCAATGGCCACAACCCTTCTAATAGGATAAACTTCCAAAGTCCCTGATCAATCTCAAGAGTGGTGGCTTCCCAGTAAAAACAGGGGCAATCTGAGACCAACTGAGCACCTACCTGCACTCAGACCCATAGACAGATGTCCCCAGAAGTAAAAAGGAAAGAACAGGCCCCTAGGCACTAATCAGATCCATTGCTTTGGTTTCCAGGCATCTCTCCTCAGAGGCCTGGATTTCAAAAGCAGCATATAGCTGTTTCTTGACTCACCCATCAGGAAACATCTCATCTACACATGGGAAACTTGCACGTTGGAGCTGTGTCAAAGCCTCTGTTTAGGAGAATCCTTTAGGGCCCCAGAGCCACCGCTTTATTCCAAGGTCTCCATAGACACAAAAGCACGTTAGGACCCATCCCAAGGGGTGTCCATTTCAACTCAGCGTCCTCGGTTGCTCCCCACAGATCCAGGAGATCTAACCTGCCTTGTTGCTAGGAGACAATTGGAATGCGAGGTGGGCTACCCAGCCATCCATCCTTAGAACCCTGCTCAGAATCATTGGCCTGGAGCCAAACAACAGGTCTCAATTGTCCTGCAGAAGACTCTCTGCAGTTTGGAGATTCTCACAACTCCCATCGTGGGAAAACCCCCATGGCCTCGTGTTGCCCCCGCCCATTCATGAAGGGGCCATCAGGGACAGAAACTCCAACCTGAGCGATCGTCTGATCCTGCCCTGACTTCAGATGCACGAGATCTCGATTCAGGTCTGTACATTGTGCGTGCCATGGCCTCACCCAGAAACCTAAGCCTAGCTTGTGTTCTCAGACTTTTGTCGTCAGACTACTGGCCCACAAGCCCTCCAGTTTGGCAATCCAGAACTACAATGCAGCACTCTGCCGGCCCTCCAGAAGAAAAACATTGTCCTCTGGTGCTACCCAGTAATCCCAAATGAGGATCAACCTGCACCGACCTTGGCTGTACCCCAAATACATAGGCTGAACAGGGCACTAATGCCCTTTCTGACACAGCCTGAGCCTGGACCCCCTGGCCCCTCCCAGACAGCTGGCCGCACACTGAGCACATAGAGCCGCCATGGCCTTAGGTCGTCATCTCTTCCCAACATCAGTTTTCAGGTTTCAGAACCTAGACCTTATATCCAATCACTGCCCAGGGTTGAAGGTGATGCAGAAATCAGAACTCCTTCCCCATGGCAAGAAACCTTGTGGTTGGCATGTTGTCCAACGTTCAGTGTAGTTGAAACCAGTGTGGCCCTGAGGCCCCGCCCATGCTCGCGGGCCACATTGGTCACAAACACACATTGTGACGCTCACTGAGCCCAGTCCTCAAGTAAGGCCACTCAGTGGCTGGATGAAGAGATATCATATTGGGCTTGCCATGCCCCTAGGTCCCAATTTTTAACCATAGTTCGGGTTGTCCCTTCAGTCTTCCCCACGGCTTGGCTTTGGAATTCCTCTTTTGGTGGGACACCTGAGGTAACAAAACTGAAATGAGTCCTCCCATCCCAAAGATTGACGAAAAGCAATTGAGAATCGGGCCAAATCCTCAGAGAGGAAGATTCGTCCATGGCCCATGAGGCGTCCCCGACATTCCACGGCCATCGCTGATAAAAAATCCAGAGACAAAAGCCTGAGCAAGAGCCTCAGACTCGCACTTTCAACATATCCTGAAGAGTTCTTTTCATGGTTTGTAGATCGGGCCTGCCATACCTACGTCCCCAAACCTAAGCTGAGTTTGTGTTTTCAGTCTTCTGTCCTCAAAGTGTTGGGCCACTCACACTCGAGGCTGGGCCCCTGGAGCCACACATTAGGACTGTGCCTACCAATCCATGGGAATTCTGCCCATTCCATGGTCCAAAATCGTACAAATTAGGAGAAATCTCCAAAGTCCCTGAGGCCATCCCAATAGTGTAGGTCGCCCGGAACAAACAAGGGCTGTCTGACACCAGCTGATAATCGACCTCCACTCATACCATAGATGGATGTCCCCAGAGAAGAAGATTGAACCAGACAGGACCCTAGGCCATAATAGGATCCATTGCTTTGGGTTACAGGCATGTGTCCTCAAAAGCCTGATTCCAATACGAGCATGGGGGTTTACCTGAGGCACCCATCAGAACTCATCTCGTCTCCACAAGGAAACCTGTGCATGGGAGCCATGTCCAAAGCTTAGGAGAGTACTTCAGGGTCCCGGTGCCACCGCCCCATTCCAAGGCCTTCATGGACACAAAAACACTTTAGGAGCCATCCTCAGGAAAGTCCATTTCAACTCAGCCACCCCGGTCGCTCCGGCAGAGCCATCAGATCTAAACTGACTTGTTGCTAGGAGACAATTGGAATGCGAGGCGGGCTTCCCAGGCATCCATCCGCGAACGGTGCTCTGGAGTCATTCCATATGGGATGTCCTGGAGCTGTCCAACAGGTCTCAATTGTCCCGCAGAAGGAATCCATGAAAAGGGCATCCCACAACTCCCAACGTGGGAAAACCTCAATGGCCTCGAGATTCCGCTCCCTTCATGAAGCGGCCGTCAGGCTCAGAAACTCCAACCTGAGCCAATGTCTGATCCTCGCCCTGACTTCAGATGCATGAGATATTGGTTCAGATCTGCAGGGGGTACCTGCCGTGCCCTAGCCCTGAAACACAAGTCTAGCTTGTCTTCTCAGACTTCTGTCCTCACATCCTGGCCCCGAAGCCCTCAAGTTTGGCAATTCCGGACCCACAATGCAGCACTCTGCCTACCCTCTAGAAAAAAAATTATTGCCTCATGAGCAGCCCAGGCACCTTAAATGAGGGTAAACCTACACAGCACTCGACTTTACCCAAATTATATAGTCTAACCTGGGCACTAATGCACTGTCGAACACAACCTGAGCCCGGACCTCCTGACAAACACCCAGAAAGCTGACCGCACACTGAGCACATAAAACCCGCCATGGCCTTAGGTCATCATCTCTTCCCTACCTCAGTTTTCAGGCTTCAGAACCGAGACCTTATCTCCAATCACTTCCCAGGGGTGAGTGTGATGCAGAAATCAGAACTCCTCCTTACCCATGGCAAGAATCCTGTGGTTGGCACGTTGTCCAACGTTCAGTGTAGGAGAAACTAGCATTCACCCTGAGGCCCCGCCCATTCTTGAGTGCGACGAGGGCATACACACGCATTGTGACCCTCAGCATGAGTCCTGTCCTCTAGTAAGTCCTCTCAGTTGCTGGACCATTAGATGTCATAATGGGCTTGACATGTCCCTAGGCCCCAATTTTTAACCAAATTTCTGATGGTCCAGTCGCTCCTCCACAGGGCTCTACTCTGGAATCCCTCATTTGTTGGGACACCTGTGGATAAAAAAGAAAAAAACAAGAAAAAAAAAAACGGACTTCTTCCAGCCCACAGAATGACCCCAAACTCTTTGGACGGGGCCAAACCACCAGAGAGTAAGACTCGTCCATTTCCCATGAAGTCACCCAGAAATTCCACGACCATGAGTGACACGATATCCAGAGACAAAAACTTGAGCAGGAGCCTCACACTCGCCCTTCTTTCAAATCCCGAAGAGTTCTCCTCATGGTCTGTAGATCAGTCCTGCCATACCTATGACCCGAAACATAAGCCGAGTTTGTGTTCACAGACAACTGTACAAACAGCCCTGGCCTACACAACCTACAGGCTCAGGCCCCTGGAGCCAAACCTGAGGACTGTACTTGCCCTCTCCAAGGGAATTGTGTGTGCCCATTCCAATGGCCACAACCCTTCCTATAGGATAAACCTCCAATGTCCCTGATCCATCTCAATAGTGGTGGCTTCCCAGGAAAAACAGGGGCAATCTGAGCCCAACTGAGCACCTACCTGCACTCAGACCCATAGACAGATGTCCCCAGAGGTAAAAAGGAAAGAACAGGCCCCTAGGCACTAATCAGATCCATTGCTATGGTTTCCAGGCATCTCTCCTCAGAGGCCTGGATTTCAAAAGCAGCATATAGCTGTTTCTTGACTCACCCATCAGAAAACATCTCATCTACACATGGGAAACTTGCACGTTGGAGCTGTGTCAAAGCCTCTGTTTAGGAGAACCCGTTAGGGCCCCAGTGCCACCGCTTCATTCCAAGGTCTGCATAGACACAAAAGCACATTAGGACCCATGCCCACGGGTGTCCATTTCAACTCAGCGTCCTCGGTTGCTCACAACAGATCCAGGAGCTTTAACCTGTTTTGTTGCTAGGAGACAATTGGAATGCGAGGTGGGCTACCCAGCCATCCATCCTTAGAACCCTGCTCAGAATCATTGGCCTGGAGCCAAACAACAGGTCTCAATTGTCCTGCAGAAGACTCTCTGCAGTTTGGAGCTTCTCACAACTCCCATCGTGGGAAAATCCCCATGGCCTCGTGATGCCCCCGCCCATTCATGAAGGGGCCACCAGGGACAGAAACTCCAACCTGAGCGATCGTCTGATCCTCGCCCTGACTTCAGATGCACGAGACCTCGATTCAGGTCTGTAGATTGTGCGTGCCATGGCCTCACCCAGAAACCTAAGCCTAGCTTGTGTTCTCAGACTTTTGTCGTCAGACTACTGGCCCACAAGCCCTCCAGTTTGGCAATCCAGAACTACAATGCAGCACTCTGCCGGCTCTGCAGAAGAAAAACATAGTCTTCTGGGGCTACCCAGTAACCCCAAATGAGGATCAACCTGCACCGACCTTGGCTGTACCCCAAATACATAGGCTGACCAGGGCACTAATGCCCTTTCTGACACAGCCTGAGCCTGGACCCCCTGGCCCCTCCCAGACAGCTGGCCGCACACTGAGCACATCGAGCCTCCATGGCCTTAGGTCGTCATTTCTTCCCAACATCTGTTTTCAGGTTTCAGAACCTAGACCTTATCTCCAGTCACTGCCCAGGGTTGAAGGTGTTGCAGAAATCAGAACTCCTTCCCCATGGCAATAAACCTTGTGGTTGGCATGTTGTCCAACGTTCAGTGTAGTTGAAACCAGTGAGGCCCATGAGGCCGCGCCCATGCTCGCGGGCCACATTGGTCCCAAACACACATTGTAACGCTCAGGCTGAGCCCAGTACTCAAGTAAGGCCACTCAGTGGCTGGATGAAGAGATAGCATATTGGGCTTGCCATGCCCCTAGGCCCCAATTTTTAACCATAGTTCGGGTTGTCCCTTCAGTCTTCCCCACGGCTTGGCTTTGGAATTCCTCTTTTGGTGGGACACCTGAGGTAACAAAATTGAAATGAGTCCTCCCATCCCACAGATTGACAAAAAGCAATGGCGAATCGGGCAAAATCCTCAGAGAGGATGATTCGTCCATGGCCCATGAGGCCTCCCCGTCATTCCACGACCATCACTGATACAAAATCCCGAGACAAAAGCCTGAGTAAGCACCTCAGAGTCGCACTTTCTTCATATCCTGAAGAGTTCTTCTCATGGTTTGTAGATCGGGCCTGCCATACCTACGTCCCCAAACCTAAGCTGAGTTTGTGTATTCAGACTTCTGTCCTCAAAGTCTGGGGCCACACACCCTACAGCCTGAACCCCTGGAGCCACACATTAGGACTGTGCCTACCAATCCATGGGAATTCTGCCCATTCCATGGTCCAAAATCGTACAAATTAGCAGAAATCTCAAAAGTCCCTGAGGCCATCCCAATAGTGTAGGTCGCCTGGAACAAACAAGGGCTGTCTGACACCAGCTGATAATCGACCTCCACTCATACCATAGATGGATGTCTCCAGAGAAGAAGATTGAACCAGACAGGACCCTAGGCCATAATAGGATCCATTGCTTTGGGTTACAGGCATGTGTCCTCAAAAGCCTGATTCCAATACGAGCATAGGGGTTTTCCTGAGGCACCCATCAGAACTCATCTCGTCTCCACAAGGAAACCTGTGCATGGGAGTCATGTCCAAAGCTTAGGAGAGTACTTCAGGGTCCCGGTGCCACCGCCCCATTCCAAGGCCCTCATGGACACAAAAACACATTAGGACCCATCCTCAGGAAAGTCCATTTCAACTCAGCCACCCCGGTTGCTCCGGCAGAGCCATCAGATCTAAACTGACTTGTTGCTAGGAGACAATTGGAATGCGAGGTGGGCTTCCCAGGCATCCATCCACGAATGGTGCTCTGGAGTTATTCCATATGGGATGTCCTGGAGCTTTCCAACAGGTCTCAATTGTCCCGCAGAAGGAATCCTTGAAGGGGGCATCCCACAACTCCCAACGTGGGAAAACCTCAATGGCCTCGAGATTCCGCTCCCTTCATGAAGCGGCCGTCATGCTCAGAAACTCCAACCTGAGCCAACGTCTGATCCTCGCCCTGACTTCAGATGCATGAGATATTGGTTCAGATCTGCAGGGGGTACCTGCCGTGCCCTCGCCCTGAAACCCAAGTCTAGCTTGTCTTCTCAGACTTCCTTCCTCACACTCCTGGCCCCGACGCCCTCAAGTTTGGCAATTCCGGACCCACAATGCAGCACTCTGCCTGCCCTCTAGAAAAAAAATTATTGCCTCATGAGCTGCCCAGGCACCTTAAATGAGGGTAAACCTACACAGAACTCGACTTTACCCAAATTATATAGTCTAACCTGGGCACTAATGCACTGTCGAACACAACCTGAGCCCGGACCTCCTGACCAACACCCAGAAAGCTGACCGCACACTGAGCACATAAAACGCGCCATGGCCTTAGGTCATCATCTCTTCCCTACCTCAGTTTTCAGGCTTCAGACCCGAGACCTTATCTCCAAACACTGCCCAGGGGTGAGTGTGATGCAGAAATCATAACTCCTCCTTACCCATGGCAAGAACCCTTGTGGTTGGCACGTTGTCCAACGTTCAGTGTAGGAGAAACCAGCATTCACCCTGAGGCCCCGCCCATCCTTGAGTGCGACGAGGGCATACACACGCATTGTGACCCTCAGCATGAGTCCTGTCCTCTAGTAAGTACTCTCAGTTGCTGGACCATTAGATGTCATAATGGGCTTGACATGTTTCTAGGCCCCAATTTTTAACCAGATTTCTGATTGTCCAGTCGCCCCTCTCCAGGGCTCTACTAGGGAATCCCTCATTTGGTGGGACACCTTAGGTTAAAAAAGAAAACAAAACAAAAAAAAAAAAAAACGGACTTCTTCCAGCCCACAGAATGACCCAAAACTCTTTGGACTGGTCCAAACCACCAGAGAGTAAGACTAGTCCATTTCCCATGAAGTCACCCAGAAATTCCACGACCATGAGTGACACGATATCCAGAGACAAAAACTTGAGCAGGAGCCTCACACTCGCCCTTCTTTCAAATCCCGAAGAGTTCTCCTCATGGTCTGTAGATCAGTCCTGCCATACCTATTACCCGAAACATAAGCCGAGTTTGTGTTTTCAGACAACTGTCCAAATAGCCCTGGCCTACACAACCTACAGTCTCAGGCCCCTGGAGCCAAACCTGAGGACTGTACTTGCCCTCTCCAAGGGAATTGTGTGTACCCATTCCAATGGCCACAACACTTCTAATAGGATAAACCTCCAAGTCCCTGATCCATCTCAATGTGGTGGCTTCCCAGGAAAAACAGGGGCAATCTGAGCCCAACTGAGCACCTACCTGCACTCAGACCCATAGACAGATGTCCCGGAGGTATGAAGGAAAGAACAGGCCCCTAGGCACTAATCAGATCCATTGCTTTGGTTACCAGGCATCTCTCCTCAGAGGCCTGGATTTCAAAAGCAGCATATAGCTGTTTCTTGACTCACCCATCAGAAAACATCTCATCTACACATGGGAAACTTGCACGTTGGAGCTGTGTCAAAGCCTCTGTTTAGGAGAACCCGTTAGGGCCCCAGTGCCACCGCTTCATTCCAAGGTCTCCATAGACACAAAAGCACATGAGGACCCATCCCCGGGGTGTCCATTTCAACTCAGCGTCCTCGGTTGGTCCCCACAGATCCAGGAGATCTAACCTGTTTTGTTGCTAGGAGACAATTGGAATGCGAGGTGGGCTACCCAGCCATCCATCCTTAGAACCCTGCTCAGAATCATTGGCCTGGAGCCAAACAACAGGTCTCAATTTTCCTGCAGAAGACTCTCTGTAGTTTGGAGCTTCTCACAACTCCCATCGTGGGAAAATCCCCATGGCCTCGTGATGCCCCCGCCCATTCATGAAGGGGCCATCAGGGACAGAAACTCCAACCTGAGCGATCGTCTGATCCTCGCCCTGACTTCAGATGCACGAGATCTCGATTCAGGTCTGTAGATTGTGCGTGCCATGGCCTCACCCAGAAACCTAAGCCTAGCTTGTGTTCTCAGACTTTTGTCGTCAGACTACTGGCCCACAAGCCCTCCAGTTTGGCAATCCAGAACTACAATGCAGCACTCTGCCGGCTCTTCAGAAGAAAAACATAGTCTTCTGGGGCTACCCAGTAACCCCAAATGAGGATCAACTTGCACCGACCTTGGCTGTACCCCAAATACATAGGCTGACCAGGGCACTAATGCCCTTTCTGACACAGCCTGAGCCTGGACCCCCTGGCCCCTCCCGGACAGCTGGCCGCACACTGAGCACATCGAGCCTCCATGGCCTTAGGTCGTCATTTCTTCCCAACATCTGTTTTCAGGTTTCAGAACCCTAGACCTTATCTCCAGTCACTGCCCAGGGTTGAAGGTGTTGCAGAAATCAGAACTCCTTCCCCATGGCAAGAAACCTTGTGGTTGGCATGTTGTCCAACGTTCAGTGTAGTTGAAACCAGTGTGGCCCATGAGGCCCCGCCCATGCTCACGGGCCACATTGGTCCCAAACACACATTGTGACGTTCAGGCTGAGCCCAGTCCTCAAGTAAGGCCACTCAGTGGCTGGATGAAGAGATAGCATATTGGGCTTGCCATGCCCCTAGGCCCCAATTTTTAACCATAGTTCGGGTTGTCCCTTCAGTCTTCCCCACGGCTTGGCTTTGGAATTCCTCTTTTGGTGGGACACCTGAGGTAACAAAACTGAAATGAGTCCTCCCATTCCACAGATTGACGAAAAGCAATTGGGAATCGGGCCAAATCCTCAGAGAGGAAGATTCGTCCATGGCCCATGAGGCCTCCCCGTCATTCCACGACCATCACTGATACAAAATCCCGAGACAAAAGCCTGAGTAAGCACCTCAGAGTCGCACTTTCTTCATATCCTGAAGAGTTCTTCTCATGGTTTGTCGATCGGGCTTGCCATACCTACGTCCCCAAACCTAAGCTGAGTTTGTGTTTTCAGACTTCTGTCCTCAAAGTCTGGGGCCACACACCCTCCAGCCTGAACCCCTGGAGCCACACATTAGGACTGTGCCTACCAATCCATGGGAATTCTGCCCATTCCATGGTCCAAAATCGTACAAATTAGGAGAAATCTCAAAAGTCCCTGAGGACATCCCAATAGTGTAGGTCGCCTGGAACAAACAAGGGCTGTCTGACACCAGCTGATAATCGACCTCCACTCATACCATAGATGGATGTCCCCAGAGAAGAAGATTGAACCAGACAGGACCCTAGGCCATAATAGGATCCATTGCTTTGGGTTACAGGCATGAGTCCTCAAAAGCCTGATTCCAATACGAGCTAGGGGTTTTCCTGAGGCACCCATCAGAACTCATCTCGTCTCCACAAGGAAACCTGTGCATGGGAGCCATGTCCAAAGCTTAGGAGAGTACTTCAGGGTCCCGGTGCCACCGCCCCATTCCAAGGCCCTCATGGACACAAAAACACATTAGGACCCATCCTCAGGAAAGTCCATTTCAACTCAGCCACCGCGGTTGCTCCCGAAGAGCCATCAGATCTAAACTGTCTTGTTGCTAGGAGAAAATTGGAATGCGAGGCGGGCTTCCCAGGCATCCATCCGCGAACGCTGCTCTGGAGTCATTCCATATGGGATGTCCTGGAGCTGTCCAAGAGGTCTCAATTGTCCCGCAGAAGGAATCCTTGAAGGGGGCATCCCACAACTACCAACGTGGGAAAACCTCAATGGCCTCGAGATTCCGCTCCCTTCATGAAGCGGCCGTCAGGCTCAGAAACTCCAACCTGAGCCAACGTCTGATCCTCGCCCTGACTTCAGATGCATGAGATATTGGTTCAGATCTGCAGGGGGTACCTGCCGTGCCCTCGCCCTGAAACCCAAGTCTAGCTTGTCTTCTCAGACTTCCGTCCTCACACTCCTGGCCCCGAAGCCCTCAAGTTTGGCAATTCCGGACCCACAATGCAGCACTCTGCCTGCCCTCTAGAAAAAAAATTATTGCCTCATGAGCTGCCCAGGCACCTTAAATGAGGGTAAACCTACACAGCACTCGACTTTACCCAAATTATATAGTCTAACCTGGGCACTAATGCACTGTCGAACACAACCTGAGCCCGGACCTCCTGACCAACACCCAGAAAGCTGACCGCACCCTGAGCACATAAAATCCGCCATGGCCTTAGGTCATCATCTCTTCCTACCTCAGTTTTCAGGCTTCAGAACCGAGACCTTATCTCCATCACTTCCCAGGGGTGAGTGTGATGCAGAAATCAGAACTCCTCCTTACCCATGGCAAGAACCCTGTTGTTGGCACGTTGTCCAACGTTCAGTGTAGGAGAAACCAGCATTCACCCTGGGGCCCCGCCCATTCTTGAGTGCGACGAGGGCATACACACGCATTGTGACCCTCAGCAGGAGTTCTGTCCTCTAGTAAGTCCTCTCAGTGGCTGGACCATTAGATGTCATAATGGGCTTGACATGTCCCTATGTCCCAATTTTTAACCAGATTTCTGATTGTCCAGTCGCCCCTCCCCAGGGCTCTACTCTGGAATCCCTCATTTGGTGGGACACCTGAGGTTAAAAAAGAAAAAAACAACAACAACAACAACAAAAAAACGAACTTCTTCCAGCCCACAGAATGACCCCAAACTCTTTGGACGGGGCCAAACCACCAGAGAGTAAGACTCGTCCATTTCCCATGAAGTCACCCAGAAATTCCACGACCATGAGTGACACGATATCCAGAGACAAAAACTTGAACAGGAGCCTCACACTCGCCCTTCTTTCAAATCCCGAAGAGTTCTCCTCATGGCCTGTAGATCAGTCCTGCCATACCTATGACCCGAAACATAAGCCGAGTTTGTGTTTTCAGACAACTGTCCAAACAGCCCTGGCCTACACAACCTACAGGCTCAGGCCCCTGGAGCCAAACCTGAGGACTGTACTTGCCCTCTCCAAGGGAATTGTGTGTGCCCATTCCAATGGCCACAACCCTTCCTATAGGATAAACCTCCAATGTCCCTGATCCATCTCAATAGTGGTGGCTTCCCAGGAAAAACAGGGGCAATCTGAGCCCAACTGAGCACCTACCTGCACTCAGACCCATAGACAGATGTCTCCAGAGGTAAAAAGGAAAGAACAGGCCCCTAGGCACTAATCAGATCCATTGCTTTGGTTTCCAGGCATCTCTCCTCAGAGGCCTGGATTTCAAAAGCAGCATATAGCTGTTTCTTGACTCACCCATCAGAAAACATCTCATCTACACATGGGAAACTTGCACGTTGGAGCTGTGTCAAAGCCTCTGTTTAGGAGAACCCGTTAGGGCCCCAGTGCCACCGCTTCATTCCAAGGTCTGCATAGACACAAAAGCACATTAGGACCCATGCCCACGGGTGTCCATTTCAACTCAGCGTCCTCGGTTGCTCACAACAGATCCAGGAGCTTTAACCTGTTTTGTTGCTAGGAGACAATTGGAATGCGAGGTGGGCTACCCAGCCATCCATCCTTAGAACCCTGCTCAGAATCATTGGCCTGGAGCCAAACAACAGGTCTCAATTGTCCTGCAGAAGACTCTCTGCAGTTTGGAGCTTCTCACAACTCCCATCGTGGGAAAATCCCCATGGCCTCGTGATGCCCCCGCCCATTCATGAAGGGGCCACCAGGGACAGAAACTCCAACCTGAGCGATCGTCTGATCCTCGCCCTGACTTCAGATGCACGAGACCTCGATTCAGGTCTGTAGATTGTGCGTGCCATGGCCTCACCCAGAAACCTAAGCCTAGCTTGTGTTCTCAGACTTTTGTCGTCAGACTACTGGCCCACAAGCCCTCCAGTTTGGCAATCCAGAACTACAATGCAGCACTCTGCCGGCTCTGCAGAAGAAAAACATAGTCTTCTGGGGCTACCCAGTAACCCCAAATGAGGATCAACCTGCACCGACCTTGGCTGTACCCCAAATACATAGGCTGACCAGGGCACTAATGCCCTTTCTGACACAGCCTGAGCCTGGACCCCCTGGCCCCTCCCAGACAGCTGGCCGCACACTGAGCACATCGAGCCTCCATGGCCTTAGGTCGTCATTTCTTCCCAACATCTGTTTTCAGGTTTCAGAACCTAGACCTTATCTCCAGTCACTGCCCAGGGTTGAAGGTGTTGCAGAAATCAGAACTCCTTCCCCATGGCAATAAACCTTGTGGTTGGCATGTTGTCCAACGTTCAGTGTAGTTGAAACCAGTGAGGCCCATGAGGCCGCGCCCATGCTCGCGGGCCACATTGGTCCCAAACACACATTGTAATGCTCAGGCTGAGCCCAGTACTCAAGTAAGGCCACTCAGTGGCTGGATGAAGAGATAGCATATTGGGCTTGCCATGCCCCTAGGCCCCAATTTTTAACCATAGTTCGGGTTGTCCCTTCAGTCTTCCCCACGGCTTGGCTTTGGAATTCCTCTTTTGGTGGGACACCTGAGGTAACAAAACTGAAATGAGTCCTCCCATTCCACAGATTGACGAAAAGCAATTGGGAATCGGGCCAAATCCTCAGAGAGGAAGATTCGTCCATGGCCCATGAGGCCTCCCCGTCATTCCACGACCATCACTGATACAAAATCCCGAGACAAAAGCCTGAGTAAGCACCTCAGAGTCGCACTTTCTTCATATCCTGAAGAGTTCTTCTCATGGTTTGTAGATCGGGCCTGCCATACCTACGTCCCCAAACCTAAGCTGAGTTTGTGTATTCAGACTTCTGTCCTCAAAGTCTGGGGCCACACACCCTACAGCCTGAACCCCTGGAGCCACACATTAGGACTGTGCCTACCAATCCATGGGAATTCTGCCCATTCCATGGTCCAAAATCGTACAAATTAGCAGAAATCTCAAAAGTCCCTGAGGCCATCCCAATAGTGTAGGTCGCCTGGAACAAACAAGGGCTGTCTGACACCAGCTGATAATCGACCTCCACTCATACCATAGATGGATGTCTCCAGAGAAGAAGATTGAACCAGACAGGACCCTAGGCCATAATAGGATCCATTGCTTTGGGTTACAGGCATGTGTCCTCAAAAGCCTGATTCCAATACGAGCATAGGGGTTTTCCTGAGGCACCCATCAGAACTCATCTCGTCTCCACAAGGAAACCTGTGCATGGGAGCCATGTCCAAAGCTTAGGAGAGTACTTCAGGGTCCCGGTGCCACCGCCCCATTCCAAGGCCCTCATGGACACAAAAACACATTAGGACCCATCCTCAGGAAAGTCCATTTCAACTCAGCCACCCCGGTTGCTCCGGCAGAGCCATCAGATCTAAACTGACTTGTTGCTAGGAGACAATTGGAATGCGAGGTGGGCTTCCCAGGCATCCATCCACGAATGGTGCTCTGGAGTTATTCCATATGGGATGTCCTGGAGCTTTCCAACAGGTCTCAATTGTCCCGCAGAAGGAATCCTTGAAGGGGGCATCCCACAACTCCCAACGTGGGAAAACCTCAATGGCCTCGAGATTCCGCTCCCTTCATGAAGCGGCCGTCATGCTCAGAAACTCCAACCTGAGCCAACGTCTGATCCTCGCCCTGACTTCAGATGCATGAGATATTGGTTCAGATCTGCAGGGGGTACCTGCCGTGCCCTCGCCCTGAAACCCAAGTCTAGCTTGTCTTCTCAGACTTCCTTCCTCACACTCCTGGCCCCGACGCCCTCAAGTTTGGCAATTCCGGACCCACAATGCAGCACTCTGCCTGCCCTCTAGAAAAAAAATTATTGCCTCATGAGCTGCCCAGGCACCTTAAATGAGGGTAAACCTACACAGAACTCGACTTTACCCATATTATATAGTCTAACCTGGGCACTAATGCACTGTCGAACACAACCTGAGCCCGGACCTCCTGACCAACACCCAGAAAGCTGACCGCACACTGAGCACATAAAACGCGCCATGGCCTTAGGTCATCATCTCTTCCCTACCTCAGTTTTCAGGCTTCAGACCCGAGACCTTATCTCCAAACACTGCCCAGGGGTGAGTGTGATGCAGAAATCATAACTCCTCCTTACCCATGGCAAGAACCCTTGTGGTTGGCACGTTGTCCAACGTTCAGTGTAGGAGAAACCAGCATTCACCCTGAGGCCCCGCCCATCCTTGAGTGCGACGAGGGCATACACACGCATTGTGACCCTCAGCATGAGTCCTGTCCTCTAGTAAGTACTCTCAGTTGCTGGACCATTAGATGTCATAATGGGCTTGACATGTTTCTAGGCCCCAATTTTTAACCAGATTTCTGATTGTCCAGTCGCCCCTCTCCAGGGCTCTACTAGGGAATCCCTCATTTGGTGGGACACCTTAGGTTAAAAAAGAAAACAAAACAAAACAAAAAAAAACGGACTTCTTCCAGCCCACAGAATGACCCAAAACTCTTTGGACTGGTCCAAACCACCAGAGAGTAAGACTAGTCCATTTCCCATGAAGTCACCCAGAAATTCCACGACCATGAGTGACACGATTTCCAGAGACAAAAACTTGAGCAGGAGCCTCACACTCGCCCTTCTTTCAAATCCCGAAGAGTTCTCCTCATGGTCTGTAGATCAGTCCTGCCATACCTATTACCCGAAACATAAGCCGAGTTTGTGTTTTCAGACAACTGTCCAAATAGCCCTGGCCTACACAACCTACAGTCTCAGGCCCCTGGAGCCAAACCTGAGGACTGTACTTGCCCTCTCCAAGGGAATTGTGTGTACCCATTCCAATGGCCACAACACTTCTAATAGGATAAACCTCCAAGTCCCTGATCCATCTCAATAGTGGTGGCTTCCCAGGAAAAACAGGGGCAATCTGAGCCTAACTGAGCACCTACCTGCACTCAGACCCATAGACAGATGTCCCCAGAGGTATGAAGGAAAGAACAGGCCCCTAGGCAATAATCAGATCCATTGCTTTGGTTTCCAGGCATCTCTCCTCAGAGGCCTGGATTTCAAAAGCAGCATATAGCTGTTTCTTGACTCACCCATCTGAAAACATCTCATCTACACATGGGAAACTTGCACGTTGGAGCTGTGTCAAAGCCTCTGTTTAGGAGAACCATTTAGGGCCCCAGTGCCACCGCATCATTCCAAGGTCTCCATAGACACAAAAGCACGTTAGGACCCATGCCCAGGGGTGTCCATTTCAACTCAGCGTCCTCGGTTGCTCCCCACAGATCCAGGAGATCTAACCTGTCTTGTTGCGAGGAGACAATTGGAATGCGAGGTGGGCTACCCAGCCATCCATCCTTAGTACCCTGCTCAGAATCATTGGCCTGGAGCCAAACAACAGGTCTCAATTGTTCTGCAGTAGACTCTCTGCAGTTTGGAGCTTCTCACAACTCCCATCGTGGGAAAACACCCATGGCCTCGTGATGCCCGCCCCATTCATGAAGGGGCCATCAGGGTCAGAAACTCCAACCTGAGCGATCATCTGATCCTCGCCCTGACTTCAGATGCACGAGATCTCGATTCAGGTCTGTAGATTGTGCCTGCCATGGCCTCACCCAGAAACCTAAGCCTAGCTAGTGTTCTCAGACTTTTGTCGCCAGACTACTGGCCCACAAGCCCTCCAGTTTGGCAATTCAGAACTACAATGCAGCACTCTGCCGGCCCTCCAGAAGAAAAACATTGTCCTCTGGGGCTACCCAGTAACCCCAAATGAGGATCAACCTGCACCGACCTTGGCTGTACCCCAAATACATAGGCTGACCAGGGCACTAATGCCCTTTCTGACACAGCCTGAGCCTGGACCCCCTGGCCCCTCCCAGACAGCTGGCCGCACACTGAGCACATCGAGCCTCCATGGCCTTAGGTCGTCATTTCTTCCCAACATCTGTTTTCAGGTTTCAGAACCTAGACCTTATCTCCAGTCACTGCCCAGGGTTGAAGGTGTTGCAGAAATCAGAACTCCTTCCCCATGGCAATAAACCTTGTGGTTGGCATGTTGTCCAACGTTCAGTGTAGTTGAAACCAGTGAGGCCCATGAGGCCGCGCCCATGCTCGCGGGCCACATTGGTCCCAAACACACATTGTAACGCTCAGGCTGAGCCCAGTACTCAAGTAAGGCCACTCAGTGGCTGGATGAAGAGATAGCATATTGGGCTTGCCATGCCCCTAGGCCCCAATTTTTAACCATAGTTCGGGTTGTCCCTTCAGTCTTCCCCACGGCTTGGCTTTGGAATTCCTCTTTTGGTGGGACACCTGAGGTAACAAAATTGAAATGAGTCCTCCCATCCCACAGATTGACAAAAAGCAATTGCGAATCGGGCAAAATCCTCAGAGAGGATGATTCGTCCATGGCCCATGAGGCCTCCCCGTCATTCCACGACCATCACTGATACAAAATCCCGAGACAAAAGCCTGAGTAAGCACCTCAGAGTCGCACTTTCTTCATATCCTGAAGAGTTCTTCTCATGGTTTGTAGATCGGGCCTGCCATACCTACGTCCCCAAACCTAAGCTGAGTTTGTGTATTCAGACTTCTGTCCTCAAAGTCTGGGGCCACACACCCTACAGCCTGAACCCCTGGAGCCACACATTAGGACTGTGCCTACCAATCCATGGGAATTCTGCCCATTCCATGGTCCAAAATCGTACAAATTAGCAGAAATCTCAAAAGTCCCTGAGGCCATCCCAATAGTGTAGGTCGCCTGGAACAAACAAGGGCTGTCTGACACCAGCTGATAATCGACCTCCACTCATACCATAGATGGATGTCTCCAGAGAAGAAGATTGAACCAGACAGGACCCTAGGCCATAATAGGATCCATTGCTTTGGGTTACAGGCATGTGTCCTCAAAAGCCTGATTCCAATACGAGCATAGGGGTTTTCCTGAGGCACCCATCAGAACTCATCTCGTCTCCACAAGGAAACCTGTGCATGGGAGCCATGTCCAAAGCTTAGGAGAGTACTTCAGGGTCCCGGTGCCACCGCCCCATTCCAAGGCCCTCATGGACACAAAAACACATTAGGACCCATCCTCAGGAAAGTCCATTTCAACTCAGCCACCCCGGTTGCTCCGGCAGAGCCATCAGATCTAAACTGACTTGTTGCTAGGAGACAATTGGAATGCGAGGTGGGCTTCCCAGGCATCCATCCACGAATGGTGCTCTGGAGTTATTCCATATGGGATGTCCTGGAGCTTTCCAACAGGTCTCAATTGTCCCGCAGAAGGAATCCTTGAAGGGGGCATCCCACAACTCCCAACGTGGGAAAACCTCAATGGCCTCGAGATTCCGCTCCCTTCATGAAGCGGCCGTCATGCTCAGAAACTCCAACCTGAGCCAACGTCTGATCCTCGCCCTGACTTCAGATGCATGAGATATTGGTTCAGATCTGCAGGGGGTACCTGCCGTGCCCTCGCCCTGAAACCCAAGTCTAGCTTGTCTTCTCAGACTTCCTTCCTCACACTCCTGGCCCCGACGCCCTCAAGTTTGGCAATTCCGGACCCACAATGCAGCACTCTGCCTGCCCTCTAGAAAAAAAATTATTGCCTCATGAGCTGCCCAGGCACCTTAAATGAGGGTAAACCTACACAGAACTCGACTTTACCCATATTATATAGTCTAACCTGGGCACTAATGCACTGTCGAACACAACCTGAGCCCGGACCTCCTGACCAACACCCAGAAAGCTGACCGCACACTGAGCACATAAAACGCGCCATGGCCTTAGGTCATCATCTCTTCCCTACCTCAGTTTTCAGGCTTCAGACCCGAGACCTTATCTCCAAACACTGCCCAGGGGTGAGTGTGATGCAGAAATCATAACTCCTCCTTACCCATGGCAAGAACCCTTGTGGTTGGCACGTTGTCCAACGTTCAGTGTAGGAGAAACCAGCATTCACCCTGAGGCCCCGCCCATCCTTGAGTGCGACGAGGGCATACACACGCATTGTGACCCTCAGCATGAGTCCTGTCCTCTAGTAAGTACTCTCAGTTGCTGGACCATTAGATGTCATAATGGGCTTGACATGTTTCTAGGCCCCAATTTTTAACCAGATTTCTGATTGTCCAGTCGCCCCTCTCCAGGGCTCTACTAGGGAATCCCTCATTTGGTGGGACACCTTAGGTTAAAAAAGAAAACAAAACAAAAAAAAAAAAACGGACTTCTTCCAGCCCACAGAATGACCCAAAACTCTTTGGACTGGTCCAAACCACCAGAGAGTAAGACTAGTCCATTTCCCATGAAGTCACCCAGAAATTCCACGACCATGAGTGACACGATTTCCAGAGACAAAAACTTGAGCAGGAGCCTCACACTCGCCCTTCTTTCAAATCCCGAAGAGTTCTCCTCATGGTCTGTAGATCAGTCCTGCCATACCTATTACCCGAAACATAAGCCGAGTTTGTGTTTTCAGACAACTGTCCAAATAGCCCTGGCCTACACAACCTACAGTCTCAGGCCCCTGGAGCCAAACCTGAGGACTGTACTTGCCCTCTCCAAGGGAATTGTGTGTACCCATTCCAATGGCCACAACACTTCTAATAGGATAAACCTCCAAGTCCCTGATCCATCTCAATAGTGGTGGCTTCCCAGGAAAAACAGGGGCAATCTGAGCCTAACTGAGCACCTACCTGCACTCAGACCCATAGACAGATGTCCCCAGAGGTATGAAGGAAAGAACAGGCCCCTAGGCAATAATCAGATCCATTGCTTTGGTTTCCAGGCATCTCTCCTCAGAGGCCTGGATTTCAAAAGCAGCATATAGCTGTTTCTTGACTCACCCATCAGAAAACATCTCATCTACACATGGGAAACTTGCACGTTGGAGCTGTGTCAAAGCCTCTGTTTAGGAGAACCATTTAGGGCCCCAGTGCCACCGCATCATTCCAAGGTCTCCATAGACACAAAAGCACGTTAGGACCCATGCCCAGGGGTGTCCATTTCAACTCAGCGTCCTCGGTTGCTCCCCACAGATCCAGGAGATCTAACCTGTCTTGTTGCGAGGAGACAATTGGAATGCGAGGTGGGCTACCCAGCCATCCATCCTTAGTACCCTGCTCAGAATCATTGGCCTGGAGCCAAACAACAGGTCTCAATTGTTCTGCAGTAGACTCTCTGCAGTTTGGAGCTTCTCACAACTCCCATCGTGGGAAAACACCCATGGCCTCGTGATGCCCGCCCCATTCAAGATGGGGCCATCAGGGTCAGAAACTCCAACCTGAGCGATCATCTGATCCTCGCCCTGACTTCAGATGCACGAGATCTCGATTCAGGTCTGTAGATTGTGCCTGCCATGGCCTCACCCAGAAACCTAAGCCTAGCTAGTGTTCTCAGACTTTTGTCGCCAGACTACTGGCCCACAAGCCCTCCAGTTTGGCAATTCAGAACTACAATGCAGCACTCTGCCGGCCCTCCAGAAGAAAAACATTGTCCTCTGGGGCTACCCAGTAACCCCAAATGAGGATCAACCTGCACCGACCTTGGCTGTACCCCAAATACATAGGCTGACCAGGGCACTAATGCCCTTTCTGACACAGCCTGAGCCTGGACCCCCTGGCCCCTCCCAGACAGCTGGCCGCACACTGAGCACATCGAGCCTCCATGGCCTTAGGTCGTCATTTCTTCCCAACATCTGTTTTCAGGTTTCAGAACCTAGACCTTATCTCCAGTCACTGCCCAGGGTTGAAGGTGTTGCAGAAATCAGAACTCCTTCCCCATGGCAATAAACCTTGTGGTTGGCATGTTGTCCAACGTTCAGTGTAGTTGAAACCAGTGAGGCCCATGAGGCCGCGCCCATGCTCGCGGGCCACATTGGTCCCAAACACACATTGTAACGCTCAGGCTGAGCCCAGTACTCAAGTAAGGCCACTCAGTGGCTGGATGAAGAGATAGCATATTGGGCTTGCCATGCCCCTAGGCCCCAATTTTTAACCATAGTTCGGGTTGTCCCTTCAGTCTTCCCCACGGCTTGGCTTTGGAATTCCTCTTTTGGTGGGACACCTGAGGTAACAAAATTGAAATGAGTCCTCCCATCCCACAGATTGACAAAAAGCAATTGCGAATCGGGCAAAATCCTCAGAGAGGATGATTCGTCCATGGCCCATGAGGCCTCCCCGTCATTCCACGACCATCACTGATACAAAATCCCGAGACAAAAGCCTGAGTAAGCACCTCAGAGTCGCACTTTCTTCATATCCTGAAGAGTTCTTCTCATGGTTTGTAGATCGGGCCTGCCATACCTACGTCCCCAAACCTAAGCTGAGTTTGTGTATTCAGACTTCTGTCCTCAAAGTCTGGGGCCACACACCCTACAGCCTGAACCCCTGGAGCCACACATTAGGACTGTGCCTACCAATCCATGGGAATTCTGCCCATTCCATGGTCCAAAATCGTACAAATTAGCAGAAATCTCAAAAGTCCCTGAGGCCATCCCAATAGTGTAGGTCGCCTGGAACAAACAAGGGCTGTCTGACACCAGCTGATAATCGACCTCCACTCATACCATAGATGGATGTCTCCAGAGAAGAAGATTGAACCAGACAGGACCCTAGGCCATAATAGGATCCATTGCTTTGGGTTACAGGCATGTGTCCTCAAAAGCCTGATTCCAATACGAGCATAGGGGTTTTCCTGAGGCACCCATCAGAACTCATCTCGTCTCCACAAGGAAACCTGTGCATGGGAGCCATGTCCAAAGCTTAGGAGAGTACTTCAGGGTCCCGGTGCCACCGCCCCATTCCAAGGCCCTCATGGACACAAAAACACATTAGGACCCATCCTCAGGAAAGTCCATTTCAACTCAGCCACCCCGGTTGCTCCGGCAGAGCCATCAGATCTAAACTGACTTGTTGCTAGGAGACAATTGGAATGCGAGGTGGGCTTCCCAGGCATCCATCCACGAATGGTGCTCTGGAGTTATTCCATATGGGATGTCCTGGAGCTTTCCAACAGGTCTCAATTGTCCCGCAGAAGGAATCCTTGAAGGGGGCATCCCACAACTCCCAACGTGGGAAAACCTCAATGGCCTCGAGATTCCGCTCCCTTCATGAAGCGGCCGTCATGCTCAGAAACTCCAACCTGAGCCAACGTCTGATCCTCGCCCTGACTTCAGATGCATGAGATATTGGTTCAGATCTGCAGGGGGTACCTGCCGTGCCCTCGCCCTGAAACCCAAGTCTAGCTTGTCTTCTCAGACTTCCTTCCTCACACTCCTGGCCCCGACGCCCTCAAGTTTGGCAATTCCGGACCCACAATGCAGCACTCTGCCTGCCCTCTAGAAAAAAAATTATTGCCTCATGAGCTGCCCAGGCACCTTAAATGAGGGTAAACCTACACAGAACTCGACTTTACCCAAATTATATAGTCTAACCTGGGCACTAATGCACTGTCGAACACAACCTGAGCCCGGACCTCCTGACCAACACCCAGAAAGCTGACCGCACACTGAGCACATAAAACGCGCCATGGCCTTAGGTCATCATCTCTTCCCTACCTCAGTTTTCAGGCTTCAGACCCGAGACCTTATCTCCAAACACTGCCCAGGGGTGAGTGTGATGCAGAAATCATAACTCCTCCTTACCCATGGCAAGAACCCTTGTGGTTGGCACGTTGTCCAACGTTCAGTGTAGGAGAAACCAGCATTTACCCTGAGGCCCCGCCCATCCTTGAGTGCGACGAGGGCATACACACGCATTGTGACCCTCAGCATGAGTCCTGTCCTCTAGTAAGTACTCTCAGTTGCTGGACCATTAGATGTCATAATGGGCTTGACATGTTTCTAGGCCCCAATTTTTAACCAGATTTCTGATTGTCCAGTCGCCCCTCTCCAGGGCTCTACTAGGGAATCCCTCATTTGGTGGGACACCTTAGGTTAAAAAAGAAAACAAAACAAAACAAAAAAAAACGGACTTCTTCCAGCCCACAGAATGACCCAAAACTCTTTGGACTGGTCCAAACCACCAGAGAGTAAGACTAGTCCATTTCCCATGAAGTCACCCAGAAATTCCACGACCATGAGTGACACGATATCCAGAGACAAAAACTTGAGCAGGAGCCTCACACTCGCCCTTCTTTCAAATCCCGAAGAGTTCTCCTCATGGTCTGTAGATCAGTCCTGCCATACCTATTACCCGAAACATAAGCCGAGTTTGTGTTTTCAGACAACTGTCCAAATAGCCCTGGCCTACACAACCTACAGTCTCAGGCCCCTGGAGCCAAACCTGAGGACTGTACTTGCCCTCTCCAAGGGAATTGTGTGTACCCATTCCAATGGCCACAACACTTCTAATAGGATAAACCTCCAAGTCCCTGATCCATCTCAATAGTGGTGGCTTCCCAGGAAAAACAGGGGCAATCTGAGCCTAACTGAGCACCTACCTGCACTCAGACCCATAGACAGATGTCCCCAGAGGTATGAAGGAAAGAACAGGCCCCTAGGCAATAATCAGATCCATTGCTTTGGTTTCCAGGCATCTCTCCTCAGAGGCCTGGATTTCAAAAGCAGCATATAGCTGTTTCTTGACTCACCCATCTGAAAACATCTCATCTACACATGGGAAACTTGCACGTTGGAGCTGTGTCAAAGCCTCTGTTTAGGAGAACCATTTAGGGCCCCAGTGCCACCGCATCATTCCAAGGTCTCCATAGACACAAAAGCACGTTAGGACCCATGCCCAGGGGTGTCCATTTCAACTCAGCGTCCTCGGTTGCTCCCCACAGATCCAGGAGATCTAACCTGTCTTGTTGCGAGGAGACAATTGGAATGCGAGGTGGGCTACCCAGCCATCCATCCTTAGTACCCTGCTCAGAATCATTGGCCTGGAGCCAAACAACAGGTCTCAATTGTTCTGCAGTAGACTCTCTGCAGTTTGGAGCTTCTCACAACTCCCATCGTGGGAAAACACCCATGGCCTCGTGATGCCCGCCCCATTCATGAAGGGGCCATCAGGGTCAGAAACTCCAACCTGAGCGATCATCTGATCCTCTCCCTGACTTCAGATGCACGAGATCTCGATTCAGGTCTGTAGATTGTGCCTGCCATGGCCTCACCCAGAAACCTAAGCCTAGCTAGTGTTCTCAGACTTTTGTCGCCAGACTACTGGCCCACAAGCCCTCCAGTTTGGCAATTCAGAACTACAATGCAGCACTCTGCCGGCCCTCCAGAAGAAAAACATTGTCCTCTGGGGCTACCCAGTAACCCCAAATGAGGATCAACCTGCACCGACCTTGGCTGTACCCCAAATACATAGGCTGACCAGGGCACTAATGCCCTTTCTGACACAGCCTGAGCCTGAACCCCCTGGCCCCTCCCAGACAGCTGGCCGCACACAGAGCACATCGAGCCGCCATGGCCTTAGGTCGTCATCTCTTCCCAACCTCGGGTTTAAGGTTTGAGAACCTAGGCCATATCTCCAATCACTGCCCAGGGTTGAAGGTGATGCAGAAATCAGAACTCCTTCCCCATGGCAAGAAACCTTGTGGTTGGCATGTTGTCCAACGTTCAGTGTAGTTGAAACCAGTGTGGCCCATGAGGCCCCGCCCATGCTCATGGGCCACATTGGTCACAAACACACATTGTGATGCTCAGGCTGAGCCCAGTCCTCAAGTAAGGCCACTCAGTGACTGGATGAACAGATAGCATATTGGGCTTGCCATGCCCCTAGGACCCAATTTTTAACCATAGTTCGGGTTGTCCCTTCAGTCTTCCCCACGGCTTGGCTTTGTTATTCCTCTTTTGGTGGGACACCTGAGGTAACAAACCTGAAAGGAGACCTCCCATCCCACAGATTGACGAAAAGCAATTGGGAATCGGGCCAAATCCTCAGAGAGGAAGATTCATCCATGGCCCATGAGGCCTCCCCGACATTCCACGGCCATCGCTGATACAAAATCCAGAGACAAAAACCTGAGCAAGCGCCTCAGACTCGCACTTTCTTCATATCCTGAAGAGTTCTTCTCATGGTTTGTCGATCGGGCCTGCCATACCTACGTCCCCAAACCTAAGCTGAGTTTGTGTTTTCAGAATTCTGTCCTCAAAGTCATGGGCCCCACACCATCCAGGCTGGGCCCCA
Organism: Mustela nivalis; assembly: GCF_964662115.1. Lineage (NCBI taxonomy): Eukaryota > Metazoa > Chordata > Mammalia > Carnivora > Mustelidae > Mustela > Mustela nivalis. Next base: position 1,825,323 of record NW_028136525.1, read on the forward strand.
GGAGGCACACATTAGGACTGTGCCTACCAATCCATGGGAATTCTGCCCTTTCCATGGTCCAAAATCGTACAAATTAGGAGAAACCTCCAAAGTCCCTGAGGCCATCCCAATAGCGTAGGTCGCCCGGAACAAACAAGGGCTGTCTAACGCTAGCTGATAATCGACCTCCACTCATACCATAGATGGATGTCCCCAGAGAAGAAGATTGAACCAGACAGGAACCTAGGCCATAATAGGATCCATTGCTTTGGGTTACAGGCATGTGTCCTCAAAAGCCTGATTCCAATACGAGCATAGGTGTTTTCCTGAGGCACCCATCAGAACTCATCTCACCTCCAGAAGGAAACCTGTGCATGGGAGCCATGTCCAAAGCTTAGGAGAGTACTTCAGGGTCCCGGTGCCACCGCCCCATTCCAAGGCCCTCATGGACACAAAAACACATTAGGACACATCCTCACGAAAGTCCATTTCAACTCAGCCGCCCCGGTTGCTCCCGTAGAGCCATCAGATCTAAACTGTCTTGTTGCTAGGAGACAATTGGAATGCGAGGCGGGCTTCCCAGGCATCCATCCCCGAACGGTGCTCTGGAGTCATTCCATATGGGATGTCCTGGAGCTGTCCAACAGGTCTCAATTGTCTCGCAGAAGGAATCCTTGAAGGGGGCATCCCACAACTCCCAACGTGGCAAAACCTCAATGGCCTCGAGATCCCACTCTCTTCATGAAGCAGCCGTCAAGCTCAGAAACTCCAACCTGAGCCAACGTCTGATCCTCGCCCTGACTTCAGATGCATGAGATATTGGTTCAGATCTGCAGGGGGTACCTGCCGTGCCCTTGCCCTGAAACCCAAGTCTAGCTTGTCTTCTAAGACGTCCGTCCTCACACTCCTGGCCCCGAAGCCCTCAAGTTTGGCAATTCCGGACCCACAATGCAGCACTCTGCCTGCCCTCTAGAAAAAAAATTATTGCCTCATGAGCTGCCCAGGCACCTTAAATGAGGGTAAACCTACACAGCACTCGACTTTACCCAAATTATATAGTCTAACCTGGGCACTAATGCACTGTCGAACACAACCTGAGCCCGGACCTCCTGACCAACACCCAGAAAGTTGACCGCACACTGAGCACATAAAACCCGCCATGGCCTTAGGTCATCATCTCTTCCCTATCTCAGTTTTCAGGCTTCAGAACCGAGACCTTATCTCCAATCACTGCCCAGGGGTGAGTGTGATGCAGAAATCAGAACTCAGCCTTACCCATGGCAAGAACCCTTGTGGTTGGCACGTTGTCCAACCTTCAGTGTAGGAGAAACCAGCATTCACCCTGAGGCCCCGCCCATTCTTGAGTGCGACGAGGGCATACACACGCATTGTGACCCTCAGCATGAGTCCTGTCCTCTAGTAAGTACTCTCAGTGGCTGGACCATTAGATGTCATAATGGGCTTGACATGTCCCTAGGCCCAAATTTTTAACCAGATTTCTGATTGTCCAGTCGCCCCTCCCCAGGGCTCTACTCTGGAATCCCTCATTCGGTGGGACACCTGAGGTTAAAAAAGAAAAAAACAACAGCAGCAACAACAACAACAACAAAAAAAAAAAACGGACTTCTTCCAGCCCACAGAATGACCCCAAACTATTTGGACGGGGCCAAACCACCAGAGAGTAAGACTCGTCCATTTCCCATGAAGTCACCCAGAAATTCCACGACCATGAGTGACACGATATCCAGAGACAAAAACTTGAGCAGGAGCCTCACACTCGCCCTTCTTTCAAATCCCGAAGAGTTCTCCTCATGGCCTGTAAATCAGTCCTGCCATACCTATGACCCGAAACATAAGCCGAGTTTGTGTTTTCAGACAACTGTCCAAACAGCCCTGGCCTACACAACCTACAGTCTCAGGCCCCTGGAGCCAAACCTGAGGACTGTACTTGCCCTCTCCAAGGGAATTGTGTGTGCCCATTCCAATGGCCACAACCCTTCTAATAGGATAAACCTCCAATGTCCCTGATCCATCTCAATAGTGGAGGCTTCCCAGGAAAAACAGGGGCAATCTGAGCCCAACTGAGCACCTACCTGCACTCAGACCCATAGACAGATGTCCCCAGAAGTAAAAAGGAAAGAACAGGCCCCTAGGCACTAATCAGATCCATTGCTTTGGTTTCCAGGCATCTCTCCTCAGAGGCCTGGATTACAAAAGCTGCATATAGCTGTTTCTTGACTCACCCATCAGAAAACATCTCATCTACACATGGGAAACTTGCACGTTGGAGCTGTGTCAAAGCCTCTGTTTAGGAGAACCCTTTAGGGCCCCAGTGCCACCGCTTAATTTCAAGGTCTCCATAGACACAAAAGCACGTTAGGACCCATGCCCAGGGGTGTCCATTTCAACTCAGCGTCTTCGGTTGCTCCCCACAGATCCAGGAGATCTAACCTGTCTTGTTGCGAGGAGACAATTGGAATGCGAGGTGGGCTACCCAGCCATCCATCCTTAGAACCCTGCTCAGAATCATTGGCCTGGAGCCAAACAACAGGTCTCAATTGTCCTGAGAAGACTCTCTGCAGTTTGGAGCTTCTCACAACTCCCATCTTGGGAAAACACCCATAGCCTCGTGATACCCCCCCCATTCATGAAGGGGCCATCAGGGACAGAAACTCCACCCTGAGCGATCGTCTGATCTTCGCCCTGACTTCAGATGCACAAGACCTCGATTCAGGTCTGTAGATTGTGCGTGCCATGGCCTCACCCAGAAACCTAAGCCTAGCTTGTGTTCTCAGACTTTTGTCGTCAGACTACTGGCCCACAAGCCCTCCAGTTTGGCAATCCAGAACTACAATGCAGCACTCTGCCGGCTCTGCAGAAGAAAAACATTCTAATCTGGGGCTAACCAGTAACCCCAAATGAGGATCAACCTGCACCGACCTTGGCTGTACCCCAAATACATAGGCTGACCAGGGCACTAATGCCCTTTCTGACACAGCCTGAGCCTGGACCCCCTGGCCACTCCCAGACAGCTGGCCGCACACTGAGCACATCGAGCCGCCATGGCCTTAGGTCATCATCTCTTCCCAACCTCGGTTTTCAGGTTTCAGAGCCTAGACCTTATCTCCAATCACTGCCCAGGGTTGAAGGTGATGCAGAAATCAGAACTCCTTCCCCATGGCAAGAAACCTTGTGGTTGGCATGTTGTCCAACGTTCAGTGTAGTTGAATCCAGTGTGGCCCATGAGGCCCCGCCCATGCTCGCGGGCCACATTGGTCACAAACACACATTGTGATGCTCAGGCTGAGCCCAGTCCTCAAGTAAGGCCACTCAGTGGCTGGATGAAGAGATAGCATATTGGGCTTGCCATGCCCCTAGGCCCCAATTTTTAACCATAGTTCGGGTTGTCCCTTCAGTCTTCCCCACAGCTTTGCTTTGGAATTCCTCTTTTGGTGTGTCACCTGAGGTAACAAAACTGAAAGGAGACCTCCCATCCCACAGATTGATGAAAAGCAATTGGGAATCGGGCCAAATCCTCAGAGAGAAAGATTCGTCCATGGCCCATGAGGCCTCCCCGACATTCCACGGCCATCGCTGATACAAAATCCAGAGACAAAAGCCTGAGCAAGCGCCTCAGACTCGCACTTTCTTCATATCCTGAAGAGTTCTTCTCATGGTTTGTCGATCGGGCCTGCCATACCTACGTCCCCAAACCTAAGCTGAGTTTGTGTTTTCAGACTTCTGTTCAAAGTCTGGGGCCACACACCCTCCAGCCTGGGCCCCTGGAGCCACACATTAGGACTGTGCCTACCAATCCATGGGAATTCTGCCCATTCCATGGTCCAAAATCGTACAAATTAGGAGAAACCTCCAAAGTCCCTGAGGCCATCCCAATAGTGTAGGTCGCCCGGAACAAACAAGGGCTGTCTGACACCAGCTGATAATCGACCTCCACTCATACCATAGATGGATGTCTCCAGAGAAGAAGATTGAACCAGACAGGACCCTAGGCCATAATAGGATCCATTGCTTTGGGTTACAGGCATGTGTCCTCAAAAGCCTGATTCCAATACGAGCATAGGGGTTTTCCTGAGGCACCCATCAGAACTCATCTCGTCTCCACAAGGAAACCTGTGCATGGGAGCCATGTCCAAAGCTTAGGAGAGTACTTCAGGGTACCGGTGCCACCGCCCCATTTCAAGGCCCTCATGGACACAAAAACACATTAGGACCCATCCTCAGGAAAGTCCATTTCAACTCAGCCACCCTGGTTGCTCCCGCAGAGCCATCAGATCTAAACTGTCTTGTTGCTAGGAGACAATTGGAATGCGAGGCGGGCTTCCCAGGCATCCATCCGCGAACGGTGCTCTGGAGTCATTCCATATGGGATGTCCTGGAGCTGTCCAACAGGTCAAAATTGTCCTGCAGAAGGAATCCTTGAAGGGGGCACCCCACAACTCCCAACGTGGGAAAACCTCAATGGCCTCAAGATTCCGCTCCCTTCATGAAGCGGCCATCATGCTCAGAAACTCCAACCTTAGCCAACGTCTGATCCTCGCCCTGACATCAGATGCATGAGATATTGGTTCAGATCTGCAGGGGGTACCTGCCGTGCCCTCGCCCTGAAACACAAGTCTAGCTTGTCTTCTCAGACTTCCGTCCTCACACTCCTGGCCCCGAAGCCCTCAAGTTTGGCAATTCCGGACCCACAATGCAGCACTCTGCCTGCCCTATAGAAAAAAAATTATTGCCTCATGAGCTGCCCAGGCACCTTAAATGAGGGTAAACCTACACAGCACTCGACTTTACCCAAATTATATAGTCTAACCTGGGCACTAATGCACTGTCAAACACAACCTGAGATCAGACCTCCTGACCAACACCCGAAAGCTGACCAAACACTGAGCACATAAAACCCGCCATGGCCTAAGGTCATCATCTCTTCCCTACCTCAGTTTTCAGGCTTCAGACCCGAGACCTTATCTCCAATCACTGCCCAGGGGTGAGTGTGATGCAGAAATCATAACTCCTCCTTACCCATGGCAAGAACCCTTGTGGTTGGCACATTGTCCAACCTGCAGTGTAGGAGAAACCAGCATTCACCCTGAGGCCCCGCCCATCCTTGAGTGCGACGAGGGCATACACACGCATTGTGACCCTCAGCATGAGTCCTGTCCTCTAGTAAGTCCTCTCAGTTGCTGGACCATTAGATGTCATAATGGGCTTGACATATTTCTAGGCCCCAATTTTTAACCAGATTTCTGATTATCCAGTCGCCCCTCCCCAGGGCTCTACTAGGGAATCCCTCATTTGGTGGGAAACCTTAGGTTAAAAAAGAAAACAACAACAACAAAAAAAAAACGGACTTCTTCCACCCCACAGGATGACCCAAAACTCTTTGGACGGGTCCAAACCACCAGAGAGTAAGACTAGACATTGCCCATGAAGTCACCCAGAAATTCCACGACCATGAGTGTCACGATATCCAGAGACAAAAACTTGAGCAGGAGCCTCATACTAGCCCTTCTTTCAAATCCCGAAGAGTTCTCCTCATGGTCTGTAGATCAGTCCTGCCATACCTATGACCCGAAACATAAGCCGAGTTTGTGTTTTCTGACAACTGTCCAAATAGCCCTGGCCTACACAACCTACAGGCTCAGGCCCCTGGAGCTAAACCTGAGGACTGTACTTGCCCTCTCCAAGGGAATTCTGTGTGCCCATTCCAATGGCCACAACACTTCTAAAAGGATAAACGTCCAAAGTCCCTGATCCATCTCAAAAGTGGTGGCTTCCCAGGAAAAACAGGGGCAATCTGAGCAAAACTGAGCACCTACCTGCACTCAGACCCATAGACAGATGTCCCCAGAGGTATGAAGGAAAGAACAGGCCTCTAGGCACTAATCAGATCCATTGCTTTGGTTTCCAGGCATCTCTCCTCAGAGGCCTGGATTTCAAAAGCAGCATATAGCTGTTTCTTGACTCACCCATCAGAAAACATCTCATCTACACATGGGAAACTTGCACGTTGGAGCTGTGTCAAAGCCTCTGTTTAGGAGTACCATTTAGGGCCCCAGTGCCACCGCTTCATTTCAAGGTCTCCATAGACACAAAAGCACGTTAGGACCCATGCCCAGGTGTGTCCATTTCAACTCAGCGTCCTCGGTTGCTCCCCACAGATCCAGGAGATCTAACCTGTCTTGTTGCGAGGAGACAATTGGAATGCGAGGTGGGCTACCCAGCCATCCATCCTTAGAACCCTGCTCAGAATCATTGGCCTGGAGCCAAACAACAGGTCTCAATTGTCCTGCAGAAGACTCTCTGCAGTTTGGAGCTTCTCACAACTCCCATCATGGGAAAACACCCATGGCCTCGTGATGCCCGCCCCATTCATGAAGGGGCCATCAGGGTCAGAAACTCCAACCTGAGCGATCATCTGATCCTCGCCCTGACTTCAGATGCACGAGATCTCGATTCAGGTCTGTAGATTGTGCCTGCCATGGCCTCACCCAGAAACCTAAGCCTAGCTTGTGTTCTCAGACTTTTGTCGTCAGACTACTGGCCCACAAGCCCTCCAGTTTGGCAATTCAGAACTACAATGCAGCACTCTGCCGGCCATCCAGAAGAAAAACATTGTCCTCTGGGGCTACCCAGTAACCCCAAATGAGGATCAACCTGCACCGACCTTGGCTGTACCCCAAATACATAGGCTGACCAGGGCACTAATGCCCTTTCTGACACAGCCTGAGCCTGGACCCCCTGGCCCCTCCCAGACAGCTGGCCGCACACTGAGCACATCGAGCCGCCATGGCCTTAGGTCGTCATCTCTTCCCAACCTCGGGTTTAAGGTTTCAGAACCTAGGCCATATCTCCAATCACTGCCCAGGGTTGAAGGTGATGCAGAAATCAGAACTCCTTCCCCATGGCAAGAAACCTTGTGGTTGGCATGTTGTCCAACGTTCAGTGTAGTTGAAACCAGTGTGGCCTATGAGGCCCCGCCCATGCTCATGGGCCACATTGGTCACAAACTCACATTGTGACGCTCAGGCTGAGCCCAGTCCTCAAGTAAGGCCACTCAGTGACTGGATGAAGAGATAGCATATTGGGCTTGCCATGCCCCTAGGACCCAATTTTTAACCATAGTTCGGGTTGTCCCTTCAGTCTTCCCCAAGGCTTGGCTTTGTTATTCCTCTTTTGGTGGGACACCTGAGGTAACAAACCTGAAAGGAGACCTCCCATCCCACAGATTGACGAAAAGCAATTGGGAATCGGGCCAAATCCTCAGAGAGGAAGATTCGTCCATGGCCCATGAGGCCTCCCCGACATTCCACGGCCATCGCTGATACAAAATCCAGAGACAAAAACCTGAGCAAGCGCCTCAGACTCGCACTTTCTTCATATCCTGAAGAGTTCTTCTCATGGTTTGTCGATCGGGCCTGCCATACCTACGTCCCCAAACATAAGCTGAGTTTGTGTTTTCAGAATTCTGTCCTCAAAGTCTTGGGCCCCACAACATCCAGGCTGGGCCCCTGGAGGCACACATTAGAATTCCGTGGGAATTCTGCCCTTTCCATGGTCCAAAATCGTACAAATTAGGAGAAACCTCCAAAGTCCCTGAGGCCATCCCAATAGTGTAGGTCGCCCGGAACAAACAAGGGCTGTCTAACGCTAGCTGATAATCGACCTCCACTCATACCATAGATGGATGTCCCCAGAGAAGAAGATTGAACCAGACAGGAACCTAGGCCATAATAGGATCCATTGCTTTGGGTTACAGGCATGTGTCCTCAAAAGCCTGATTCCAATACGAGCATAGGTGTTTCCTTAGGCACCCATCAGAACTCATCTCACCTCCAGAAGGAAACCTGTGCATGGGAGCCATGTCCAAAGCTTAGGAGAGTGCTTCAGGGTCCCGGTGCCACCGCCCCATTCCAAGGCCCTCATGGACACAAAAACACATTAGGACCCATCCTCACGAAAGTCCATTTAAACTCAGCCGCCCCGGTTGCTCCCGTAGAGCCATCAGATCTAAACTGTCTTGTTGCTAGGAGACAATTGGAATGCGAGGCGGGCTTCCCAGGCATCCATCCCCGAACGGTGCTCTGGAGTCATTCCATATGGGATGTCCTGGAGCTGTCCAACAGGTCTCAATTGTCTCGCAGAAGGAATCCTTGAAGGGGGCATCCCACAACTCCCAACGTGGCAAAACCTCAATGGCCTCGAGATCCCACTCTCTTCATGAAGCAGCCGTCAAGCTCAGAAACTCCAACCTGAGCCAACGTCTGATCCTCGCCCTGACTTCAGATGCATGAGATATTGGTTCAGATCTGCAGGGGGTACCTGCCGTGCCCTTGCCCTGAAACCCAAGTCTAGCTTGTCTTCTAAGACGTCCGTCCTCACACTCCTGGCCCCGAAGCCCTCAAGTTTGGCAATTCCGGACCCACAATGCAGCACTCTGCCTGCCCTCTAGAAAAAAAATTATTGCCTCATGAGCTGCCCAGGCACCTTAAATGAGGGTAAACCTACACAGCACTCGACTTTACCCAAATTATATAGTCTAACCTGGGCACTAATGCACTGTCGAACACAACCTGAGCCCGGACCTCCTGACCAACACCCAGAAAGCTGACCGCACTCTGAGCACATAAAACCCGCCATGGCCTTAGGTCATCATCTCTTCCCTATCTCAGTTTTCAGGCTTCAGAACCGAGACCTTATCTCCAATCACTGCCCAGGGGTGAGTGTGATGCAGAAATCAGAACTCAGCCTTACCCATGGCAAGAACCCTTGTGGTTGGCACGTTGTCCAACCTTCAGTGTAGGAGAAACCAGCATTCACCCTGAGGCCCCGCCCATTCTTGAGTGCGAAGAGGGCATACACACGCATTGTGACCCTCAGCATGAGTCCTGTCCTCTAGTAAGTACTTTCAGTGGCTGGACCATTAGATGTCATAATGGGCTTGACATGTCCCGAGGCCCCAATTTTTAACCAGATTTCTGATTGTCCAGTCGCCCCTCCCCAGGGCTCTACTCTGGAATCCCTCATTCGGTGGGACACCTGAGGTTAAAAAAGAAAAAAACAACAGCAACAACAACAACAACAACAAAAAAAAAAAAAAAACGGACTTATTCCAGCCCACAGAATGACCCCAAACTATTTGGTCGGGGCCAAACCACCAGAGAGTAAGACTCGTCCATTTCCCATGAAGTCACCCAGAAATTCCACGACCATGAGTGACACGATATCCAGAGACAAAAACTTGAGCAGGAGCCTCACACTCGCCCTTCTTTCAAATCCCGAAGAGTTCTCCTCATGGCCTGTAAATCAGTCCTGCCATACCTATGACCCGAAACATAAGCCGAGTTTGTGTTTTCAGACAACTGTCCAAACAGCCCTGGCCTACACAACCTACAGGCTCAGGCCCCTGGAGCCAAACCTGAGGACTGTACTTGCCCTCTCCAAGGGAATTGTGTGTGCCCATTCCAATGGCCACAACCCTTCTAATAGGATAAACCTCCAATGTCCCTGATCCATCTCAATAGTGGTGGCTTCCCAGGAAAAACAGGGGCAATCTGAGCCCAACTGAGCACCTACCTGCACTCAGACCCATAGACAGATGTCCCCAGAGGTAAAAAGGAAAGAACAGGCCCCTAGGCACTAATCAGATCCATTGCTTTGGTTTCCAGGCATCTCTCCTCAGAGGCCTGGATTTCAAAAGCTGCATATAGCTGTTTCTTGTTTCACCCATCAGAAAACATCTCATCTACACATGGGAAACTTGCACGTTGGAGCTGTGTCAAAGCCTCTGTTTAGGAGAACCCTTTAGGGCCCCAGTGCCACCGCTTCATTCCAAGGTCTCCATAGACACAAAAGCACATTCGGACCCATCCCCAGGGGTGTGCATTTCAACTCAGCATCCTCGGTAGCTCCCCACAGATCCAGGAGATCTAAACTGTCTTGTTGCTAGGAGACAATTGGAATGCGAGGTGGGCTACCCAGCCATCCATCCTTAGAACCCTGCTCAGAATCATTGGCCTGGAGCCAAACAACAGGTCTCAATTGTCCTGCAGAAGACTCTCTGCAGTTTGGAGCTTCTCACAACTCCCATCTTGGGAAAACACCCATGGCCTCGTGATGCCCCCCCCCCATTCATGAAGGAGCCATCAGGGACAGAAACTCCACCCTGAGCGATCGTCTGATCTTCTCCCTGACTTCAGATGCACGAGACCTCGATTCAGGTCTGTAGATTGTGCGTGCCATGGCCTCACCCAGAAACCTAAGCCTAGCTTGTGTTCTCAGACTTTTGTCGTCAGACTACTGGCCCACAAGCCCTCCAGTTTGGCAATCCAGAACTACAATGCAGCACTCTGCCGGCTCTGCAGAAGAAAAACATTGTCCTCTGGGGCTACCCAGTAACCCCAAATGAGGATCAACCTGCACCGACCTTGGCTGTACCCCAAATACATAGGCTGACCAGGGCACTAATGCCCTTTCTGACACAGCCTGAGCCTGGACCCCCTGGCCCCTCCCAGACAGCTGGCCGCACACTGAGCACATCGAGCCGCCATGGCCTTAGGTCATCATCTCTTCCCAACCTCGGTTTTCAGGTTTCAGAACCTAGACCTTATCTCCAATCACTGCCTAGGGTTGAAGGTGATGCAGAAATCAGAACTCCTTCCCCATGGCAAGAAACCTTGTGGTTGGCATGTTGTCCAACGTTCAGTGTAGTTGAATCCAGTGTGGCCCATGAGGCCCCGCCCATGCTCGCGGGCCACATTGGTCACAAACACACATTGTGACGCTCAGGCTGAGCCCAGTCCTCAAGTAAGGCGACTCAGTGGCTGGATGAAGAGATAGCATATTGGGCTTGCCATGCCCCTAGGCAACAATTTTTAACCATAGGTCGGGTTGTCCCTTCAGTCTTCCCCACAGCTTTGCTTTGGAATTCCTCTTTTGGTGTGTCACCTGAGGTAACAAAACTGAAAGGAGACCTCCCATCCAACAGATTGATGAAAAGCAATTGATAATCGGGCCAAATCCTCAGAGAGGAAGATTCGTCCATGGTTCATGAGGCCTCCCCGACATTCCACGGCCATCGCTGATACAAAATCCAGAGACAAAAACCTGAGCAAGCGCCTCAGACTCGCACTTTCTTCATATCCTGAAGAGTTCTTCTCATGGTTTGTCGATCGGGCCTGCCATACCTACGTCCCCAAACCTAAGCTGAGTTTGTGTTTTCAGACTTCTGTCCTCAAGGTCTGGGGCCACACACCCTCCAGCCTGGGCCCCTGGAGCCACACATTAGGACTGTGCCAACCAATCCATGGGAATTCTGCCCATTCCATGGTCCAAAATCGTACAAATTAGGAGAAACCTCCAAAGTCCCTGAGGCCATCCCAATAGTGTAGGTCGCCCGGAACAAACAAGGGCTGTCTGACACCAGCTGATAATCACCCTCCACTCATAGCATTGATGGATGTCTCCAGAGAAGAAGATTGAACCAGACAGGACCCTAGGCCATAATAGGATCCATTGCTTTGGGTTACAGGCATGTGTCCTCAAAAGCCTGATTCCAATACGAGCATAGGGGTTTTCCTGAGGCACCCATCAGAACTCATCTCGTCTCCACAAGGAAACCTGTGCATGGGAGCCATGTCCAAAGCTTAGGAGAGTACTTCAGGGTCCCGGTGCCACCGCCCCATTCCAAGGCTCTCATGGACACAAAAACACATTAGGACCCATCCTCAGGAAAGTCCATTTCAACTCAGCCACCCCAGTTGCTCCGGCAGAGCCATCAGATCTAAACTGTCTTGTTGCTAGGAGACAATTGGAATGCGATGCGGGCTTCCTAGGCATCCATCCGCGAACGGGGCTCTGGAGTCATTCCATATGGGATGTCCTGGAGCTGTCCAACAGGTCTCAATTGTCCCGCAGAAGGAATCCTTGAAGGGGGCATCCCACAACTCCCAACGTGGGAAAACCTCAATGGCCTCGAGATTCCGCTCCCTTCATGAAGCGGCCGTCATGCTCAGAAACTCCAACCTGAGCCAACGTCTGATCCTCGCCGTGACTTCAGATGCATGAGATATTGGTTCAGATCTGCAGGGGGTACCTGCTGTGCCCTCGCCCTGAAACACAAGTCTAGCTTGTCTTCTCAGACTTCCGTCCTCACACTCCTGGCCCCGAAGCCCTCAAGTTTGGCAATTCCGGACCCACAATGCAGCACTCTGCCTGCCATCTAGAAAAAAAATTATTGCCTCATGAGCTGCCCAGGCACCTTAAATGAGGGTAAACCTACACAGCACTCGACTTTACCCAAATTATATAGTCTAACCTGGGCACTAATGCACTGTCAAACACAACCTGAGACCAGACCTCCTGACCAACACCCGAAAGCTGACCAAACACTGAGCACATAAAACCCGCCATGGCCTAAGGTCATCATCTCTTCCCTACCTCAGTTTTCAGGCTTCAGACCCGAGACCTTATCTCCAATCACTGCCCAGGGGTGAGTGTGATGCAGAAATCATAACTCCTCCTTACCCATGGCAAGAACCCTTGTGGTTGGCACGTTGTCCAACCTTCAGTGTAGGAGAAACCAGCATTCACCCTGAGGCCCCGCCCATCCTTGAGTGCGACGAGGGCATACACACGCATTGTGACCCTCAGCATGAGTCCTGTCCTCTAGTAAGTCCTCTCAGTTGCTGGACCATTAGATGTCATAATGGGCTTGACATGTTTCTAGGCCCCAATTTTTAACCAGATTTCTGATTGTCCAATCGCCCCTCCCCAGGGCTCTAATAGGGAATCCCTCATTTGGTGGACACCTTAGGTTAAAAAAGAAAACAAACAACAACAAAAAAAAAACGGACTTCTTCCAGCCCACAGAATGACCCAAAACTCTTTGGACGGGTCCAAACCACCAGAGAGTAAGACTAGACATTGCCCATGAAGTCACCCAGAAATTCCACGACCATGAGTGACACGATATCCAGAGACAAAAACTTGAGCAGGAGCCTCACACTCGCCCTTCTTTCAAATCCCGAAGAGTTCTCCTCATGGTCTGTAGATCAGTCCTGCCATACCTATGACCCGAAACATAAGCCGAGTTTGTGTTTTCTGACAACTGTCCAAATAGCCCTGGCCTACACAACCTACAGGCTCAGGCCCCTGGAGCCAAACCTGAGGACTGTACTTGCCCTCTCCAAGGGAATTGTGTGTGCCCATTCCAATGGCCACAACACTTCTAATAGGATAAACCTCCAAAGTCCCTGATCCATCTCCATAGTGGTGGCTTCCCAGGAAAAACAGGGGCAATCTGAGCCCAACTGAGCACCTACCTGCACTCAGACCCATAGACAGATGTCCCCAGAGGTATGAAGAAAAGAACAGGCCCCTAGGCAATAATCAGATCCATTGCTTTGGTTTCCAGGCATCTCTCCTCAGAGGCCTGGATTTCAAAAGCAGCATATAGCTGTTTCTTGACTCACCCATCAGAAAACATCTCATCTACACATGGGAAACTTGCACGTTGGAGCTGTGTCAAAGCCTCTGTTTAGGAGAACCATTTAGGCCCCCAGTGCCACCGCTTTATTCCAAGGTCTCCATAGACACAAAAGCACGTTAGGACCCATCCCCAGGGGTGTCCATTTCAACTCAGCGTCCTCGGTTCCTCCCCACAGATCCAGGAGATCTAACCTGTCTTGTTGCGAGGAGACAATTGGAATGCGAGGTGGGCTACCCAGCCATCCATCCTTAGAACCCTGCTCAGAATCATTGGCCTGGAGCCAAACAACTGGTCTCAATTGTCCTGCAGAAGATTCTGCAGTTTGGAGCTTCTCACAACTCCCATCGTGGGAAAACACCCATGGCCTCGTGATGCCCCCCCCATTCATGAAGGGGCCATCAGTGTCAGAAACTCCAACCTGAGTGATCATCTGATCCTCGCCCTGACTTCAGATGCACGAGATCTCGATTCAGGTCTGTAAATTGTGCCTGCCATGGCCTCACCCAGAAACCTAAGCCTAGCTTGTGTTCTCAGACTTTTGTCGTCAGACTACTGGCCCACAAGCCCTCCAGTTTGGCAATTCAGAACTACAATGCAGCACTCTGCCGGCCCTCCAGAAGAAAAACATTGTCCTCTGGGGCTACCCAGTAACCCCAAATGAGGATCAACCTGCACCGACCTTGGCTGTACCCCAAATACATAGGCTGACCAGGGCACTAATGCCCTTTCTGACACAGCCTGAGCCTGGACCCCCTGGCCCCTCCCAGACAGCTGGCCGCACACTGAGCACATCGAGCCGCCATGGCCTTAGGTCGTCATCTCTTCCCAACCTCGGGTTTAAGGTTTCAGAACCTAGGCCATATCTCCAATCACTGCCCAAGGTTGAAGGTGATGCAGAAATCAGAACTCCTTCCCCATGGCAAGAAACCTTGTGGTTGGCATGTTGTCCAACATTCAGTGTAGTTGAAACCAGGGTGGCCCATGAGGCCCCGCCCATGCTCATGGGCCACATTGGTCACAAACACACATTGTGACGCTCAGGCTGATCCCAGTCCTCAAGTAAGGCCACTCAGTGACTGGATGAAGAGATAGCATATTGGGCTTGCCATGCCCCTAGGACCCAATTTTTAACCATAGTTCGGGTTGTCCCTTCAGTCTTCCCCACGGCTTGGCTTTGTTATTCCTCTTTTGGTGGGACACCTGAGGTAACAAACCTGAAAGGAGACCTCCCATCCCACAGATTGACGAAAAGCAATTGGGAATCGGGCCAAATCCTCAGAGAGGAAGATTCGTCCATGGCCCATGAGGCCTCCCCGACATTCCACGGCCATCGCTGATACAAAATCCAGAGACAAAAACCTGAGCAAGCGCCTCAGACTCGCACTTTCTTCATGTCCTGAAGAGTTCTTCTCATGGTTTGTAGATCGGGCCTGCCATACCTACGTCCCCAAACCTAAGCTGAGTTTGTGTTTTCAGATTTCTGTCCTCAAAGTCTTGGGCCCCACACCATCCAGGCTGGGCCCCTGGAGGCACACATTAGAATTCCGTGGGAATTCTGCCCTTTCCATGGTCCAAAATCGTACAAATTAGGAGAAACCTCCAAAGTCCCTGAGGCCATCCCAATAGTGTAGGTCGCCCGGAACAAACAAGGGCTGTCTAACTCTAGCTGATAATCGACCTCCACTCATACCATAGATGGATGTCCCCAGAGAAGAAGATTGAACCAGACAGGAACCTAGGCCATAATAGGATCCATTGCTTTGGGTTACAGGCATGTGTCCTCAAAAGCCTGATTCCAATACGAGCATAGGTGTTTCCTTAGGCACCCATCAGAACTCATCTCACCTCCAGAAGGTAACCTGTGCATGGGAGCCATGTCCAAAGCTTAGGAGAGTACTTCAGGGTCCCGGTGCCACCGCCCCATTCCAAGGCCCTCATGGACACAAAAACACATTAGGACCCATCCTCACGAAAGTCCATTTAAACTCAGCCGCCCCGGTTGCTCCCATAGAGCCATCAGATCTAAACTGTCTTGTTGCTAGGAGACAATTGGAATGCGAGGCGGGCTTCCCAGACATCCATCCCCGAACGGTGCTCTGGAGTCATTCCATATGGGATGTCCTGGAGCTGTCCAACAGGTCTCAATTGTCTCGCAGAAGGAATCCTTGAAGGGGGCATCCCACAACTCCCAACGTGGCAAAACCTCAATGGCCTCGAGATCCCACTCTCTTCATGAAGCAGCCGTCAAGCTCAGAAACTCCAACCTGAGCCAACGTCTGATCCTCGCCCTGACTTCAGATGCATGAGATATTGGTTCAGATCTGCAGGGGGTACCTGCCGTGCCCTTGCCCTGAAACCCAAGTCTAGCTTGTCTTCTAAGACGTCCGTCCTCACACTCCTGGCCCCGAAGCCCTCAAGTTTGGCAATTCCGGACCCACAATGCAGCACTCTGCCTGCCCTCTAGAAAAAAAATTATTGCCTCATGAGCTGCCCAGGCACCTTAAATGAGGGTAAACCTACACAGCACTCGACTTTACCCAAATTATATAGTCTAACCTGGGCACTAATGCACTGTCGAACACAACCTGAGCCCGGACCTCCTGACCAACACCCAGAAAGCTGACCGCACTCTGAGCACATAAAACCCGCCATGGCCTTAGGTCATCATCTCTTCCCTATCTCAGTTTTCAGGCTTCAGAACCGAGACCTTATCTCCAATCACTGCCCAGGGGTGAGTGTGATGCAGAAATCAGAACTCAGCCTTACCCATGGCAAGAACCCTTGTGGTTGGCACGTTGTCCAACCTTCAGTGTAGGAGAAACCAGCATTCACCCTGAGGCCCCGCCCATTCTTGAGTGCGACGAGGGCATACACACGCATTGTGACCCTCAGCATGAGTCCTGTCCTCTAGTAAGTACTTTCAGTGGCTGGACCATTAGATGTCATAATGGGCTTGACATGTCCCGAGGCCCCAATTTTTAACCAGATTTCTGATTGTCCAGTCGCCCCTCCCCAGGGCTCTACTCTGGAATCCCTCATTCGGTGGGACACCTGAGGTTAAAAAAGAAAAAAACAACAGCAACAACAACAACAACAACAACAACAAAAAAAAAAACGGACTTCTTCCAGCCCACAGAATGACCCCAAACTATTTGGACGGGGCCAAACCACCAGAGAGTAAGACTCGTCCATTTCCCATGAAGTCACCCAGAAATTCCACGACCATGAGTGACACGATATCCAGAGACAAAAACTTGAGCAGGAGCCTCACACTCGCCCTTCTTTCAAATCCCGAAGAGTTCTCCTCATGGCCTGTAAATCAGTCCTGCCATACCTATGACCCGAAACATAAGCCGAGTTTGTGTTTTCAGACAACTGTCCAAACAGCCCTGGCCTACACAACCTACAGGCTCAGGCCCCTGGAGCCAAACCTGAGGACTGTACTTGCCCTCTCCAAGGGAATTGTGTGTGCCCATTCCAATGGCCACAACCCTTCTAATAGGATAAACCTCCAATGTCCCTGATCCATCTCAATAGTGGTGGCTTCCCAGGAAAAACAGGGGCAATCTGAGCCCAACTGAGCACCTACCTGCACTCAGACCCATAGACAGATGTCCCCAGAGGTAAAAAGGAAAGAACAGGCCCCTAGGCACTAATCAGATCCATTGCTTTGGTTTCCAGGCATCTCTACTCAGAGGCCTGGATTTCAAAAGCTGCATATAGCTGTTTCTTGTTTCACCCATCAGAAAACATCTCATCTACACATGGGAAACTTGCACGTTGGAGCTGTGTCAAAGCCTCTGTTTAGGAGAACCCTTTAGGGCCCCAGTGCCACCGCTTCATTCCAAGGTCTCCATAGACACAAAAGCACATTCGGACCCATCCCCAGGGGTGTGCATTTCAACTCAGCATCCTCGGTAGCTCCCCACAGATCCAGGAGATCTAAACTGTCTTGTTGCTAGGAGACAATTGGAATGCGAGGTGGGCTACCCAGCCATCCATCCTTAGAACCCTGCTCAGAATCATTGGCCTGGAGCCAAACAACAGGTCTCAATTGTCCTGCAGAAGACTCTCTGCAGTTTGGAGCTTCTCACAACTCCCATCTTGGGAAAACACCCATGGCCTCGTGATGCCCCCCCCCCATTCATGAAGGAGCCATCAGGGACAGAAACTCCACCCTGAGCGATCGTCTGATCTTCTCCCTGACTTCAGATGCACGAGACCTCGATTCAGGTCTGTAGATTGTGCGTGCCATGGCCTCACCCAGAAACCTAAGCCTAGCTTGTGTTCTCAGACTTTTGTCGTCAGACTACTGGCCCACAAGCCCTCCAGTTTGGCAATCCAGAACTACAATGCAGCACTCTGCCGGCTCTGCAGAAGAAAAACATTGTCCTCTGGGGCTACCCAGTAACCCCAAATGAGGATCAACCTGCACCGACCTTGGCTGTACCCCAAATACATAGGCTGACCAGGG
This sequence comes from Mustela nivalis, assembly GCF_964662115.1. Classification (NCBI taxonomy): domain Eukaryota; kingdom Metazoa; phylum Chordata; class Mammalia; order Carnivora; family Mustelidae; genus Mustela; species Mustela nivalis. The sequence continues at coordinate 1,843,280 of NW_028136525.1, forward strand.
CACTAATGCCCTTTCTGACACAGCCTGAGCCTGGACCCCCTGGCCCCTCCCAGACAGCTGGCCGCACACTGAGCACATCGAGCCGCCATGGCCTTAGGTCATCATCTCTTCCCAACCTCGGTTTTCAGGTTTCAGAACCTAGACCTTATCTCCAATCACTGCCTAGGGTTGAAGGTGATGCAGAAATCAGAACTCCTTCCCCATGGCAAGAAACCTTGTGGTTGGCATGTTGTCCAACGTTCAGTGTAGTTGAATCCAGTGTGGCCCATGAGGCCCCGCCCATGCTCGCGGGCCACATTGGTCACAAACACACATTGTGACGCTCAGGCTGAGCCCAGTCCTCAAGTAAGGCGACTCAGTGGCTGGATGAAGAGATAGCATATTGGGCTTGCCATGCCCCTAGGCAACAATTTTTAACCATAGGTCGGGTTGTCCCTTCAGTCTTCCCCACAGCTTTGCTTTGGAATTCCTCTTTTGGTGTGTCACCTGAGGTAACAAAACTGAAAGGAGACCTCCCATCCAACAGATTGATGAAAAGCAATTGATAATCGGGCCAAATCCTCAGAGAGGAAGATTCGTCCATGGTTCATGAGGCCTCCCCGACATTCCACGGCCATCGCTGATACAAAATCCAGAGACAAAAACCTGAGCAAGCGCCTCAGACTCGCACTTTCTTCATATCCTGAAGAGTTCTTCTCATGGTTTGTCGATCGGGCCTGCCATACCTACGTCCCCAAACCTAAGCTGAGTTTGTGTTTTCAGACTTCTGTCCTCAAGGTCTGGGGCCACACACCCTCCAGCCTGGGCCCCTGGAGCCACACATTAGGACTGTGCCAACCAATCCATGGGAATTCTGCCCATTCCATGGTCCAAAATCGTACAAATTAGGAGAAACCTCCAAAGTCCCTGAGGCCATCCCAATAGTGTAGGTCGCCCGGAACAAACAAGGGCTGTCTGACACCAGCTGATAATCACCCTCCACTCATAGCATTGATGGATGTCTCCAGAGAAGAAGATTGAACCAGACAGGACCCTAGGCCATAATAGGATCCATTGCTTTGGGTTACAGGCATGTGTCCTCAAAAGCCTGATTCCAATACGAGCATAGGGGTTTTCCTGAGGCACCCATCAGAACTCATCTCGTCTCCACAAGGAAACCTGTGCATGGGAGCCATGTCCAAAGCTTAGGAGAGTACTTCAGGGTCCCGGTGCCACCGCCCCATTCCAAGGCTCTCATGGACACAAAAACACATTAGGACCCATCCTCAGGAAAGTCCATTTCAACTCAGCCACCCCAGTTGCTCCGGCAGAGCCATCAGATCTAAACTGTCTTGTTGCTAGGAGACAATTGGAATGCGATGCGGGCTTCCTAGGCATCCATCCGCGAACGGGGCTCTGGAGTCATTCCATATGGGATGTCCTGGAGCTGTCCAACAGGTCTCAATTGTCCCGCAGAAGGAATCCTTGAAGGGGGCATCCCACAACTCCCAACGTGGGAAAACCTCAATGGCCTCGAGATTCCGCTCCCTTCATGAAGCGGCCGTCATGCTCAGAAACTCCAACCTGAGCCAACGTCTGATCCTCGCCGTGACTTCAGATGCATGAGATATTGGTTCAGATCTGCAGGGGGTACCTGCTGTGCCCTCGCCCTGAAACACAAGTCTAGCTTGTCTTCTCAGACTTCCGTCCTCACACTCCTGGCCCCGAAGCCCTCAAGTTTGGCAATTCCGGACCCACAATGCAGCACTCTGCCTGCCATCTAGAAAAAAAATTATTGCCTCATGAGCTGCCCAGGCACCTTAAATGAGGGTAAACCTACACAGCACTCGACTTTACCCAAATTATATAGTCTAACCTGGGCACTAATGCACTGTCAAACACAACCTGAGACCAGACCTCCTGACCAACACCCGAAAGCTGACCAAACACTGAGCACATAAAACCCGCCATGGCCTAAGGTCATCATCTCTTCCCTACCTCAGTTTTCAGGCTTCAGACCCGAGACCTTATCTCCAATCACTGCCCAGGGGTGAGTGTGATGCAGAAATCATAACTCCTCCTTACCCATGGCAAGAACCCTTGTGGTTGGCACGTTGTCCAACCTTCAGTGTAGGAGAAACCAGCATTCACCCTGAGGCCCCGCCCATCCTTGAGTGCGACGAGGGCATACACACGCATTGTGACCCTCAGCATGAGTCCTGTCCTCTAGTAAGTCCTCTCAGTTGCTGGACCATTAGATGTCATAATGGGCTTGACATGTTTCTAGGCCCCAATTTTTAACCAGATTTCTGATTGTCCAATCGCCCCTCCCCAGGACTCTAATAGGGAATCCCTCATTTGGTGGACACCTTAGGTTAAAAAAGAAAACAAACAACAACAAAAAAAAAACGGACTTCTTCCAGGCCACAGAATGACCCAAAACTCTTTGGACGGGTCCAAACCACCAGAGAGTAAGACTAGACATTGCCCATGATGTCACCCAGAAATTCCACGACCATGAGTGACACGATATCCAGAGACAAAAACTTGAGCAGGAGCCTCACACTCGCCCTTCTTTCAAATCCCGAAGAGTTCTCCTCATGGTCTGTAGATCAGTCCTGCCATACCTATGACCCGAAACATAAGCCGAGTTTGTGTTTTCTGACAACTGTCCAAATAGCCCTGGCCTACACAACCTACAGGCTCAGGCCCCTGGAGCCAAACCTGAGGACTGTACTTGCCCTCTCCAAGGGAATTGTGTGTGCCCATTCCAATGGCCACAACACTTCTAATAGGATAAACCTCCAAAGTCCCTGATCCATCTCCATAGTGGTGGCTTCCCAGGAAAAACAGGGGCAATCTGAGCCCAACTGAGCACCTACCTGCACTCAGACCCATAGACAGATGTCCCCAGAGGTATGAAGAAAAGAACAGGCCCCTAGGCACTAATCAGATCCATTGCTTTGGTTTCCAGGCATCTCTCCTCAGAGGCCTGGATTTCAAAAGCAGCATATAGCTGTTTCTTGACTCACCCATCAGAAAACATCTCATCTACACATGGGAAACTTGCACGTTGGAGCTGTGTCAAAGCCTCTGTTTAGGAGAACCATTTAGGCCCCCAGTGCCACCGCTTTATTCCAAGGTCTCCATAGACACAAAAGCACGTTAGGACCCATCCCCAGGGGTGTCCATTTCAACTCAGCGTCCTCGGTTCCTCCCCACAGATCCAGGAGATCTAACCTGTCTTGTTGCGAGGAGACAATTGGAATGCGAGGTGGGCTACCCAGCCATCCATCCTTAGAACCCTGCTCAGAATCATTGGCCTGGAGCCAAACAACTGGTCTCAATTGACCTGCAGAAGATTCTGCAGTTTGGAGCTTCTCACAACTCCCATCGTGGGAAAACACCCATGGCCTCGTGATGCCCCCCCCATTCATGAAGGGGCCATCAGTGTCAGAAACTCCAACCTGAGTGATCATCTGATCCTCGCCCTGACTTCAGATGCACGAGATCTCGATTCAGGTCTGTAAATTGTGCCTGCCATGGCCTCACCCAGAAACCTAAGCCTAGCTTGTGTTCTCAGACTTTTGTCGTCAGACTACTGGCCCACAAGCCCTCCAGTTTGGCAATTCAGAACTACAATGCAGCACTCTGCCGGCCCTCCAGAAGAAAAACATTGTCCTCTGGGGCTACCCAGTAACCCCAAATGAGGATCAACCTGCACCGACCTTGGCTGTACCCCAAATACATAGGCTGACCAGGGCACTAATGCCCTTTCTGACACAGCCTGAGCCTGGACCCCCTGGCCCCTCCCAGACAGCTGGCCGCACACTGAGCACATCGAGCCGCCATGGCCTTAGGTCGTCATCTCTTCCCAACCTCGGGTTTAAGGTTTCAGAACCTAGGCCATATCTCCAATCACTGCCCAAGGTTGAAGGTGATGCAGAAATCAGAACTCCTTCCCCATGGCAAGAAACCTTGTGGTTGGCATGTTGTCCAACGTTCAGTGTAGTTGAAACCAGGGTGGCCCATGAGGCCCCGCCCATGCTCATGGGCCACATTGGTCACAAACACACATTGTGACGCTCAGGCTGATCCCAGTCCTCAAGTAAGGCCACTCAGTGACTGGATGAAGAGATAGCATATTGGGCTTGCCATGCCCCTAGGACCCAATTTTTAACCATAGTTCGGGTTGTCCCTTCAGTCTTCCCCACGGCTTGGCTTTGTTATTCCTCTTTTGGTGGGACACCTGAGGTAACAAACCTGAAAGGAGACCTCCCATCCCACAGATTGACGAAAAGCAATTGGGAATCGGGCCAAATCCTCAGAGAGGAAGATTCGTCCATGGCCCATGAGGCCTCCCCGACATTCCACGGCCATCGCTGATACAAAATCCAGAGACAAAAACCTGAGCAAGCGCCTCAGACTCGCACTTTCTTCATGTCCTGAAGAGTTCTTCTCATGGTTTGTAGATCGGGCCTGCCATACCTACGTCCCCAAACCTAAGCTGAGTTTGTGTTTTCAGATTTCTGTCCTCAAAGTCTTGGGCCCCACACCATCCAGGCTGGGCCCCTGGAGGCACACATTAGAATTCCGTGGGAATTCTGCCCTTTCCATGGTCCAAAATCGTACAAATTAGGAGAAACCTCCAAAGTCCCTGAGGCCATCCCAATAGTGTAGGTCGCCCGGAACAAACAAGGGCTGTCTAACTCTAGCTGATAATCGACCTCCACTCATACCATAGATGGATGTCCCCAGAGAAGAAGATTGAACCAGACAGGAACCTAGGCCATAATAGGATCCATTGCTTTGGGTTACAGGCATGTGTCCTCAAAAGCCTGATTCCAATACGAGCATAGGTGTTTCCTTAGGCACCCATCAGAACTCATCTCACCTCCAGAAGGTAACCTGTGCATGGGAGCCATGTCCAAAGCTTAGGAGAGTACTTCAGGGTCCCGGTGCCACCGCCCCATTCCAAGGCCCTCATGGACACAAAAACACATTAGGACCCATCCTCACGAAAGTCCATTTAAACTCAGCCGCCCCGGTTGCTCCCATAGAGCCATCAGATCTAAACTGTCTTGTTGCTAGGAGACAATTGGAATGCGAGGCGGGCTTCCCAGACATCCATCCCCGAACGGTGCTCTGGAGTCATTCCATATGGGATGTCCTGGAGCTGTCCAACAGGTCTCAATTGTCTCGCAGAAGGAATCCTTGAAGGGGGCATCCCACAACTCCCAACGTGGCAAAACCTCAATGGCCTCGAGATCCCACTCTCTTCATGAAGCAGCCGTCAAGCTCAGAAACTCCAACCTGAGCCAACGTCTGATCCTCGCCCTGACTTCAGATGCATGAGATATTGGTTCAGATCTGCAGGGGGTACCTGCCGTGCCCTTGCCCTGAAACCCAAGTCTAGCTTGTCTTCTAAGACGTCCGTCCTCACACTCCTGGCCCCGAAGCCCTCAAGTTTGGCAATTCCGGACCCACAATGCAGCACTCTGCCTGCCCTCTAGAAAAAAAATTATTGCCTCATGAGCTGCCCAGGCACCTTAAATGAGGGTAAACCTACACAGCACTCGACTTTACCCAAATTATATAGTCTAACCTGGGCACTAATGCACTGTCGAACACAACCTGAGCCCGGACCTCCTGACCAACACCCAGAAAGCTGACCGCACTCTGAGCACATAAAACCCGCCATGGCCTTAGGTCATCATCTCTTCCCTATCTCAGTTTTCAGGCTTCAGAACCGAGACCTTATCTCCAATCACTGCCCAGGGGTGAGTGTGATGCAGAAATCAGAACTCAGCCTTACCCATGGCAAGAACCCTTGTGGTTGGCACGTTGTCCAACCTTCAGTGTAGGAGAAACCAGCATTCACCCTGAGGCCCCGCCCATTCTTGAGTGCGACGAGGGCATACACACGCATTGTGACCCTCAGCATGAGTCCTGTCCTCTAGTAAGTACTTTCAGTGGCTGGACCATTAGATGTCATAATGGGCTTGACATGTCCCGAGGCCCCAATTTTTAACCAGATTTCTGATTGTCCAGTCGCCCCTCCCCAGGGCTCTACTCTGGAATCCCTCATTCGGTGGGACACCTGAGGTTAAAAAAGAAAAAAACAACAGCAACAACAACAACAACAACAAAAAAAAAAAAAAAACGGACTTCTTCCAGCCCACAGAATGACCCCAAACTATTTGGACGGGGCCAAACCACCAGAGAGTAAGACTCGTCCATTTCCCATGAAGTCACCCAGAAATTCCACGACCATGAGTGACACGATATCCAGAGACAAAAACTTGAGCAGGAGCCTCACACTCGCCCTTCTTTCAAATCCCGAAGAGTTCTCCTCATGGCCTGTAAATCAGTCCTGCCATACCTATGACCCGAAACATAAGCCGAGTTTGTGTTTTCAGACAACTGTCCAAACAGCCCTGGCCTACACAACCTACAGGCTCAGGCCCCTGGAGCCAAACCTGAGGACTGTACTTGCCCTCTCCAAGGGAATTGTGTGTGCCCATTCCAATGGCCACAACCCTTCTAATAGGATAAACCTCCAATGTCCCTGATCCATCTCAATAGTGGTGGCTTCCCAGGAAAAACAGGGGCAATCTGAGCCCAACTGAGCACCTACCTGCACTCAGACCCATAGACAGATGTCCCCAGAGGTAAAAAGGAAAGAACAGGCCCCTAGGCACTAATCAGATCCATTGCTTTGGTTTCCAGGCATCTCTCCTCAGAGGCCTGGATTTCAAAAGCTGCATATAGCTGTTTCTTGTTTCACCCATCAGAAAACATCTCATCTACACATGGGAAACTTGCACGTTGGAGCTGTGTCAAAGCCTCTGTTTAGGAGAACCCTTTAGGGCCCCAGTGCCACCGCTTCATTCCAAGGTCTCCATAGACACAAAAGCACATTCGGACCCATCCCCAGGGGTGTGCATTTCAACTCAGCATCCTCGGTAGCTCCCCACAGATCCAGGAGATCTAAACTGTCTTGTTGCTAGGAGACAATTGGAATGCGAGGTGGGCTACCCAGCCATCCATCCTTAGAACCCTGCTCAGAATCATTGGCCTGGAGCCAAACAACAGGTCTCAATTGTCCTGCAGAAGACTCTCTGCAGTTTGGAGCTTCTCACAACTCCCATCTTGGGAAAACACCCATGGCCTCGTGATGCCCCCCCCCCATTCATGAAGGAGCCATCAGGGACAGAAACTCCACCCTGAGCGATCGTCTGATCTTCTCCCTGACTTCAGATGCACGAGACCTCGATTCAGGTCTGTAGATTGTGCGTGCCATGGCCTCACCCAGAAACCTAAGCCTAGCTTGTGTTCTCAGACTTTTGTCGTCAGACTACTGGCCCACAAGCCCTCCAGTTTGGCAATCCAGAACTACAATGCAGCACTCTGCCGGCTCTGCAGAAGAAAAACATTGTCCTCTGGGGCTACCCAGTAACCCCAAATGAGGATCAACCTGCACCGACCTTGGCTGTACCCCAAATACATAGGCTGACCAGGGCACTAATGCCCTTTCTGACACAGCCTGAGCCTGGACCCCCTGGCCCCTCCCAGACAGCTGGCCGCACACTGAGCACATCGAGCCGCCATGGCCTTAGGTCATCATCTCTTCCCAACCTCGGTTTTCAGGTTTCAGAACCTAGACCTTATCTCCAATCACTGCCTAGGGTTGAAGGTGATGCAGAAATCAGAACTCCTTCCCCATGGCAAGAAACCTTGTGGTTGGCATGTTGTCCAACGTTCAGTGTAGTTGAATCCAGTGTGGCCCATGAGGCCCCGCCCATGCTCGCGGGCCACATTGGTCACAAACACACATTGTGACGCTCAGGCTGAGCCCAGTCCTCAAGTAAGGCGACTCAGTGGCTGGATGAAGAGATAGCATATTGGGCTTGCCATGCCCCTAGGCAACAATTTTTAACCATAGGTCGGGTTGTCCCTTCAGTCTTCCCCACAGCTTTGCTTTGGAATTCCTCTTTTGGTGTGTCACCTGAGGTAACAAAACTGAAAGGAGACCTCCCATCCAACAGATTGATGAAAAGCAATTGATAATCGGGCCAAATCCTCAGAGAGGAAGATTCGTCCATGGTTCATGAGGCCTCCCCGACATTCCACGGCCATCGCTGATACAAAATCCAGAGACAAAAACCTGAGCAAGCGCCTCAGACTCGCACTTTCTTCATATCCTGAAGAGTTCTTCTCATGGTTTGTCGATCGGGCCTGCCATACCTACGTCCCCAAACCTAAGCTGAGTTTGTGTTTTCAGACTTCTGTCCTCAAGGTCTGGGGCCACACACCCTCCAGCCTGGGCCCCTGGAGCCACACATTAGGACTGTGCCAACCAATCCATGGGAATTCTGCCCATTCCATGGTCCAAAATCGTACAAATTAGGAGAAACCTCCAAAGTCCCTGAGGCCATCCCAATAGTGTAGGTCGCCCGGAACAAACAAGGGCTGTCTGACACCAGCTGATAATCACCCTCCACTCATAGCATTGATGGATGTCTCCAGAGAAGAAGATTGAACCAGACAGGACCCTAGGCCATAATAGGATCCATTGCTTTGGGTTACAGGCATGTGTCCTCAAAAGCCTGATTCCAATACGAGCATAGGGGTTTTCCTGAGGCACCCATCAGAACTCATCTCGTCTCCACAAGGAAACCTGTGCATGGGAGCCATGTCCAAAGCTTAGGAGAGTACTTCAGGGTCCCGGTGCCACCGCCCCATTCCAAGGCTCTCATGGACACAAAAACACATTAGGACCCATCCTCAGGAAAGTCCATTTCAACTCAGCCACCCCAGTTGCTCCGGCAGAGCCATCAGATCTAAACTGTCTTGTTGCTAGGAGACAATTGGAATGCGATGCGGGCTTCCTAGGCATCCATCCGCGAACGGGGCTCTGGAGTCATTCCATATGGGATGTCCTGGAGCTGTCCAACAGGTCTCAATTGTCCCGCAGAAGGAATCCTTGAAGGGGGCATCCCACAACTCCCAACGTGGGAAAACCTCAATGGCCTCGAGATTCCGCTCCCTTCATGAAGCGGCCGTCATGCTCAGAAACTCCAACCTGAGCCAACGTCTGATCCTCGCCGTGACTTCAGATGCATGAGATATTGGTTCAGATCTGCAGGGGGTACCTGCTGTGCCCTCGCCCTGAAACACAAGTCTAGCTTGTCTTCTCAGACTTCCGTCCTCACACTCCTGGCCCCGAAGCCCTCAAGTTTGGCAATTCCGGACCCACAATGCAGCACTCTGCCTGCCATCTAGAAAAAAAATTATTGCCTCATGAGCTGCCCAGGCACCTTAAATGAGGGTAAACCTACACAGCACTCGACTTTACCCAAATTATATAGTCTAACCTGGGCACTAATGCACTGTCAAACACAACCTGAGACCAGACCTCCTGACCAACACCCGAAAGCTGACCAAACACTGAGCACATAAAACCCGCCATGGCCTAAGGTCATCATCTCTTCCCTACCTCAGTTTTCAGGCTTCAGACCCGAGACCTTATCTCCAATCACTGCCCAGGGGTGAGTGTGATGCAGAAATCATAACTCCTCCTTACCCATGGCAAGAACCCTTGTGGTTGGCACGTTGTCCAACCTTCAGTGTAGGAGAAACCAGCATTCACCCTGAGGCCCCGCCCATCCTTGAGTGCGACGAGGGCATACACACGCATTGTGACCCTCAGCATGAGTCCTGTCCTCTAGTAAGTCCTCTCAGTTGCTGGACCATTAGATGTCATAATGGGCTTGACATGTTTCTAGGCCCCAATTTTTAACCAGATTTCTGATTGTCCAATCGCCCCTCCCCAGGGCTCTAATAGGGAATCCCTCATTTGGTGGACACCTTAGGTTAAAAAAGAAAACAAACAACAACAAAAAAAAAAACGGACTTCTTCCAGGCCACAGAATGACCCAAAACTCTTTGGACGGGTCCAAACCACCAGAGAGTAAGACTAGACATTGCCCATGATGTCACCCAGAAATTCCACGACCATGAGTGACACGATATCCAGAGACAAAAACTTGAGCAGGAGCCTCACACTCGCCCTTCTTTCAAATCCCGAAGAGTTCTCCTCATGGTCTGTAGATCAGTCCTGCCATACCTATGACCCGAAACATAAGCCGAGTTTGTGTTTTCTGACAACTGTCCAAATAGCCCTGGCCTACACAACCTACAGGCTCAGGCCCCTGGAGCCAAACCTGAGGACTGTACTTGCCCTCTCCAAGGGAATTGTGTGTGCCCATTCCAATGGCCACAACCCTTCTCATAGGATAAACCTCCAAAGTCCCTGATCCATCTCAATAGTGGTGGCTTCCCAGGAAAAACAGGGGCAATCTGAGCCCAACTGAGCACCTACCTGCACTCAGACCCATAGACAGATGTCCCCAGAGGTATGAAGAAAAGAACAGGCCCCTAGGCACTAATCAGATCCATTGCTTTGGTTTCCAGGCATCTCTCCTCAGAGGCCTGGATTTCAAAAGCAGCATATAGCTGTTTCTTGACTCACCCATCAGAAAACATCTCATCTACACATGGGAAACTTGCACGTTGGAGCTGTGTCAAAGCCTCTGTTTAGGAGAACCATTTAGGCCCCCAGTGCCACCGCTTTATTCCAAGGTCTCCATAGACACAAAAGCACGTTAGGACCCATCCCCAGGGGTGTCCATTTCAACTCAGCGTCCTCGGTTCCTCCCCACAGATCCAGGAGATCTAACCTGTCTTGTTGCGAGGAGACAATTGGAATGCGAGGTGGGCTACCCAGCCATCCATCCTTAGAACCCTGCTCAGAATCATTGGCCTGGAGCCAAACAACTGGTCTCAATTGTCCTGCAGAAGATTCTGCAGTTTGGAGCTTCTCACAACTCCCATCGTGGGAAAACACCCATGGCCTCGTGATGCCCCCCCCATTCATGAAGGGGCCATCAGTGTCAGAAACTCCAACCTGAGTGATCATCTGATCCTCGCCCTGACTTCAGATGCACGAGATCTCGATTCAGGTCTGTAAATTGTGCCTGCCATGGCCTCACCCAGAAACCTAAGCCTAGCTTGTGTTCTCAGACTTTTGTCGTCAGACTACTGGCCCACAAGCCCTCCAGTTTGGCAATTCAGAACTACAATGCAGCACTCTGCCGGCCCTCCAGAAGAAAAACATTGTCCTCTGGGGCTACCCAGTAACCCCAAATGAGGATCAACCTGCACCGACCTTGGCTGTACCCCAAATACATAGGCTGACCAGGGCACTAATGCCCTTTCTGACACAGCCTGAGCCTGGACCCCCTGGCCCCTCCCAGACAGCTGGCCGCACACTGAGCACATCGAGCCGCCATGGCCTTAGGTCGTCATCTCTTCCCAACCTCGGGTTTAAGGTTTCAGAACCTAGGCCATATCTCCAATCACTGCCCAAGGTTGAAGGTGATGCAGAAATCAGAACTCCTTCCCCATGGCAAGAAACCTTGTGGTTGGCATGTTGTCCAACGTTCAGTGTAGTTGAAACCAGGGTGGCCCATGAGGCCCCGCCCATGCTCATGGGCCACATTGGTCACAAACACACATTGTGACGCTCAGGCTGATCCCAGTCCTCAAGTAAGGCCACTCAGTGACTGGATGAAGAGATAGCATATTGGGCTTGCCATGCCCCTAGGACCCAATTTTTAACCATAGTTCGGGTTGTCCCTTCAGTCTTCCCCACGGCTTGGCTTTGTTATTCCTCTTTTGGTGGGACACCTGAGGTAACAAACCTGAAAGGAGACCTCCCATCCCACAGATTGACGAAAAGCAATTGGGAATCGGGCCAAATCCTCAGAGAGGAAGATTCGTCCATGGCCCATGAGGCCTCCCCGACATTCCACGGCCATCGCTGATACAAAATCCAGAGACAAAAACCTGAGCAAGCGCCTCAGACTCGCACTTTCTTCATGTCCTGAAGAGTTCTTCTCATGGTTTGTAGATCGGGCCTGCCATACCTACGTCCCCAAACCTAAGCTGAGTTTGTGTTTTCAGATTTCTGTCCTCAAAGTCTTGGGCCCCACACCATCCAGGCTGGGCCCCTGGAGACACACATTAGAATTCCGTGGGAATTCTGCCCTTTCCATGGTCCAAAATCGTACAAATTAGGAGAAACCTCCAAAGTCCCTGAGGCCATCCCAATAGTGTAGGTCACCCGGAACAAACAAGGGCTGTCTAACTCTAGCTGATAATCGACCTCCACTCATACCATAGATGGATGTCCCCAGAGAAGAAGATTGAACCAGACAGGAACCTAGGCCATAATAGGATCCATTGCTTTGGGTTACAGGCATGTGTCCTCAAAAGCCTGATTCCAATACGAGCATAGGTGTTTCCTTAGGCACCCATCAGAACTCATCTCACCTCCAGAAGGTAACCTGTGCATGGGAGCCATGTCCAAAGCTTAGGAGAGTACTTCAGGGTCCCGGTGCCACCGCCCCATTCCAAGGCCCTCATGGACACAAAAACACATTAGGACCCATCCTCACGAAAGTCCATTTAAACTCAGCCGCCCCGGTTGCTCCCATAGAGCCATCAGATCTAAACTGTCTTGTTGCTAGGAGACAATTGGAATGCGAGGCGGGCTTCCCAGACATCCATCCCCGAACGGTGCTCTGGAGTCATTCCATATGGGATGTCCTGGAGCTGTCCAACAGGTCTCAATTGTCTCGCAGAAGGAATCCTTGAAGGGGGCATCCCACAACTCCCAACGTGGGAAAACCTCAATGGCCTCGAGATTCCGCTCACTTCATGAAGCGGCCGTCATGCTCAGAATCTCCAACCTGAGCCAAAGTCTGATCCTTGCCCTGACTTCAGATGCATGAGATATTTTTTCAGATCTGCAGGGGGTTCATGCCGTGCCCTCGCCCTGAAACCCAAGTCTAGCTTGTCTTCTCAGACTTCCGTCCTCACACTCCTGGTTCCGAAGCCCTCAAGTTTGGCAATTCCGGACCCAAAATGCAGCACTCTGCCTGCCCTCTAGAAAAAAAAAATTATTGCGTCATGAGCTGCCCAGGCACCTTAAATGAGGGTAAACCTACACAGCACTCAACTTTACCCAAATTATATAGTCTAACCTGGGCACTAATGCACTGTAGAACACATCCTGAGCCCGGACCTCCTGACCAACACCCAGAAAGCTGACCGCACACTGAGCACATAAAACCCGCCATGGCCTTAGGTCATCATCTCTTCCCTATCTCAGTTTTCAGGCTTCAGAACCGAGACCTTATCTCCAATCGCAGCCCAGGGGTGAGTGTGATGTAGAAATTAGAACTCCTCTTTACCCATGGCAAGAAGCCTTGTGGTTGGCACGTTGTCCAACGTTCAGTGTAGGAGAAACCAGCATTCACCCTGAGGCCCCGCCCATTCTTGAGTGCGACGAGGGCATACACAAACATTGTGACTTTCAGCATGAGTCCTGTCCTCTAGTAAGTCCTCTCAGTGGCTGGACCATTAGATGTCATAATGGGCTTGACATGTCCCTAGGCCCCAATGTTTAACCAGATTTCTGATTGTCCTGTCGCCCCTCCCCAGGGCTCTACTCTGGAATCCCTCATTTGGTGGGACACCTGAGGTTAAAAAAGAAAAAAAACAACAACAACAAAAAAAAACGGACTTCTTCCAGCCCAAAGAATGACCCCAAACTCTTTGGACGGGGCCAAACAACCAGAAAGTAAGACTCGTCCATTTCCCATGAAGTCACCCATAAATTCCACGACCATGAGTGAAACGATATCAAGAGACAAACACTTGAGCAGGAGCCTCACACTCGCCCTTCTTTCAAATCCCGAAGAGTTGTCCTCATGGTCTGTAGATCAGTCCTGCCATACCTATGACCCGAAACATAAGCCGCGTTTGTGTTTTCAGAGAACTGACCAAACAGCCCTGTCCTACACAACCTACAGGCTCAGGCCCCTGGAGCCAAACCTGAGGACTGTACTTGCACTCTCCAAGGGAATTGTGTGTGCCCATTCCAATGGCAACAAACCTTCTAATAGGATAAACCTCCAAAGTCCCTGATCCATCTCCATAGTGGTGGCGTCCCAGGATACAGGGGCAATCTGAGCCCAACTTAGCACCTACCTGCACTCAGACCCATAGACAGATGTCCCCAGAGGTAAAAAGAAAAGAACAGGCCCCTAGGCACTAATCAGATCCATTGCTTTGGTGTCCAGGCATCTCTCCTCAGAGGCCTGGATTTCAAAAGCAGCATATAGCTGTTTCGTGACTCACCCATCAGAAAACATCTCATCTACACATGGGAACTTGCATGTTGTTGCTGTGTCAAAGCCTCTGTTTAGGAGAACCCTTTAGGGGCCCAGTGCAACCGCTTCATTCCAAGGTCTCCATAGACACAAAAGCACGTTAGGACCCATCCCCAGGGGTGTCCATTTCAACTCAGCATCCTCGGTTGCTCCCCACAGATCCAGGAGATCTAACCTGTCTTGTTGCTAGGAGACAATTGGAATGCGAGGTGGGCTACCCAGCCATCCCTCCTTAGAACCCTGCTCAGAATCATTGGCTTGCAGCCAAACAACAGGTCTCAATTGTCCTGCAGAAGACTCTCTGCAGTTTGGAGCTTCTCACAACTCCCATCGTTGGAAAGCCCCCATGGCCTCGTGATGACCCCCCATTCATGAAGGGGCCATCAGCTACAGAAACTCCAACCTGAGCGATCATCTGATCCTCTCCCTGACTTCAGATGCACGAGATCTCGATTCAGGTCTGTAGATTGTGCCTGCCATGGCCTCACTCAGAAACCTAAGCCTAACTTGTGTTCTCAGACTTTTGTCGTCAGACTACTGGCCCACAAGCCCTACAGTTTGTCAATCCAGAACTACAATGCAGCACTCTGCCGGCCCTCCAGAAGAAAAACATTGTCCTCTGGGGCTACCCAGTCATCCCAAATGAGGATCAACCTGCACCGACCTTGGCTGTACCCCAAATACATAGGCTGACCAGGGCATTAATGCCCTTTCTGACACAGCCTGACCTGGAACCCCTGGCCCCTCCCAGACAGCTGTCCCCACACTGAGCACATCGAGCCGCCATGGCCTTAGGTCGTCATCTCTTCCCAACCTCAGTTTTCAGGTTTCAGAACCTAGACCTTATCTCCAATCACTGCCCAGGGTTGAAGGTGATGCAGAAATCAGAACTCCTTCCCCATGCAAGAAACCTTGTGGTTGGCTAGTTGTCCAACGTTTAGTGTAGTTGAAACCAGTGTGGCCCATGAGGCCCCGCCCATGCTCGCAGTCCACATTGTTCACAAACACACATTGTGACCCTCAGGCTGAGCCCAGTCCTCAAGTAAGGCCACTCAGTGGCTGGATGAAGAGATAGCATATTGGGCTTGCCATGCCCGTAGGCCCCAATTTTTAACCATAGTTCGGGTTGTCCCTTCAGTCTTCCCCACGGCTTTGCTTTGGAATTCCTCTTTTGGTGGTACACCTGAGGTAACAAACCTGAAAGGAGACCTCCCATACCACAGATTGACGAAAAGCAATTGGGAAACGGGCCAAGTCCTCAGAGAGGAAGATTCGTCCATGGCCCATGAGGCCTCCCCGACATTCCACGGCCATCGCTGATACAAAATCCAGAGACAAAAGCCTGAGCAAACGCCTCAGACTCGCACTTTCTTCATATCCTGAAGAGTTTTTCTCATGGTTTGTAGAAAGGGCCTGCCATACCTACGTCCCCAAACCTAAGGTGAGTTTGTGTTTTCAGACTTCTGTCCTCAAAGTCTTGGGTCACACACCCTCCAGGCTGGGCGCCTGGAGCCACACATTAGGACTGTGCCTACCAATCCATGGGAATTCTGCCCATTCCATGGTCCAAAATCGTACAAATTAGGAGAAACCTCCAAAGGCCCTGAGGCCATCCCAATAGTGTAGGTCGCCCGGAAGAAACAAGGGCTGTCTGACACCAGCTGAATCGACCTCCACTCATACCATAGATGGATGTTCCCAGAGAAGAAGATTGAACCAGACAGGACCCTAGGCCATAATAGGATCCATTGCTTTGGTTTACAGGCATGTCTCCTCAAAAGCCTGATACCAATTCGAGCATAGGGGTTTTCCTGAGGCACCCATCAGAACTCATCTCGTCTCCACAAGGAAACCTGTGCATGGGAGCTATGTCAAAAGCTTAGGAGAGTACTTCATGGTCCCGGTGCCATCGCCCCATTCCAAGGCCCTCATGGACATAAAAACCAATTAGACACATCCTCAGGAAAGTCCATTTCAACTATGCCACCCCGGTTGCTCCCGCAGAGCCATCAGATCTAAACTGTCTTGTTGCTAGGAGACAATTGGAATGCGAGGCGGGCTTCCCAGGCATCCATCCTCGAAGGGTGCTCTGGAGTCATTCTGTATGGGATGTCCTGGAGCTGTCCAACAGGTCTCAATTGTTCCGCAGAAGGAATCCTTGAAGGGGGCATCCCACAACTCCCAACGTGGGAAAACCTCAATGGCCTCGAGATTCCGCTCCCTTCATGAAGCGGCCGTCATGCACAGAAACTTCAACTTGAGCCAACGTCTGATCCTCGCCTGACTTCAGATGCATGAGATATTGGTTCAGATCTGAAGGGGGTACCTGCCATGCCCTCGCCCTGAAACCAAGTCTAGCTTGTCTTCTCAGACTTCCGTCCTCACACCCCTGGCCCCGAAGCCCTCAAGTTTGGCAATTCTGGACCCACAGTGCAGCACTCTGCCTGCCCTGTAGAAAAAAATTATTGCTTCATGAGCTGCCCAGGCACCTTAAATGAGAATAAACCTACACAGCACTCGACTTTACCCAAATTATATAGTCTAACGTGGGCACTAAACCACTGTCGGACACAACCTGAGCCCGGACCTCAGACCAACCCCCAGAAAGCTGACAGCACACTGAGCACATAAGACCCGCCATGGCCTTAGGTCTTCATCTCTTCCCTACTTCAGTTTTCAGGCTTCAGAACCGAGACCTTATCGCCAATCACTGCCCAGGTTTGAGTGTGATGCAGAAATCAGAACTCCGCCTTACCCATGGCAATAAACCTTGTGGTTGGCACATTGTCCAATGGTCAGAGTAGAAGAAACCAGCATTCACCCGAGGCCCCGCCCATTCTTGAGTGCGACGGTGTCATAAACACGCATTGTGACCCTCAGCATGAGACTTCTCCTCTAGTAAATCCTCTCAGTGGCTGGACTATTAGATGTCATATTGGGCTTGACATGTCCCTAGGCCCTAATTTTTAACCAGATTTCTGATTGTCCAGTCGCCCCTCCCCAGGGCTCTACTCTGGAATCCCTCATTTGTTGGGACACCTGAGGTTAAAAAAGAAAACAACAACAACAACAAAACGGACGTCTTCCATCCCACAGAATGACCCCAAACTCTTTGGACGGGGCCAAACCACCAGAGAGTAAGACTCCTCCATTTCCCATGAAGTCACCCAGAAATTTCACCACCGTGAATGACACGATATCCAGAGACAAAAACTTGAGCAAGAGCCTCACACTTGCTCTTTTTCAAATCCCGATGAGTTCTCCTCATGGTCTGTAGATCAGTCCTGCCATAACTATGACCGGAAACATAAGCCGAGGTTGTGTTTTCAGACAACTGTCCAAAGAGCCCTGGCCTACACAACCTACAGGATCAGGCCCCTGGAGCCAAGCCTGAGGACTGTACTTGCCCTCTGTAAGGGAAATGTGTTTGCCATTTCCAATGGCCACAACCCTTCTAATAGAATAAACACCCAATACCTGATCCATCTAACTAGGGCTGGCTTCCCAGGAAAAACAGGGGCAATCTGAGCCCATCTGTGCACCTACCTGCACTCAGACCCATAGACAGATGTCCCCAGAGGTAAAAAGGAAAGAACAGACCCCTAGGCACTAATCAGATCCATTGCTTTGGTTTCCAGGGTCTCTCCTCAGACGCCTGGATTTCAAAACCAGCAATGGCTTTTTCTTGATGCATCCATCAGAAAAATCTCATCTACACATGGGAAACTAGCACGTTGGAGCTCTGTCAAAGCCTCTGTTTTGGAGAACCCGTCAGGGCCCCAGTGCCACCGCTTCATTCCAAGGTCTCGATACACACAAAAGCACGCTAGGACCCAACCCCAGGAGAGTCCATTTCAACTCAGCCTCCTCCGTTGCTCCCCCAGATCCAGAGGATCTAACCTGTCTTGTTGCTAGGAGACAATTGGAATGCGAGGTGGGCTACCCAGCCATCCATCCTTAGAACCCTGCTCAGAATCATTGGCCTGGAGCCAAACAACAGGTCTCAATTATCCTGTAGAAGACACTTTGCAGTTTGGAGCTTCTCACAAATCCCATCGTGGGACAACCCCCATGGCCTTGTGATGCTCCCCCTTCATGAAGGGGCCATAAGGGTCAGAAACTCCAACCTGAGCGATCGTCTGATCCTCGCCCTGACTTCAGATGCACGAGATCTTGATTCCGGTCTGTAGATTCTGCGTGCCATGTCCTCAACCAGAAACCTAAGCCGAGCTTGTGTTCTCAGACTTCTGTCCTCAGACTACTGGCCCACAAGCCCTCCAGTTTGGCAATCCAGAACTACAATGCAGCACTCTGCCTGCCCTCTAGAAGAAAAACAATGCCCTCTGGGGCTACCCAGTAACCCCAAGTGAGGATCAACCTGCACCTACCTTGGCTGTACCCCGAACATATAGGCTGACCACGGCACTAATGCCCTTTCTGACACAGCCTGAGCCTGGACTTCCTGGCCCCAACCAGACAGCTTGCCGCACACTGAGCACATCGAGCCGCCATGGCCTTAGGTTGTCATCTCTTCCCAACCTCGGTTTTCAGGCTTTAGATTCTAGACTTTATCTCCAATCACTGCCCAGGGTTGATCCTGATGCAGAAATCAGAACTCCTTCCCCATGGCAAGAAACCTTGTGGTTGGCATGTTGTCCAACATTCAGT
The DNA here is from genome assembly GCF_964662115.1 of Mustela nivalis. Taxonomy (NCBI): domain Eukaryota; kingdom Metazoa; phylum Chordata; class Mammalia; order Carnivora; family Mustelidae; genus Mustela; species Mustela nivalis. The sequence continues at coordinate 1,862,227 of NW_028136525.1, forward strand.
GTAGTTGAATCCAGTGTTGCCCATGAGGCCCCTCCATGCTCGCAGGCTACATTGCTCACAAAAACACATTGTGACCCTCAGCCTGACCAAAGTCCTCAAGTAAGGCCTCTCAGTGGCTGGATGAAGAGATAGCATATTGGGCTTGCCATGCCCCTAGGACCCAATTTTTAACCATAGTTCAGGTGGTCCCTTCAGTCTTCCCCACGGCTTTGCTTTGGAATCCCTCTTTTTGTGCGACACCTGAGGTAACAAAACTGAAAGGATGCTTCCCATCCCACAGATTGACGAAAAATAAATGGTAATCCGGCGAAATCATCATAGAGGTAGATTCGTCCATGGCCCATGAGGCATCCCCGACATTCCACGGAGATCGCTGATACAAATTGCAGAGACAAATGCCTGAGCAAGCGCCTCAGACTCACTCTATATTCAAATCTTCATGAGTTCTTCTCATGGTTTGTAGATTGGGCCTGCCATACCGATGTCCCCAAAGCTGAGTTTGAGTATCGGAATCACAATCAGAACTCTGCCTTCCACATGGCTGTAATGCTTGTTCTTCGCATGGAGTCACACCTTCACGTGGGGAACCCTTCATGGCCCCTGATGCCACGCCCAAACATGAGTGCTGCTTGGGCACAAATTCACACTGTGACCCTAGCATGAGCCCCATGACAAAGAAAGGCATGTCAGGTTCGGGACGAAGATCCTGCATATAGTCCTTGCCATGCCCAAGTCACCCAGGACTAACTAGATGGTGTGTATTCCAGTTGAGGGAACCCACTGCTGTGCTCTAGAGTCCCTCTCCTGGGAGATCCTTTGTGGCAGAAAACAGTACTCTTCACTTCCCACAGAATGAACCCAAACACTTGGGAGCTTGGACAATCCCCAGAGAGGAAGGCTCTTCCTCGGACCCTGAGGCAACCCCTACCCTGACCGGACACTGTGAACGCAACACCCAGAGACAAAAGCCTGAGCGACTGCCTCCCACTTGCCCTCCTTTGATATCCAGAGGATCTCCCCTCACGGACTGGAGATCAGGCCTGCCATTACCTTGGCCCCTACCTGAGCCAAGTTTGCTCTTTCAGACATCAGTCCCCACAGCCCTGGCAAACACAGCCTCTAGGCTGGGTCCTCTGGAGCCATACCACAGGACCGTGCCTGCTCTCTCCTGGGAAATTGTTTCCATTCCTTTGGCCACACACCTCCAGAATATGAGAAAACTCAAAGCCCCCGAGGACATCCCACTACTGGGAGTTTCCCTGGACACACAGGGGCATTCGGACACAAGCTGAGCAGCTACCTCCACGAAGGCATGCACACAGATGTCAACAGAGATAGAAGGTTGAGACGGACAGGCCCTTAGGCCCTAATCTCAACTCTTGCTTTGGGTTCCAGGTGTTACTCCTCAGAGGCTTTGTTTCGAAGAACAGGATATGGGGCTTTCCTGAGGCACTGAACAGAACTCCTCTCGTCTCCACATGGGAAGATTCCTTGTTGGAGCTGTGTCAAACACCTCAGTTTGGAAAACCCTGCAGATTTCCTGAGCCACCACCACATTCCAAGGTCTCCCAGGCAACAAAGCCACAGTAGAACTCATCTTCAGGAGAGTCCATTTCAACTCTCCCCTCTAGGTAGCTCACCCAGGAGCCTGCAGATTGAGCCTGCCTTGTCCTGACTAAAGAGTGGGAATATGAGGTGGCGTTCCCAGGCATCCATGCTTAGACACCTGCTCTCGAGTCTTTCCGTATGGGGCCTTTTGGAACCATCCAATAGGACTCGACTGTCGTGAAGAAGGAAATCTTGAGGTTTGGAGTAGTTCACAAATCCCATGGTAGGCAAACCTCCCTGGCTTCATGCAGCCCCCACAACCTTCAGGAAGAGGCCATGCTGGACAAAAACTCTAGCCTGAGGCACGTCTCATAGTTGACATGACCTCAGTGCAGGAGATCTCGATTCAGCCTCTGCAGAGTGGGCCTGCCGTGCCCTCGGTCCCAAACCTCACGCTAGCTTGTGTTTTCAGACTTCCTTCCTCACACTCCTGGCAAACAAGCCCTCCGGACTAGGAACTCCAGAACCAAAACCCAGCCCAGTGTCTGCCCAACGGAAGAAAAACGTTTCCTTGTGGGCTCTCCAGAAAACCCAGATGAGGATCAAGCTGCTCGGGCCTCGACGGTACCCGAACTGGATAGGCTGCTCTGGGCACTCATGCTCTGTCTGACACAGCCTGAAGCCAGACGTCCAGAAAGACAAGGAGACAGCTGGCCGCACACCCAGCACTTCGGACACGCCATGGTCTTATGCTGTCACCTCTTCCTAACCTTGGTTTTCAGATATCTGAACCTAGACATCATATCAATTCTCCACACAGCTGGGTATCGCAAGCACAAAACAGAACTCCTCCTTCCCCATGGCTGTCAAGCTTGCTCTTGGCATGGAGTCACACCTTCAGGGTGGGAGAAACCTTCATGGCCCCTGATGCCACGCCCAAACGTGAGTGCTGATTGGGAACAAATTCACACTGTGACCCTCAGCATGAGTCCCATGTCAAAGAAAGGCCTGTCAGGGCCTGGACCAAGAGCCCACATATGGGGCTTGCCAAGCCCCTATGCACCCAATCCTCACCACGGTTTGAATTTTCCAGTCGCCCCGCCCGTACCTGGAGCTCTGCTCTCGAATCCCTGTCTTGGAGAGACCCATGAGCCAGACAACACGACTCCACCCTTCCCACAAAATGACCCCAAACTCTTGGGAGCTGGGACAAATCCCCAGAGAGGGATACTCGTCCACAGTACCTGAGGCCACCGCTCCAATCCACGGCTATCCCGGACACAACATCCAGAGACAAAAGCCTGAAGGAACGCCTCCCACTCGCCCTTGTTTCAGAGGCCCAGGAGCTCCCTCTCGGGCTGTACATCCGGCCTGCCATACCCTAGGCGCCACTCATAAGCTGAGTTTGTGTATTCAGACTTCTGTGCCCACAGCCTGGACCCACACACCTCCAGGCTAGGGCCTCTAGGGCCACAGCGAAAGATTGTGCCTGCCCTCTCCAAGGAAAGTGTGCCCAATCCATTGTCCACAACACTACAGGTTAGGGAAAAGCTCCAAGGCCCCTGAGGCCATCAATAGTGTAGGCCCCCCTGGACTAAGAGGGTCTCTCTGACACCAGCGGAGCAACTATCTCCACTTAGATTCTCAGACAGTGTCCCCAGAGACAGAAGGTTGAAATGGACAGGCCCCCAGGCCCTAATCTGAACCTTAGCTTTGGTTTCGATGTTTCCGTTCTCAGAGGACTGTTTTCGTAGACCAGCACATGGGGCTTTTCTGAGGCACCAAACCAAACATCTCTCATCTCCACATGGGCAGCTTTCTTACTGGGATGTATCAAACACTTCAGGTAGGAGAGTTCCGCAGGGCCACTGAACAACCAGCACATTCCAAGGTCTCCATGGACCCAAACGCACATTATGATGCATCCTCAGGAGAGGCCATTTCAACTCAGCCCCCTGGGTCGCGTGTTCCAGAGGCAGCAGATCAAACATATCTAGTCGCTAATAGCCAATGGGAATGCGAGGCATGCTGTACAGGGATCCATCCTTCGAACCCTGATCTCCAGTCCTTCCATATGGTATGTCCTGGAGCCATGCAACAGGACTCGAATGTCCCGCAGAAGGAAACCTTGTGGTTTGGGGCAACCTCCAAACTCAGCGTGGGAAAACTTCCTTGGCCTCATGAGGCCCCCACTTCTTGAAGGTGCCATCATGGACACATACTCCAGCCTCAGCCAACGTCTGATCCTCAGCCTGACTTCAGATGCAGGAGATTTTGATTCAGCCTCTGCAGAGTGGGCCTGCTCTGCCCTTGGTTCCAATCCTCACACTAGCTTGTGTTTTCAGACTTCCGTCCTCACACTCCTGGCCCACAAACCCTCCGTACTGGGAATTCTGGGGCCACAATGAAGCACTGTGCCTGCCTCCGAAGAGAAAAACATTGTCTATGGCGCTGCCCAGAAACCCCAAATGAGGATCAAACTGCTTGGCCCTCGGCAACACCCCAATTGCATAGGCTACCTTAAACAGTGATGCTCTGTCGCAAATAGCCTGAGCCCAGACCTTGCAACAGACACCGACACAGCTGGCTCACAACCAGGACATTGGACCCGCCACTGCCTTAGGCCACCATCCATTCCCAACCTGGGTTTTCAGTTATCGGAACCTAGACCTTATCTCCAATCCCTGCACAGGGGGGAACCTGATGCACAAGTCAGAACCCCTCCTTCCCCCTGGCAAGAAACCTTGCTGCCGGCAGTGAGTCAAACCTTCAGTGTAGGAGAAAACGGCATGGCCCATGAGGCCACGCCCAAGCGTGAGGGCCGCCTTGGGCACAAACACACATTGTGACCCTCAGCGTGAGTACCTTATTCAAGTAACGCCTCTCAGTGACTGGACCAAGAGCCCGCATATGTGGCTTGCCATGCCCATAGGCACCCAGGACTAACTAGATGGTGTGTATTCCAGTTGAGGGAACCCACTGCTGTGCTCTAGAGTCCCTCTCCTGGGGGGTCCCCTGTGGCAGAAAACAGTACTCTTCATTCCCACAGAATGAACACAAACACTTGGGAGCTTGGACAATCCCCTGAGAGGAAGGCTCTTCCTCGGCCTCTGAGACAACCCCACCCTGACTGGACACTGTAAACGCAACACCCAGAGACAAAATCCTGAGTGACTGCCTCCCACTTGCCCTACTTTGATTTCCAGAGGATCTCCCCTCACGGACTAGAGATCAGGCCTGCCATTACATTGGCCCCTAGCTGAGCCAAGTTTGCATTTTCAGACATCTGTCCCCCCAGCCCTGGCAAACAGAGCCTCTAGGCTGGGTCCTCTGGAGCCATACCACAGGACCGTGCCTGCTCTCTCCTGGGAAACTGTGTCCATTCCTTTGGCCACACACCTCCAGAATATGAGAAACCTCAAGGCCTCCGAGGACATCCCACTACTGGGAGCCTCACTGGACTCACAGGGGCATTCGGACACAAGCTGAGCAGCTACATCCATGAATGCATGCACACAGATGACAACAGAGATAGAAGGTTGAGCCGGACAGGCCTTTAGGCCGTAGTCTCAACTCTTACTTTGGTTTCCAGGTGTCACTCCTCAGAGGCTTTGGTTCGAAGAACAGGGTATGGGGCTTTCCTGAGGCACGGAACAGAACTCCTCTCGTCTCCACATGGGAAGTTTCCTTGTTGGAGCCGTGTCAAACACCTCATGTTGGAGAATCCTGCAGAGTCCCTGAGCCACCTCCACATTCCAAGGTCTCCCAGGCCACCAAGCCATAGTAGGACTCATCTTTAGGAGAGTCCATTTCAACTCTCCCCTCTGGGTAGCTCACCCAGGAGCCCGCAGATTGAGCCTGCCTTGTCCTGACTAAAGAGTGGGAATATGAGGTGGCGTTCCCAGGCATCCAGCTTAGACACCTGCTCTCGAGTCTTTCCATATGGGGCCTCTTGGAACCATCCAATAGGACTCGACTGTCGTGCAGAAGGTAACCTTCAGTTTTGGAGCAGTTCACAAATCCCATCGTAGGCAAAACTTTCTGGCCTCATGAAGCCCCCACACCCTTCAGGAAGAGGCCATGCTGGACAAGAACTCTAGCCTGAGGCACGTCTCATAGTTGACATGACCTCAGTGCAGGAGATCCCGATTCAGCCTCTGCAGAGCAGGCATGCCGTGACCTCGGTCCCAAACCTCACGCTAGCTTGTGTTTTCAGACTTCCTTCCTCACACTCCTGGCAAACAAGCCCTCCGGACTAGGAACTCTGGAACCAAAACCCAGCCCAGTGTCTGCCCAACGGAAGAAAAACGTTTCCCTGTGGGGCTCTCCAGAAAACCCAGATGAGGATCAACCTGCTCGGGCCTCGACGGTACCCGAACTGGATAGGCTGCTCTGGGCACTCATGCTCTGCCTGACACAGCATGAAGCCAGACATCCAGACAGACAAGGAGACAGCTGGCCGCACACCCAGCACTTCGGACACGCCATGGTCTTATGCCGTCACCTCATCCTAACCTTGGTTTTCAGATATCTGAACCTAGACATTATATCAATTCTCCACACAGCTGGGTATAGCAAGCACAAAACAGAACTCCTCCTTCCCCATGGCTGTCAAGCTTGCTCTAGGCATGGAGTCACACCTTCAGGGTGGGAGAAACCTTCATGGCCCCTGATGCCACGCCCAAACTTGAGTGCTGCTTGGGCACAAATTCACACTGTGACCCTCAGCATGAGCCCCATGTCAAAGAAAGGCCTGTCAGGGCCTGGACCAAGAGCCCACATATGGGGCTTGCCAAGCCCCTATGCACCCAATCCTCACCACGGTTTGAATTTTCCAGTCGCCCCGCCCGTACCTGGAGCTCTGCTCTGGAATCCCTTTCTTGGAGAGACCCAAGAGCCAGACAACACGACTCCACCCTTCCCACAAAATGACCCCAAACTCTTGGGAGTTGGGACAAATCCCCAGAGAGGGATACTCGTCCACAGTACCTGAGGCCACCGCTCCAATCCACGGCTATCCCGGACACAACATCCAGAGACAAAAGCCTGAAGGAACGCCTCCCACTCGCCCTTGTTTCAGAGGCCCAGGAGCTCCCTCTCGGGCTGTACATCCGGCCTGCCATACCCTAGGCGCCACTCCTAAGCTGAGTTTGTGTATTCAGACTTCTGTGCCCACAGCCTGGACCCACACACCTCCAGGCTAGGGCCTCTAGGGCCACAGCGAAAGATTGTGCCTGCCCTCTCCAAGGAAAGTGTGCCCAATCCATTGACCACCACACTACAGGTTAGGGAAAAGCTCCAAGGCCCCTGAGGCCATCAATAGTGTAGGCCCCCCTGGACTAAGAGGGGCTCTCTGACACCAGCGGAGCAACTATCTCCACTTAGATTCTCAGACAGTGTCCCCAGAGACAGAAGGTTGAAATGGACAGGCCCCCAGGCCCTAATCTGAACCTTAGCTTTGGTTTCCATGTTTCCGTTCTCAGAGGACTGTTTTCGTAGACCAGCACATGGGGCTTTTCTGAGGCACCAAACCAAACCTCTCTCATCTCCACATGGGCAGCTTTCTTACTGGGATGTATCAAACACTTCAGGTAGGAGAGTTCCGCAGGGCCACTGAACAAGCAGCACATTCCAAGGTCTCCATGGACCCAAACGCACATTATGATGCATCCTCAGGAGAGGCCATTTCAACTCAGCCCCCTGGGTCGCGTGTTCCAGAGGCAGCAGATCAAACATATCTTGTCGCTAGTAGCCAATGGGAATGCGAGGCATGCTGTACAGGGATCCATCCTTCGAACCCTGCTCTCCAGTCCTTCCATATGGTATGTCCTGGAGCCATGCAACAGGACTCGAATGTCCCGCAGAAGGAAACCATGTGGTTTGGGGCAACCTCCAAACTCAGCGTGGGAAAACTTCCTTGGCCTCATGAGGCCCCCACTTCATGAAGGTGCCATCATGGACACATACTCCAGCCTCAGCCAACGTCTGATCCTCAGCCTGACTTCAGATGCAGGAGATTTTGATTCAGCCTCTGCAGAGTGGGCCTGCTCTGCCCTTGGCTCCAATCCTCACACTAGCTTGTGTTTTCAGACTTCCGTCCTCACACTCCTGGCCCGCAATCCCTCCCTACTGGGAATTCTGGGGCCACAATGAAGCACTGTGCCTGCCTCCCAGGAGAAAAACATTGTCTATGGCGCTGCCCAGAAACCCCAAATGAGGATCAAACTGCTTGGCCCTCGGCAACACCCCAATTGCATAGGCTACCTTAAACAGTAATGCTCTGTCGCAAATAGCCTGAGCCCAGACCTTCCAACAGACACCGACACAGCTGGCTGCACACCCAGCACATTGGACCCGCCACTGCCTTAGGCCACCATCCATTCCCAACCTGGGTTTTCAGTCATCGGAACCTAGACCTTATCTCCAATCCCTGCACAGGGGGGAACCTGATGCACAAGTCAGAACCCCTCCTTCCCCCTGGCAAGAAACCTTGCTGCTGGCAGTGAGTCAAACCTTCAGTGTAGGAGAAAACGGCATGGCCCATGAGGCCACGCCCAAGCGTGAGGGCCGCCTTGGGCACAAACACACATTGTGACACTCAGCGTGAGTACCTTATTCAAGTAACGCCTCTCAGTGACTGGACCAAGAGCCTGCATATGTGGCTTGCCATGCCCATAGGCACCCAGGACTAACTAGATGGTGTGTATTCCAGTTGAGGGAACCCACTGCTGTGCTCTAGAGTCCCTCTCCTGGGGGGTCCCCTGTGGCAGAAAACAGTACTCTTCATTCCCACAGAATGAACACAAACACTTGGGAGCTTGGACAATCCCCTGAGAGGAAGGCTCTTCCTCGGCCTCTGAGACAACCCCTACCCTGACCGGACACTGTAAACGCAACACCCAGAGACAAAATCCTGAGTGACTGCCTCCCACTTGCCCTACTTTGATTTCCAGAGGATCTCCCCTCACGGACTAGAGATCAGGCCTGCCATTACATTGGCCCCTAGCTGAGCCAAGTTTGCTTTTTCAGACATCTGTCCCCCCAGCCCTGGCGAACAGAGCCTCTATGCTGGGTCCTCTGGAGCCATAGGACAGGACCGTACCTGCTCTCTCCTGGGAAACTGTGTCCATTCCTTTGGCCACACACCTCCAGAATATGAGAAACCTCAAGGCCTCCGAGGACATCCCACTAATGGGAGCCTCACTGGACTCACAGGGGCATTCGGCCACAAGCTGAGCAGCTACATCCATGAATGCATGCACACAGATGACAACAGAGATAGAAGGTTGAGCCGGACAGGCCTTTAGGCCGTAGTCTCAACTCTTACTTTGGTTTCCAGGTGTCACTCCTCAGAGGCTTTGGTTCGAAGAACAGGGTATGGGGCTTTGCTGAGGCACGGAACAGAACTCCTCTCGTCTCCACATGGGAAGTTTCCTTGTTGGAGCCGTGTCAAACACCTCATGTTGGAGAATCCTGCAGATTCCCTGAGCCACCTCCACGTTCCAAGGTCTCCCAGGCCACCAAGCCACAGTAGGACTCATCTTCAGGAGAGACCATTTCAACTCTCCCCTCTGGGTAGCTCACCCAGGAGCCCGCAGATTGAGCCTGCCTTGTCCTGACTAAAGAGTGGGAATATGAGGTGGCGTTCCCAGGCATCCATGCTTAGACACCTGCTCTCGAGTCTTTCCATATGGGGCCTCTTGGAACCATCCAATAGGACTCGACTGTCGTGCAGAAGGTAACCTTCAGTTTTGGAGCAGTTCACAAATCCCATCGTAGGCAAAACTTTCTGGCCTCATGAAGCCCCCACACCCTTCAGGAAGAGGCCATGCTGGACAAGAACTCTAGCCTGAGGCACGTCTCATAGTTGACATGACCTCAGTGCAGGAGATCCCGATTCAGCCTCTGCAGAGCAGGCATGCCGTGACCTCGGTCCCAAACCTCACGCTAGCTTGTGTTTTCAGACTTCCTTCCTCACACTCCTGGCAAACAAGCCCTCCGGACTAGGAACTCTGGAACCAAAACCCAGCCCAGTGTCTGCCCAACGGAAGAAAAACGTTTCCCTGTGGGGCTCTCCAGAAAACCCAGATGAGGATCAACCTGCTCGGGCCTCGACGGTACCCGAACTGGATAGGCTGCTCTGGGCACTCATGCTCTGCCTGACACAGCCTGAAGCCAGACGTCCAGACAGACAAGGAGACAGCTGGCCGCACACCCAGCACTTCAGACACGCCATGGTCTTATGCCGTCACCTCATCCTAACCTTGGTTTTCAGATATCTGAACCTAGACATTATATCAATTCTCCACACAGCTGGGTATAGCAAGCACAAAACAGAACTCCTCCTTCCCCATGGCTGTCAAGCTTGCTCTAGGCATGGAGTCACACCTTCAGGGTGGGAGAAACCTTCATGGCCCCTGATGCCACGCCCAAACGTGAGTGCTGATTGGGAACAAATTCACACTGTGATCCTCAGCATGAGCCCCATGTCAAAGAAAGGCCTGTCAGGGCCTGGACCAAGAGCCCACATATGGGGCTTGCAAAGCCCCTATGCACCCAATCCTCACCACGGTTTGAATTTTCCAGTCGCCCCGCCCGTACCTGGAGCTCTGCTCTGGAATCCCTTTCTTGGAGAGACCCATGAGCCAGACAACACGACTCCACCCTTCCCACAAAATGACCCCAAACTCTTGGGAGCTGGGACAAATCCCCAGAGAGGGATACTCGTCCAGAGTACCTGAGGCCACCGCTCCAATCCACGGCTATCCCGGACACAACATCCAGAGACAAAAGCCTGAAGGAACACCTCCCACTCGCCCTTGTTTCAGAGGCCCAGGAGCTCCCTCTCGGGCTGTACATCCGGCCTGCCATACCCTAGGCGCCACTCCTAAGCTGAGTTTGTGTATTCAGACTTCTGTGCCCACAGCCTGGACCCACACACCTCCAGGCTAGGGCCTCTAGGTCCACAGCGAAAGATTGTGCCAGCCCTCTCCAAGGAAAGTGTGCCCAATCCATTGACCACCACACTACAGGTTAGGGAAAAGCTCCAAGGCCCCTGAGGCCATCAATAGTGTAGGCCCCCCTGGACTAAGAGGGGCTCTCTGACACCAGCGGAGCAACTATCTCCACTTAGACTCTCAGACAGTGTCCCCAGAGACAGAAGGTTGAAATGGACAGGCCCCCAGGACCTAATCTGAACCTTAGCTTTGGTTTTCATGTTTCCGTTCTCAGAGGACTGTTTTCGTAGACCAGCACATGGGGCTTTTCTGAGGCACCAAACCAAACCTCTCTCATCTCCACATGGGCAGCTTTCTTACTGGGATGTATCAAACACTTCAGGTAGGAGAGTTCCGCAGGGCCACTGAACAAGCAGCACATTCCAAGGTCTCCATGGACCCAAACGCACATTATGATGCATCCTCAGGAGAGGCCATTTCAAATCAGCCCCCTGGGTCGCGTGTTCCAGAGGCAGCAGATCAAACATATCTTGTCGCTAGTAGCCAATGGGAATGCGAGGAATGCTGTACAGGGATCCATCCTTCGAACCCTGCTCTCCAGTCCTTCCATATGGTATGTCCTGGAGCCATGCAACAGGACTCGAATGTCCCGCAGAAGGAAACCTTGTGGTTTGGGGCAACCTCCAAACTCAGCGTGGGAAAACTTCCTTGGCCTCATGAGGCCCCCACTTCATGAAGGTGCCATCATTGACACATACTCCAGCCTCAGCCAACGTCTGATCCTCAGCCTGACTTCAGATGCAGGAGATTTTGATTCAGCCTCTGCAGAGTAGGCCTGCTCTGCCCTTGGCTCCAATCCTCACACTAGCTTGTGTTTTCAGACTTCCGTCCTCACACTCCTGGCCCACAAACCCTCCCTACTGGGAAATCTGGGGCCACAATGAAGCACTGTGCCTGCGTCCCAGGAGAAAAACATTGTCTATGGCGCTGCCCAGAAACCCCAAATGAGGATCAAACTGCTTGGCCCTCGGCAACACCCCAATTGCATAGGCTACCTTAAACAGTGATGCTCTGTCGCAAATAGCCTGAGCCCAGACCTTCCAACAGACACCGACACAGCTGGCTGCACACCCAGCACATTGGACCCGCCACTGCCTTAGGCCACCATCCATTCCCAACCTGGGTTTTCAGTCATCGGAACCTAGACCTTATCTCCAATCCCTGCACAGGGGGGAACCTGATGCACAAGTCAGAACCCCTCCTTCCCCCTGGCAAGAAACCTTGCTGCTGGCAGTGAGTCAAACCTTCAGTGTAGGAGAAAACGGCATGGCCCATGAGGCCACGCCCAAGCGTGAGGGCCGCCTTGGGCACAAACACACATTGTGACACTCAGCGTGAGTACCTTATTCAAGTAACGCCTCTCAGTGACTGGACCAAGAGCCCGCATATGTGGCTTGCCATGCCCATAGGCACCCAGGACTAACTAGATGGTGTGTATTCCAGTTGAGGGAACCCACTGCTGTGCTCTAGAGTCCCTCTCCTGGGGGGTCCCCTGTGGCAGAAAACAGTACTCTTCATTCCCACAGAATGAACACAAACACTTGGGAGCTTGGACAATCCCCTGAGAGGAAGGCTCTTCCTCGGCCTCTGAGACAACCCCTACCCTGACCGGACACTGTAAAAGCAACACCCAGAGACAAAATCCTGAGTGACTGCCTCCCACTTGCCCTACTTTGATTTCCAGAGGATCTCCCCTCACGGACTAGAGATCAGGCCTGCCATTACATTGGCCCCTAGCTGAGCCAAGTTTGCTTTTTCAGACATCTGTCCCCCCAGCCCTGGCGAACAGAGCCTCTAGGCTGGGTCCTCTGGAGCCATACCACAGGACCGTGCCTGCTCTCTCCTGGGAAACTGTGTCCATTCCTTTGGCCACACACCTCCAGAATATGAGAAACCTCAAGGCCTCCGAGGACATCCCACTACTGGGAGCCTCACTGGACTCACAGGGGCATTCGGACACAAGCTGAGCAGCTACATCCATGAATGCATGCACACAGATGACAACAGAGATAGAAGGTTGAGCCGGACAGGCCTTTAGGCCGTAGTCTCAACTCTTACTTTGGTTTCCAGGTGTCACTCCTCAGAGGCTTTGGTTCGAAGAACAGGGTATGGGGCTTTCCTGAGGCACGGAACAGAACTCCTCTCGTCTCCACATGGGAAGTTTCCTTGTTGGAGCCGTGTAAACACCTCATGTTGGAGAATCCTGCAGAGTCCCTGAGCCACCTCCACATTCCAAGGTCTCCCAGGCCACCAAGCCACAGTAGGACTCATCTTCAGGAGAGTCCATTTCAACTCTCCCCTCTGGGTAGTCACCCAGGAGCCCGCAGATTGAGCCTGCCTTGTCCTGACTAAAGAGTGGGAATATGAGGTGGCGTTCCCAGGCATCCATGCTTAGACACCTGCTCTCGAGTCTTTCCATATGGGGCCTCTTGGAACCATCCAATAGGACTCGACTGTCTTGCAGAAGGTAACCTTCAGTTTTGGAGCAGTTCACAAATCCCATCGTAGGCAAAACTTTCTGGCCTCATGAAGCCCCCACACCCTTCAGGAAGAGGCCATGCTGGACAAGAACTCTAGCCTGAGGCACGTCTCATAGTTGACATGACCTCAGTGCAGGAGATCCCGATTCAGCCTCTGCAGAGTGGGCCTGCCGGGACCTCGGTCCCAAACCTCACGCTAGCTTGTGTTTTCAGACTTCCTTCCTCACACTCCTGGCAAACAAGCCCTCCGGACTAGGAACTCCGGAACCAAAACCCAGCCCAGTGTCTGCCCAACGGAAGAAAAACGTTTCCCTGTGGGGCTCTCCAGAAAACCCAGATGAGGATCAACCTGCTCGGGCCTCGACGGTACCCGAACTGGATAGGCTGCTCTGGGCACTCATGCTCTGCCTGACACAGCCTGAAGCCAGACGTCCAGACAGACAAGGAGACAGCTGGCCGCACACCCAGCACTTCGGACACGCCATGGTCTTATGCCGTCACCTCATCCTAACCTTGGTTTTCAGATATCTGAACCTAGACATTATATCAATTCTCCACACAGCTGGGTATAGCAAGCACAAAACAGAACTCCTCCTTCCCCATGGCTGTCAAGCTTGCTCTTGGCATGGAGTCACACCTTCAGGGTGGGAGAAACCTTCATGGCCCCTGATGCCACGCCCAAACTTGAGTGCTGCTTGGGTACAAATTCACACTGTGATCCTCAGCATGAGCCCCATGTCAAAGAAAGGCCTGTCAGGGCCTGGACCAAGAGCCCACATATGGGGCTTGCCAAGCCCCTATGCACCCAATCCTCACCACGGTTTGAATTTTCCAGTCGCCCCGCCCGTACCTGGAGCTCTGCTCTGGAATCCCTTTCTTGGAGAGACCCATGAGCCAGACAACACGACTCCACCCTTCCCACAAAATGAACCCAAACTCTTGGGAGCTGGGACAAATCCCCAGAGAGGGATACTCGTCCACAGTACCTGAGGCCACCGCTCCAATCCACGGCTATCCCGGACACAACATCCAGAGACAAAAGCCTGAAGGAACGCCTCCCACTCGCCTTTGTTTCAGAGGCCCAGGAGCTCCCTCTCGGGCTGTACATCCGGCCTGCCATACCCTAGGCGCCACTCCTAAGCTGAGTTTGTGTATTCAGACTTCTGTGCCCACAGCCTGGACCCACACACCTCCAGGCTAGGGCCTCTAGGGCCACAGCGAAAGATTGTGCCTGCCCTCTCCAAGGAAAGTGTGCCCAATCCATTGACCACAACACTACAGGTTAGGGAAAAGCTCCAAGGCCCCTGAGGCCATCAATAGTGTAGGCCCCCCTGGACTAAGAGGGGCTCTCTGACACCAGCGGAGCAACTATCTCCACTTAGACTCTCAGACAGTGTCCCCAGAGACAGAAGGTTGAAATGTACAGGCCCCCAGGCCCTAATCTGAACCTTAGCTTTGGTTTCCATGTTTCCTTTCTCAGAGGACTGTTTTCGTATACCAGCACATGGGGCTTTTCTGAGGCACCAAACCAAACATCTCTCATCTCCACATGGGCATCTTTCTTACTGGGATGTATCAAACACTTCAGGTAGGAGAGTTCCGCAGGGCCACTGAACAACCAGCACATTCCAAGGTCTCCATGGACCCAAACGCACATTATGACGCATCCTCAGGAGAGACCATTTCAACTCAGCCCCCTGGGTCGCGTGTTCCAGAGGCAGCAGTTCAAACATATCTTGTCGCTAATAGCCAATGGGAATGCGAGGAATGCTGTACAGGGATCCATCCTTCGAACCCTGCTCTCCAGTCCTTCCATATGGTATGTCCTGGAGCCATGCAACAGGACTCGAATGTCCCGCAGAAGGAAACCTTGTGGTTTGGGGCAACCTCCAAACTCAGCGTGGGAAAACTTCCTTGGCCTCATGAGGCCCCCACTTCATGAAGGTGCCATCATGGACACATACTCCAGCCTCAGCCAAAGTCTGATCCTCAGCCTGACTTCAGATGCAGGAGATTTTGATTCAGCCTCTGCAGAGTGGGCCTGCTCTGCCCTTGGTTCCAATCCTCACACTAGCTTGTGTTTTCAGACTTCCGTCCTCACACTCCTGGCCCACAATCCCTCCCTACTGGGAATTCTGGGGCCACAATGAAGCACTGTGCCTGCCTCCCAAGAGAAAAACATTGTCTATTGCGCTGCCCAGAAACCCCAAATGAGGATCAAACTGCTTGGCCCTCGGCAACACCCCAATTGCATAGGCTACCTTAAACAGTGATGCTCTGTCGCAAATAGCCTGAGCCCAGACCTTCCAACAGACACCGACACAGCTGGCTGCACACCCAGCACATTGGACCCGCCACTGCCTTAGGCCACCATCCATTCCCAACCTGGGTTTTCAGTCATCGGAACCTAGACCTTATCTCCAATCCCTGCACAGGGGGGAACCTGATGCACAAGTCAGAACCCCTCCTTCCCCCTGGCAAGAAACCTTGCTGCCGGCAGTGAGTCAAACCTTCAGTGTAGGAGAAAACGGCATGGCCCATGAGGCCACACCCAAGCCTGAGGGCCGCCTTGGGCACAAACACACATTGTGACCCTCAGCGTGAGTACCTTATTCAAGTAACGCCTCTCAGTGACTGGACCAAGAGCCCGCATATGTGGCTTGCCATGCCCATAGGCACCCAGGACTAACTAGATGGTGTGTATTCCAGTTGAGGGAACCCACTGCTGTGCTCTAGAGTCCCTCTCCTGGGGGGTCCCCTGTGGCAGAAAACAGTACTCTTCATTCCCACAGAATGAACACAAACACTTGGGAGCTTGGACAATCCCCTGAGAGGAAGGCTCTTCCTCGGCCTCTGAGACAACCCCTACCCTGACCGGACAGTGTAAACGCAACACCCAGAGACAAAATCCTGAGTGACTGCCTCCCACTTGCCCTACTTTGATTTCCAGAGGATCTCCCCTCACGGACTAGAGATCAGGCCTGCCATTACATTGGCCCCTAGCTGAGCCAAGTTTGCTTTTTCAGACATCTGTCCCCCCAGCCCTGGCGAACAGAGCCTCTAGGCTGGGTCCTCTGGAGCCATAGGACAGGACCGTGCCTGCTCTCTCCTGGGAAACTGTGGCCATTCCTTTGGCCACACACCTCCAGAATATGAGAAACCTCAAGGCCTCCGAGGACATCCCACTACAGGGAGCCTCACTGGACTCACAGGGGCATTCGGACACAAGCTGAGCAGCTACATCCATGAATGCATGCACACAGATGTCAACAGAGATAGAAGGTTGAGCCGGACAGGCCTTTAGGCCGTAGTCTCAACTCTTGCTTTGGTTTCCAGGTGTCACTCCTCAGAGGCTGTGGTTCGAAGAACAGGGTATGGGGCTTTCCTGAGGCACGGAACAGAACTCCTCTCGTCTCCACATGGGAAGTTTCCTTGTTGGAGCCGTGTCAAACACCTCATGTTGGAGAATCCTGCAGAGTCCCTGAGCCACCTCCACATTCCAAGGTCTCCCAGGCCACCAAGCCACAGTAGGACTCATCTTCAGGAGAGTCCATTTCAACTCTCCCCTCTGGGTAGCTCACCCAGGAGCCCGCAGATTGAGCCTGCCTTGTCCTGACTAAAGAGTGGGAATATGACGTGGCGTTCCCAGGCATCCATGCTTAGACACCTGCTCTCGAGTCTTTCCATATGGGGCCTCTTGGAACCATCCAATAGGACTCGACTGTCGTGCAGAAGGTAACCTTCAGTTTTGGAGCAGTTCACAAATCCCATCGTAGGCAAAACTTTCTGGCCTCATGAAGCCCCCACACCCTTCAGGAAGAGGCCATGCTGGACAAGAACTCTAGCCTGAGGCAAGTCTCATAGTTGACATGACCTCAGTGCAGGAGATCCCGATTCAGCCTCTGCAGAGTGGGCATGCCGTGACCTCGGTCCCAAACCTCACGCTAGCTTGTGTTTTCAGACTTCCTTCCTCACACTCCTGGCAAACAAGCCCTCCGGACTAGGAACTCCGGAACCAAAACCCAGCCCAGTGTCTCCCCAACGGAAGAAAAACGTTTCCCTGTGGGGCGCTCCAGAAAACCCAGATGAGGATCAACCTGCTCGGGCCTCGACGGTACCCGAACTGGATAGGCTGCTCTGGGCACTCATGCTCTGCCTGACACAGCCTGAAGCCAGACGTCCAGACAGACAAGGAGACAGCTGGCCGCACACCCAGCACTTTGGACACGCCATGGTCTTATGCCGTCACCTCATCCTAACCTTGGTTTTCAGATATCTGAACCTAGACATTATATCAATTCTCCACACAGCTGGGTATAGCAAGCACAAAACAGAACTCCTCCTTCCCCATGGCTGTCAAGCTTGCTCTTGGCATGGAGTCACACCTTCAGGGTGGGAGAAACCTTCATGGCCCCTGATGCCACGCCCAAACTTGAGTGCTGCTTGGGCACAAATTCACACTGTGATCCTCAGCATGAGCCCCATGTCAAAGAAAGGCCTCTCAGGGCCTGGACCAAGAGCCCACATATGGGGCTTGCCAAGCCCCTATGCACCCAATCCTCACCACGGTTTGAATTTTCCAGTCGCCCCGCCCGTACCTGGAGCTCTGCTCTGGAATCCCTTTCTTGGAGAGACCCATGAGCCAGACAACACGACTCCACCCTTCCCACAAAATGACCCCAAACTCTTGGGAGCTGGGACAAATCCCCAGAGAGGGATACTCGTCCACAGTACCTGAGGCCACCGCTCCAATCCACGGCTATCCCGGACACAACATCCAGAGACAAAAGCCTGAAGGAACGCCTCCCACTCGCCCTTGTTTCAGAGGCCCAGGAGCTCCCTCTCGGGCTGTACATCCGGCCTGCCATACCCTAGGCGCCACTCCTAAGCTGAATTTGTGTATTCAGACTTCTGTGCCCACAGCCTGGACCCACACACCTCCAGGCTAGGGCCTCTAGGGCCACAGCGAAAGATTGTGCCTGCCCTCTCCAAGGAAAGTGTGCCCAATCCATTGACCACAACACTACAGGTTAGGGAAAAGCTCCAAGGCCCCTGAGGCCATCAATAGTGTAGGCCCCCCTGGACTAAGAGGGGCTCTCTGACACCAGCGGAGCAACTATCTCCACTTAGACTCTCAGACAGTGTCCCCAGAGACAGAAGGTTGAAATGGACAGGCCCCCAGGCCCTAATCTGAACCTTAGCTTTGGTTTCCATGTTTCCGTTCTCAGAGGACTGTTTTCGTAGACCAGCACATGGGGCTTTTCTGAGGCACCAAACCAAACATCTCTCATCTCCACATGGGCAGTTTTCTTACTGGGATGTATCAAACACTTCAGGTAGGAGAGTTCCGCAGGGCCACTGAACAACCAGCACATTCCAAGGTCTCCATGGACCCAAAAGCACATTATGACGCATCCTCAGGAGAGACCATTTCAACTCAGCCCCCTGGGTCGCGTGTTCCAGAGGCAGCAGTTCAAACATATCTTGTCGCTAATAGCCAATGGAATGCGAGGCATGCTGTACAGGGATCCATCCTTCGAACCCTGCTCTCCAGTCCTTCCATATGGTATGTCCTGGAGCCATGCAACAGGACTCGAATGTCCCGCAGAAGGAAACCTTGTGGTTTGGGGCAACCTCCAAACTCAGCGTGGGAAAACTTCCTTGGCCTCATGAGGCCCCCACTTCATGAAGGTGCCATCATGGACACATACTCCAGCCTCAGCCAACGTCTGATCCTCAGCCTGACTTCAGATGCAGGAGATTTTGATTCAGCCTCTGCAGAGTGGGCCTGCTCTGCCCTTGGTTCCAATCCTCACACTAGCTTGTGTTTTCAGACTTCCGTCCTCACACTCCTGGCCCACAAACCCTCCCTACTGGGAATTCTGGGGCCACAATGAAGCACTGTGCCTGCCTCCCAAGAGAAAAACATTGTCTATGGCGCTGCCCAGAAACCCCAAATGAGGATCAAACTGCTTGGCCCTCGGCAACACCCCAATTGCATAGGCTACCTTAAACAGTGATGCTCTGTCGCAAATAGCCTGAGCCCAGACCTTCCAACAGACACCGACACAGCTGGCTGCACACCCAGCACATCGGACCCGCCCCTTCCTTAGGCCTCCATCCATTCCCAACCTGTGTTTTCAGTCATCGGAACCTAGACCTTATCTCGAATCCCTGCACAGGGGGGAACCTGATGCACAAGTCAGAACCCCTCCTTCCCCCTGGCAAGAAACCTTCCTGCCGGCAGTGAGTCAAACCTTCAGTGTAGGAGAAAACGGCATGGCCCATGAGGCCACGCCCAAGCGTGAGGGCCGCCTTGGGCACAAACACACATTGTGACCCTCAGCGTGAGTACCTTATTGAAGTAACGCCTCTCAGTGACTGGACCAAGAGCCCGCATATGTGGCTTGCCATGCCCATAGGCACCCAGGACTAACTAGATGGTGTGTATTCCAGTTGAGGGAACCCACTGCTGTGCTCTAGAGTCCCTCTCCTGGGGGGTCCCCTGTGGCAGAAAACAGTACTCTTCATTCCCACAGAATGAACACAAACACTTGGGAGCTTGGACAATCCCCCGAGAGGAAGGCTCTTCCTCGGCCTCTGAGACAACCCCTACCCTGACCGGACACTGTAAACGCAACACCCAGAGACAAAATCCTGAGTGACTGCCTCCCACTTGCCCTACTTTGATTTCCAGAGGATCTCCCCTCACGGACTAGAGATCAGGCCTGCCATTACATTGGCCCCTAGCTGAGCCAAGTTTGCTTTTTCAGACATCTGTCCCCCCAGCCCTGGCGAACAGAGCCTCTAGGCTGGGTCCTCTGGAGCCATACCACAGGACCGTGCCTGCTCTCTCCTGGGAAACTGTGTCCATTCCTTTGGCCACACACCTCCAGAATATGAGAAACCTCAAGGCCTCCGAGGACATCCCACTACTGGGAGCCTCACTGGACTCACAGGGGCATTCGGACACAAGCTGAGCAGCTACATCCATGAATGCATGCACACAGATGACAACAGAGATAGAAGATTGAGCCGGACAGGCCTTTAGGCCGTAGTCTCAACTCTTACTTTGGTTTCCAGGTGTCACTCCTCAGAGGCTGTGGTTCGAAGAACAGGGTATGGGGCTTTCCTGAGGCACGGAACAGAACTCCTCTCGTCTCCACATGGGAAGTTTCCTTGTTGGAGCCGTGTCAAACACCTCATGTTGGAGAATCCTGCAGAGTCCCTGAGCCACCTCCACATTCCAAGGTCTCCCAGGCCACCAAGCCACAGTAGGACTCATCTTCAGGAGAGTCCATTTCAACTCTCCCCTCTGGGTAGCTCACCCAGGAGCCCGCAGATTGAGCCTGCCTTGTCCTGACTAAAGAGTGGGAATATGACGTGGCGTTCCCAGGCATCCATGCTTAGACACCTGCTCTCGAGTCTTTCCATATGGGGCCTCTTGGAACCATCCAATAGGACTCGACTGTCGTGCAGAAGGTAACCTTCAGTTTTGGAGCAGTTCACAAATCCCATCGTAGGCAAAACTTTCTGGCCTCATGAAGCCCCCACACCCTTCAGGAAGAGGCCATGCTGGACAAGAACTCTAGCCTGAGGCACGTCTCATAGTTGACATGACCTCAGTGCAGGAGATCCCGATTCAGCCTCTGCAGAGTGGGCATGCCGTGACCTCGGTCCCAAACCTCACGCTAGCTTGTGTTTTCAGACTTCCTTCCTCACACTCCTGGCAAACAAGCCCTCCGGACTAGGAACTCCGGAACCAAAACCCAGCCCAGTGTCTGCCCAACGGAAGAAAAACTTTTCCCTGTGGGGCTCTCCAGAAAACCCAGATGAGGATCAACCTGCTCGGGCCTCGACGGTACCCGAACTGGATAGGCTGCTCTGGGCACTCATGCTCTGCCTGACACAGCCTGAAGCCAGACGTCCAGACAGACAAGGAGACAGCTGGCCGCACACCCAGCACTTCGGACACGCCATGGTCTTATGCCGTCACCTCATCCTAACCTTTGTTTTCAGATATCTGAACCTAGACATTATATCAATTCTCCACACAGCTGGGTATAGCAAGCACAAAACAGAACTCCTCCTTCCCCATGGCTGTCAAGCTTGCTTTTGGCATGGAGTCACACCTTCAGGGTGGGAGAAACCTCCATGGCCCCTGATGCCACGCCCAATCTTGAGTGCTGCTTGGGCACAAATTCACACTGTGATCCTCAGCATGAGCCCCATGTCAAAGAAAGGCCTGTCAGGGCCTGGACCAATAGCCCACATATGGGGCTTGCCAAGCCCCTATGCACCCAATCCTCACCACGGTTTGAATTTTCCAGTCGCCCCGCCCGTACCTGGAGCTCTGCTCTGGAATCCCTTTCTTGGAGAGACCCATGAGCCAGACAACACGACTCCACCCTTCCCACAAAATGACCCCAAACTCTTGGGAGCTGGGACAAATCCCCAGAGAGGGATACTCGTCCACAGTACCTGAGGCCACCGCTCCAATCCACGGCTATCCCGGACACAACATCCAGAGACAAAAGCCTGAAGGAACGCCTCCCACTCGCCCTTGTTTCAGAGGCCCAGGAGCTCCCTCTCGGGCTGTACATCCGGCCTGCCATACCCTAGGCGCCACTCCTAAGCTGAGTTTGTGTATTCAGACTTCTGTGCCCACAGCCTGGACCCACACACCTCCAGGCTAGGGCCTCTAGGGCCACAGCGAAAGATTGTGCCTGCCCTCTCCAAGGAAAGTGTGCCCAATCCATTGACCACAACACTACAGGTTAGGGAAAAGCTCCAAGGCCCCTGAGGCCATCAATAGTATAGGCCACCCTGGACTAAGAGGGGCTCTCTGACACCAGCGGAGCAACTATCTCCACTTAGACTCTCAGACAGTGTCCCCAGAGACAGAAGGTTGAAATGGACAGGCCCCCAGGCCCTAATCTGAACCTTAGCTTTGGTTTCCATGTTTCCGTTCTCAGAGGACTGTTTTCGTAAACCGGCACATGGGGCTTTTCTGAGGCACCAAAGCAAACATCTCTCATCTCCACATGGGCAGCTTTCTTACTGGGATGTATCAAACACTTCAGGTAGGAGAGTTCCGCAGGGCCACTGAACAACCAGCACATTCCAAGGTCTCCATGGACCCAAACGCACATTATGACGCATCCTCAGGAGAGGCCATTTCAACTCAGCCCCCTGGGTCGCGTGTTCCAGAGGCAGCAGATCAAACATATCTTGTCGCTAATAGCCAATGGGAATGCGAGGCATGCTGTACAGGGATCCATCCTTCGAACCCTGCTCTCCAGTCCTTCCATATGGTATGTCCTGGAGCCATGCAACAGGACTCAAATGTCCCGCAGAAGGAAACCTTGTGGTTTGGGGCAACCTCCAAACTCAGCGTGGGAAAACTTCCTGGCCTCATGAGGCCCCCACTTCATGAAGGTGCCATCATGGACACATACTCCAGCCTCAGCCAACGTCTGATCCTCAGCCTGACTTCAGATGCAGGAGATTTTGATTCAGCCTCTGCAGAGTGGGCCTGCTCTGCCCTTGGCTCCAATCCTCACACTAGCTTGTGTTTTCAGACTTCTGTCCTCACACTCCTGGCCCACAAACCCTCCCTACTGGGAATTCTGGGGCCACAATGAAGCACTGTGCCTGCCTCCCAGGAGAAAAACATTGTCTATGGCGCTGCCCAGAAACCCCAAATGAGGATCAAACTGCTTGGCCCTCGGCAAAACCCCAATTGCATAGTCTACCTTAAACAGTGATGCTCTGTCGAAAATAGCCTGAGCCCAGACCTTCCAATAGACACCGACACAACTGGCTACACACCCAGCACATTGGACCCGCCACTGCCGTAGGCCACCATCCATTCCCAACCTGGGTTATTAGTCTTCGGAACCTAGACCTTATCTCCAATCCCTGCACAGGGGGGAACCTAATGCACAAGTCAGAACCCCTCCTTCCCCCTGGCAAGAAACCTTGCTGCTGGCAGTGAGTCAAACCTTCAGTGTAGGAGAAAACGGCATGGCCCATGAGGCCACGCCCAAGCGTGAGGACCGCCTTGGGCACAAACACAATTGTGAACCTCAGCGTGAGTACCTTATTCAAGTAACGCCTCTCAGTGACTGGACCAAGAGCCTGCATATGTGGCTTGCCATGCCCATAGGCACCCAGGACTAACTAGATGGTGTGTATTCCAGTTGAGGGAACCCACTGCTGTGCTCTAGAGTCCCTCTCCTGGGGGGTCCCCTGTGGCAGAAAACAGTACTCTTCATTCCCACAGAATGAACACAAACACTTGGGAGCTTGGACAATCCCCCGAGAGGAAGGCTCTTCCTCGGCCTCTGAGACAACCCCTACCCTGACCGGACACTGTAAACGCAACACCCAGAGACAAAATCCTGAGTGACTGCCTCCCACTTGCCCTACTTTAATTTCCAGAGGATCTCCCCTCACGGACTAGAGATCAGGCCTGCCATTACATTGGCCCCTAGCTGAGCCAAGTTTGCTTTTTCAGACATCTGTCCCCACAGCCCTGGCAAACACAGCCTCTAGGCTGGGTCCTCTGGAGCCATACCACAGGACCGTGCCTGCTCTCTCCTGGCAAACTGTGTCCATTCCTTTGGCCACACACCTCCAGAATATGAGAAACCTCAAGGCCTCCGAGGACATCCCAATACTGGGAGCCTCACTGGACTCACAGGGGCATTCGGACACAAGCTGAGCAGCTACATCCATGAATGCATGCACACAGATGTCAACAGAGATAGAAGGTTGAGCTGGACAGGCCTTTAGGCCGTAGTCTCAACTCTTGCTTTGGTTTCCAGGTGTCACTCCTCAGAGGCTTTGGTTCGAAGAACAGGGTATGGGGCTTTCCTGAGGCAGGGAACAGAACTCCTCTCGTCTCCACATGGGAAGTTTCCTTGTTGGAGCCGTGTCAAACACCTCATGTTGGAGAATCCTGCAGAGTCCCTGAGCCACCTCCACATTCCAAGGTCTCCCAGGCCACCAAGCCACAGTAGGACTCATCTTCAGGAGAGACCATTTCAACTCTCCCCTCTGGGTAGCTCACCCAGGAGCCCGCAGATTGAGCCTGCCTTGTCCTGACTAAAGAGTGGGAATATGAGGTGGCGTTCCCAGGCATCCATGCTTAGACACCTGCTCTCGAGTCTTTCCATATGGGGCCTCTTGGAACCATCCAATAGGACTCGACTGTCGTGCAGAAGGTAACCTTCAGTTTTGGAGCAGTTCACAAATCCCATCGTAGGCAAAACTTTCTGGCCTCATGAAGCCCCCACACCCTTCAGGAAGAGGCCATGCTGGACAAGAACTCTAGCCTGAGGCACGTCTCATAGTTGACATGACCTCAGTGCAGGAGATCTCGATTCAGCCTCTGCAGAGTGGGCCTGCCGTGCCCTCGGTCCCAAACCTCACGCTAGCTTGTGTTTTCAGACTTCCTTCCTCACACTCCTGGCAAACAAGACCTCCGGACTAGGAACTCCGGAACCAAAACCCAGCCCAGTGTCTGCCCAACGGAAAAAAAACGTTTCCCTGTGGGGCTCTCCAGAAAACCCAGATGAGGATCAACCTGCTCGGGCCTCGACGGTACCCGAACTGGATAGGCTGCTCTGGGCACTCATGCTCTGCCTGACACAGCCTGAAGCCAGACGTCCAGACAGACAAGGAGACAGCTGGCCGCACACCCAGCACTTCGGACACGCCATGGTCTTATGCCGTCACCTCATCCTAACCTTGGTTTTCAGATATCTGAACCTAGACATTATATCAATTCTCCACACAGCTGGGTATAGCAAGCACAAAACAGAACTCCTCCTTCCCCATGGCTGTCAAGCTTGCTCTTGGCATGGAGTCACACCTTCAGGGTGGGAGAAACCTTCATGGCTTCTGATGCCACGGCAAAACTTGAGTGCTGCTTGGGCACAAATTCACACTGTGACCCTCAGCATGAGCCCCATGTCAAAGAAAGGCCTGTCAGGGCCTGGACCAAGAGCCCACATATGGGGCTTGCCAAGCCCCTATGCACCCAATCCTCACCACGGTTTGAATTTTCCAGTCGCCCCGCCCGTACCTGGAGCTCTGCTCTGGAATCCCTTTCTTGGAGAGACCCATGAGCCAGACAACACGACTCCACCCTTCCCACAAAATGACCCCAAACTCTGGGGAGCTGGGACAAATCCCCAGAGAGGGATACTCGTCCACAGTACCTGAGGCCACCGCTCCAATCCACGGCTATCCCGGACACAACATCCAGAGACAAAAGCCTGAAGGAACGCCTTTCACTCGCCCTTGTTTCAGAGGCCCAGGAGCTCCCTCTCGGGCTGTACATCCGGCCTGCCATACCCTAGGCGCCACTCATAAGCTGAGTTTGTGTATTCAGACTCCTGTGCCCACAGCCTGGACCCACACAATATCCAGGCTAGGGCCTCTGGACCAAACAGCGAAAGATTGTGCCTGCCCTCTCCAAGCAAAGTGTGCCCAATCCATTGACCACAACCCTACAGGTTAGGGAAAAGCTCCAAGGTCCCTGAGGCCATCAATAGTATAGACCACCCTGGACTAAGAGGGGCTTTCTGACACCAGCGGAGCAACTATCTCCACTTAGACTCTCAGACAGTGTCCCCAGAGACAGAAGGTTGAAATGGACAGGCCCCCAGGCCCTAATCTGAACCTTAGCTTTGGTTTCCATGTTTCCGTTCTCAGAGGACTGTTTTCGTAGACCAGCACTTGGGGCTTTTCTGAGGCACCAAACCAAACATCTCTCATCTCCACATGGGCAGCTTTCTTACTGGGATGTATCAAACACTTCAGGTAGGAGAGTTCCGCAGGGCCACTGAACAACCAGCACATTCCAAGGTCTCCATGGACCCAAACGCACATTATGACGCATCCTCAGGAGAGGCCATTTCAACTCAGCCCCCTGGGTCGCGTGTTCCAGAGGCAGCAGATCAAAAATATCTTGTCGCTAATAGCCAATGGGAATGCGAGGCATGCTGTACAGGGATCCATCCTTCGAACCCTGCTCTCCAGTCCTTCCATATGGTATGTCCTGGAGCCATGCAACAGGACTCGAATGTCCCGCAGAAGGAAACCTTGTGGTTTGGGGCAACCTCCAAACTCAGCGTGGGAAAACTTCCTTGGCCTCATGAGGCCCCCACTTCATGAAGGTGCCATCATGGACACATACTCCAGCCTCAGCCAACGTCTGATCCTCAGCCTGACTTCAGATGCAGGAGATTTTGATTCAGCCTCTGCAGAGTGGGCCTGCTCTGCCCTTGGCTCCAATCCTCACACTAGCTTGTGTTTTCAGACTTCCGTCCTCACACTCCTGGCCCACAAACCCTCCCTACTGGGAATTGTGGGGCCACAATGAAGCACTGTGCCTGCCTCCCAGGAGAAAAACATTGTCTATGGCGCTGCCCAGAAACCCCAAATGAGGATCAAACACTTGGCCCTCGGCAACACCCCAATTGCATAGGATACCTTAAACAGTGATGCTCTGTCCCAAATAGCCTGAGCCCAGACCTTCCAACAGACACCGACACAGCTGGCTGCACACCCAGCACATTGGACCCGCCACTGCCTTAGGCCACCATCCATTCCCAACCTGGGTTTTCAGTCATCGGAACCTAGACCTTATCTCCAATCCCTGCACAGGGGGGAACCTGATGCACAAGTCAGAACCCCTCCTTCCCCCTGGCAAGAAACCTTGCTGCTGGCAGTGAGTCAAACCTTCAGTGTAGGAGAAAACGGCATGGCCCATGAGGCCACGCCCAAGCGTGAGGGCCGCCTTGGGCACAAACACACATTGTGACCGTCACCGTGAGTACCTTTTTCAAGTAACGCCTCTCAGTGACTGGACCAAGAGCCCGCATATGTGGCTTGCCATGCCCATAGGCACCCAGGACTAACTAGATGGTGTGTATTCCAGTTGAGGGAACCCACTGCTGTGCTCTAGAGTCCCTCTCCTGGGGGGGTCCCCTGTGGCAGAAAACAGTACTCTTCATTCCCACAGAATGAACACAAACACTTGGGAGCTTGGACAATCCCCCGAGAGGAAGGCTCTTCCTCGGCCTCTGAGACAACCCCTACCCTGACCGGACAATGTAAACGCAACACCCAGAGACAAAATCCTGAGTGACTGCCTCCCACTTGCCCTACTTTGATTTCCAGAGGATCTCCCCTCACGGACTAGAGATCAGGCCTGCCATTACATTGGCCCTTAGCTGAGCCAAGTTTTCTTTTTCAGACATCTGTCCCCACAGCCCTGGCAAACACAGCCTCTAGGCTGGGTCCTCTGGAGCCATACCACAGGACCGTGCCTGCTCTCTCCTGGGAAACTGTGTCCATTCCTTTGGCCACACACCTCCAGAATATGAGAAACCTCAAGGCCTCCGAGGACATCCCACTACTGGGAGTCTCACTGGACTCACAAAGGGCATTCGGACACAAGCTGAGCAGCTACATCCATGAATGCATGCACACAGATGTCAACAGAGATAGAAGGTTGAGCCGGACAGGCCTTTAGGCTGTAGTCTCAACTCTTACTTTGGTTTCCAGGTGTCACTCCTCAGAGGCTTTGGTTCGAAGAACAGGGTATGGGGCTTTCCTGAGGCACGGAACAGAACTCCTCTCGTCTCCACATGGGAAGTTTCCTTGTTGGAGCCGTGTCAAACACCTCATGTTGGAGAATCCTGCAGAGTCCCTGAGCCACCTCCACATTCCAAGGTCTCCCAGGCCACCAAGCCACAGTAGGACTCATCTTCAGGAGAGTCCATTTCAACTCTCCCCTCTGGGTAGCTCACCCAGGAGCCCGCAGATTGAGCCTGCCTTGTCCTGACTAAAGAGTGGGAATATGAGGTGGCGTTCCCAGGCATCCATGCTTAGACACCTGCTCTCGAGTCTTTCCATATGGGGCCTCTTGGAACCATCCAATAGGACTCGACTGTCATGCAGAAGGTAACCTTCAGTTTTGGAGCAGTTCACAAATCCAATCGTAGCCAAAACTTTCTGGCCTCATGAAGCCCCCACACCCTTCAGGAAGAGGCCATGCTGGACAAGAACTCTAGCCTGAGGCACGTCTCATAGTTGACATGACCTCAGTGCAGGAGATCTCGATTCAGCCTCTGCAGAGTGGGCCTGCCGTGCCCTCGGTCCCAAACCTCACGCTAGCTTGTGTTTTCAGACTTCCTTCCTCACACTCCTGGCAAACAAGCCCTCCGGACTAGGAACTCCGGAACCAAAACCCAGCCCAGTGTCTACCCAACGGAAGAAAAACGTTTCCCTGTGGGGCTCTCCAGAAACACCAGATGAGGATCAACCTGCTCGGGCCTCGACGGTACCCGAACTGGATAGGCTGCTCTGGGCACTCATGCTCTGCCTGACACAGCCTGAAGCCAGACGTCCAGACAGACAAGGAGACAGCTGGCCGCACCCCCAGCACTTCGGACACGACATGGTCTTATGCCGTCACCTCATCCTAACCTTGGTTTTCAGATATCTGAACCTAGACATTATATCAATTCTCCACACAGCTGGGTATAGCAAGCACAAAACAGAACTCCTCCTTCCCCATGGCTGTCAAGCTTGCTCTTGGCATGGAGTCACACCTTCAGGGTGGGAGAAACCTTCATGGCCCCTGATGCCACGCCCAAACTTGAGTGCTGCTTGGGCACAAATTCACACTGTGACCCTCAGCATGAGCCCCATGTCAAAGAAAGGCCTGTCAGGGCCTGGACCAAGAGCCCACATATGGGGCTTGCCAAGCCCCTATGCACCCAATCCTCACCACGGTTTGAATTTTCCAGTCGCCCCGCCCGTACCTGGAGCTCTGCTCTGGAATCCCTTTCTTGGAGAGACCCATGAGCCAGACAACACGACTCCACCCTTCCCACAAAATGACCCCAAACTCTTGGGAGCTGGGACAAATCCCCAGAGAGGGGTACTCGTCCACAGTACCTGAGGCCACCGCTCCAATCCACGGCTATCCCGGACACAACATCCAGAGACAAAAGCCTGAAGGAACGCCTCCCACTCGCCCTTGTTTCAGAGGCCCAGGAGCTCCCTCTCGGGCTGTACATCCGGCCTGCCATACCCTAGGCGCCACTCATAAGCTGAGTTTGTGTATTCAGACTTCTGTGCCCACAGCCTGGACCCACACAACATCCAGGCTAGGGCCTCTGGACCAAACAGCGGGAGATTGTGCCTGCCCTCTCCAAGGAAAGTGTGCCCAATCCATTGACCACAACCCTACAGGTTAGGGAAAAGCTCCAAGGTCCCTGAGGCCATCAATAGTATAGGCCACCCTGGACTAAGAGGGGCTCTCTGACACCAGCGGAGCAACTATCTCCACTTAGACTCTCAGACAGTGTCCCCAGAGACAGAAGGTTGAAATGGACAGGCCCCCAGGCCCTAATCTGAACGTTAGCTTTGGTTTCCATGTTTCCATTCTCAGAGGACTGTTTTCGTAGACCAGCACATGGGGCTTTTCTGAGGCACCAAACCAAACATCTCTCATCTCCACATGGGCAGCTTTCTTACTGGGATGTATCAAACACTTCAGGTAGGAGAGTTCCGCAGGGCCACTGAACAACCAGCACATTCCAAGGTCTCCATGGACCCAAACGCACATTATGACGCATCCTCAGGAGAGGCCATTTCAACTCAGCCCCCTGGGTCGCGTGTTCCAGAGGCAGCAGTTCAAACATATCTTGTCGTTAATAGCCAATGGGAATGCGAGGCATGCTGTACAGGGATCCATCCTTCGAACCCTGCTCTCCAGTCCTTCCATATGGTATGTCCTGGAGCCATGCAACAGGACTCGAATGTCCCGCAGAAGGAAACCTTGTGGTTTGGGGCAACCTCCAAACTCAGCGTGGGAAAACTTCCTTGGCCTCATGAGGCCCCCACTTCATGAAGGTGCCATCATGGACACATACTCCAGCCTCAGCCAACGTCTGATCCTCAGCCTGACTTCAGATGCAGGAGATTTTGATTCAGCCTCTGCAGAGTGGGCCTGCTCTGCCCTTGGCTCCAATCCTCACACTAGCTTGTGTTTTCAGACTTCCGTTCTCACACACCTGGCC
The DNA here is from genome assembly GCF_964662115.1 of Mustela nivalis. Classification (NCBI taxonomy): domain Eukaryota; kingdom Metazoa; phylum Chordata; class Mammalia; order Carnivora; family Mustelidae; genus Mustela; species Mustela nivalis. The sequence continues at coordinate 1,892,377 of NW_028136525.1, forward strand.
CACAAACCCTCCCTACTGGGAATTGTGGGGCCACAATGAAGCACTGTGCCTGCCTCCCAGGAGAAAAACATTGTCTATGGCGCTGCCCAGAAACCCCAAATGAGGATCAAACTGCTTGGCCCTCGGCAACACCCCAATTGCATAGGCTACCTTAAACAGTGATGCTCTGTCGCAAATAGCCTGAGCCCAGACCTTCCAACAGACACCGACACAGCTGGCTGCACACCCAGCACATTGGACCCGCCACTGCCTTAGGCCACCATCCATTCCCAACCTGGGTTTTCAGTCATCGGAACCTAGACCTTATCTCGAATCCCTGCACAGGGGGGAACCTGATGCACAAGTCAGAACCCCTCCTTCCCCCTGGCAAGAATCCTTGCTGCTGGCAGTGAGTCAAACCTTCAGTGTAGGAGAAAACGGCATGGCCCATGAGGCCACGCCCAAGCGTGAGGGCCGCCTTGGGCACAAACACACATTGTGACCCTCAGCATGAGTACCTTATTCAAGTAACGCCTCTCAGTGACTGGACCAAGAGCCCGCATATGTGGCTTGCCATGCCCATAGGCACCCAGGACTAACTAGATGGTGTGTATTCCAGTTGAGGGAACCCACTGCTGTGCTCTAGAGTCCCTCTCCTGGGGGGGTCCCCTGTGGCAGAAAACAGTACTCTTCATTCCCACAGAATGAACACAAACACTTGGGAGCTTGGACAATCCCCCGAGAGGAAGGCTCTTCCTCGGCCTCTGAGACAACCCCTACCCTGACCGGACACTGTAAACGCAACACCCAGAGACAAAATCCTGAGTGACTGCCTCCCACTTGCCCTACTTTGATTTCCAGAGGATCTCCCCTCACGGACTAGAGATCAGGCCTGCCATTACATTGGCCCCTAGCTGAGCCAAGTTTGCTTTTTCAGACATCTGTCCCCACAGCCCTGGCAAACACAGCCTCTAGGCTGGGTCCTCTGGAGCCATACCACAGGACCGTGCCTGCTCTCTCCTGGGAAACTGTGTCCATTCCTTTGGCCACACACCTCCAGAATATGAGAAACCTCAAGGCCTTCGAGGACATCCCAATACTGGGAGCCTCACTGGACTCACAGGGGCATTCGGACACAAGCTGAGCAGCTACATCCATGAATGCATGCACACAGATGTCAACAGAGATAGAAGGTTGAGCCGGACAGGCCTTTAGGCTGTAGTCTCAACTCTTGCTTTGGTTTCCAGGTGTCACTCCTCAGAGGCTGTGGTTCGAAGAACAGGGTATGGGGCTTTCCTGAGGCACGGAACAGAACTCCTCTCGTCTCCACATGGGAAGTTTCCTTGTTGGAGCCGTGTCAAACACCTCATGTTGGAGAATCCTGCAGAGTCCCTGAGCCACCTCCACATTCCAAGGTCTCCCAGGCCACCAAGCCACAGTAGGACTCATCTTCAGGAGAGTCCATTTCAACTCTCCCCTCTGGGTAGCTCACCCAGGAGCCCGCAGATTGAGCCTGCCTTGTCCTGACTAAAGAGTGGGAATATGAGGTGGCGTTCCCAGGCATCCATGCTTAGACACCTGCTCTCGAGTCTTTCCATATGGGGCCTCTTGGAACCATCCAATAGGACTCGACTGTCATGCAGAAGGTAACCTTCAGTTTTGGAGCAGTTCAAAAATCCCATCGTAGCCAAAACTTTCTGGCCTCATGAAGCCCCCACACCCTTCAGGAAGAGGCCATGCTGGACAAGAACTCTAGCCTGAGGCACGTCTCATAGTTGACATGACCTCAGTGCAGGAGATCTCGATTCAGCCTCTGCAGAGTGGGCCTGCCGTGCCCTCGGTCCCAAACCTCACGCTAGCTTGTGTTTTCAGACTTCCTTCCTCACACTCCTGGCAAACAAGCCCTCCGGACTAGGAACTCCGGAACCAAAACCCAGCCTAGTGTCTACCCAACGGAAGAAAAACGTTTCCCTGTGGGGCTCTCCAGAAACCCCAGATGAGGATCAACCTGCTCGGGCCTCGAAGGTACCCGAACTGGATAGGCTGCTCTGGGCACTCATGCTCTGCCTGACACAGCCTGAAGCCAGACGTCCAGACAGACAAGGAGACAGCTGGCCGCACCCCCAGCACTTCGGACACGACATGGTCTTATGCCGTCACCTCATCCTAACCTTGGTTTTCAGATATCTGAACCTAGACATTATATCAATTCTCCACACAGCTGGGTATAGCAAGCACAAAACAGAACTCCTCCTTCCCCATGGCTGTCAAGCTTGCTCTTGGCATGGAGTCACACCTTCAGGGTGGGAGAAACCTTCATGGCCCCTGATGCCACGCCCAAACTTGAGTGCTGCTTGGGCACAAATTCACACTGTGACCCGCAGCATGAGCCCCATGTCAAAGAAAGGCCTGTCAGGGCCTGGACCAAGAGCCCACATATGGGGCTTGCCAAGCCCCTATGCACCCAATCCTCACCACGGCTTGAATTTTCCAGTCGCCCCGCCCATACCTGGAGCTCTGCTCTGGAATCCCTTTCTTGGAGAGACCCATGAGCCAGACAACACGACTCCACCCTTCCCACAAAATGACCCCAAACTCGTTGGAGCTGGGACAAATCCCCAGAGAGGGATACTCGTCCACAGTACCTGAGGCCACCGCTCCAATCCACGGCTATCCCGGACACAACATCCAGAGACAAAAGCCTGAAGGAACGCCTCCCACTCGCCCTTGTTTCAGAAGCCCAGGAGCTCCCTCTCGGGCTGTACATCCGGCCTGCCATACCCTAGGCGCCACTCCTAAGCTGAGTTTGTGTATTCAGACTTCTGTGCCCACAGCCTGGACCCACACACCTCCAGGCTAGGGCCTCTGGACCAAACAGCGAAAGATTGTGCCTGCCCTCTCCAAGGAAAGTGTGCCCAATCCATTGACAACAACCCTACAGGTTAGGGAAAAGCTCCAAGGTCCCTGAGGCCATCAATAGTATAGGCCACCCTGGACTAAGAGGGGCTCTCTGACACCAGCGGAGCAACTATCTCCACTTAGACTCTCAGACAGTGTCCCCAGAGACAGAAGGTTGAAATGGACAGGCCCCCAGGCCCTAATCTGAACCTTAGCTTTGGTTTCCATGTTTCCGTTCTCAGAGGACTGTTTTCGTAGACCAGCACATGGGGCTTTTCTGAGGCACCAAACCAAACCTCTCTCATCTCCACATGGGCAGCTTTCTTACTGGGATGTATCAAACACTTCAGGTAGGAGAGTTCCGCAGGGCCACCAAACAACCAGCACATTCCAAGGTCTCCATGGACCCAAACGCACATTATGACGCATCCTCAGGAGAGGCCATTTCAACCCAGCCCCCTGGGTCGCGTTTTTCAGAGGCAGCAGATCAAACATATCTTGTCGCTAATAGCCAATGGGAATGCGAGGCATGCTGTACAGGGATCCATCCTTCGAACCCTGCTCTCCAGTCCTTCCATATTGTATGTCCTGGAGCCCTGCAACAGGGCTCGAATGTCCCGCAGAAGGAAACCTTGTGGTTTGGGGCAACCTCCAAACTCAGCGTGGGAAAACTTCCTTGGCCTCATGAGGCCCCCACTTCATGAAGGTGCCATCATGGACACATACTCCAGCCTCAGCCAACGTCTGATCCTCAGCCTGACTTCAGATGCAGGAGATTTTGATTCAGCCTCTGCAGAGTGGGCCTGCTCTGCCCTTGGCTCCAATCCTCACACTAGCTTGTGTTTTCAGACTTCCGTCCTCACACTCCTGGCCCACAAACCCTCCCTACTGGGAATTCTGGGGCCACAATGAAGCACTGTGCCTGCCTCCCAGGAGAAAAACATTGTCTATGGCGCTGCCCAGAAACCCCAAATGAGGATCAAACTGCTTGGCCCTCGGCAACACCCCAATTGCATAGGCTACCTTAAACAGTGATGCTCTGTCGCAAATAGCCTGAGCCCAGACCTTCCAACAGACACCGACACAGCTGGCTGCACACCCAGCACATTGGACCCGCCACTGCCTTAGGCCACCATCCATTCCCAACCTGGGTTTTCAGTCATCGGAACCTAGACTTTATCTCCAATCCCTGCACAGGGTGGAACCTGATGCACAAGTCAGAACCCCTCCTTCCCCATGGCAAGAAACCTTGCTGCTGGCAGTGAGTCAAACCTTCAGTGTAGGAGAAAACGGCATGGCCCATGAGGCCACGCCCAAGCGTGAGGGCCGCCTTGGGCACAAACACACATTGTGACCCTCAGCGTGAGTACCTTATTCAAGTAACGCCTCTCAGTGACTGGACCAAGAGCCCGCATATGTGGCTTGCCATGCCCATAGGCACCCAGGACTAACTAGATGGTGTGTATTCCAGTTGAGGGAACCCACTGCTGTGCTCTAGAGTCCCTCTCCTGGGGGGTCCCCTGTGGCAGAAAACAGTACTCTTCATTCCCACAGAATGAACACAAACACTTGGGAGCTTGGACAATCCCCCGAGAGGAAGGCTCTTCCTCGGCCTCTGAGACAACCCCTACCCTGACCGGACACTGTAAACGCAACACCCAGAGACAAAATCCTGAGTGACTGCCTCCCACTTGCCCTACTTTGATTTCCAGAGGATCTCCCCTCACGGACTAGAGATCAGGCCTGCCATTACATTGGCCCCTAGCTGAGCCAAGTTTGCTTTTTCAGACATCTGTCCCCACAGCCCTGGCAAACACAGCCTCTAGGCTGGGTCCTCTGGAGCCATACCACAGGACCGTGCCTGCTCTCTCCTGGGAAACTGTGTCCATTCCTTTGGCCACACACCTCCAGAATATGAGAAACCTCAAGGCCTCCGAGGACATCCCACTACTGGGAGCCTCACAGGACTCACAGGGGCATTCGGACACAAGCTGAGCAGCTACATCCATGAATGCATGCACACAGATGTCAACAGAGATAGAAGGTTGAGCCGGACAGGCCTTTAGGCTGTAGTCTCAACTCTTACTTTGGTTTCCAGGTGTCACTCCTCAGAGGCTGTGGTTCGAAGAACAGGGTATGGGGCTTTCCTGAGGCACGGAACAGAACTCCTCTCGTCTCCACATGGGAAGTTTCCTTGTTGGAGCCGTGTCAAACACCTCATGTTGGAGAATCCTGCAGAGTCCCTGAGCCACCTCCACATTCCAAGGTCTCCCAGGCCACCAAGCCACAGTAGGACTCATCTTCAGGAGAGTCCATTTCAACTCTCCCCTCTGGGTAGCTCACCCAGGAGCCCGCAGATTGAGCCTGCCTTGTCCTGACTAAAGAGTGGGAATATGAGGTGGCGTTCCCAGGCATCCATGCTTAGACACCTGCTCTCGAGTCTTTCCATATGGGGCCTCTTGGAACCATCCAATAGGACTCGACTGTCATGCAGAAGGTAACCTTCAGTTTTGGAGCAGTTCACAAATCCCATCGTAGGCAAAACTTTCTGGCCTCATGAAGCCCCCACACCCTTCAGGAAGAGGCCATGCTGGACAAGAACTCTAGCCTGAGGCACGTCTCATAGTTGACATGACCTCAGTGCAGGAGATCTCGATTCAGCCTCTGCAGAGTGGGCCTGCCGTGCCCTCGGTCCCAAACCTCACGCTAGCTTGTGTTTTCAGACTTCCTTCCTCACACTCCTGGCAAACAAGCCCTCCGGACTAGGAACTCCGGAACCAAAACCCAGCCCAGTGTCTACCCAACGGAAGAAAAACGTTTCCCTGTGGGGCTCTCCAGAAACCCCAGATGAGGATCAACCTGCTCGGGCCTCGACGGTACCCGAACTGGATAGGCTGCTCTGGGCACTCATGCTCTGCCTGACACAGCCTGAAGCCAGACGTCCAGACAGACAAGGAGACAGCTGGCCGCACCCCCAGCACTTCGGACACGACATGGTCTTATGCCGTCACCTCATCCTAACCTTGGTTTTCAGATATCTGAACCTAGACATTATATCAATTCTCCACACAGCTGGGTATAGCAAGCACAAAACAGAACTCCTCCTTCCCCATGGCTGTCAAGCTTGCTCTTGGCATGGAGTCACACCTTCAGGGTGGGAGAAACCTTCATGGCCCCTGATGCCACGCCCAAACTTGAGTGCTGCTTGGGCACAAATTCACACTGTGACCCTCAGCATGAGCCCCATGTCAAAGAAAGGCCTGTCAGGGCCTGGACCAAGAGCCCACATATGAGGCTTGCCAAGCCCCTATGCACGGAATCCTCACCACGGTTTGAATTTTCCAGTCGCCCCGCCCGTATTTGGAGCTCTGCTCTGGAATCCCTTTCTTGGAGAGACCCATGAGCCAGACAACACGACTCCACCCTTCCCACAAAATGACCCCAAACTCTTGGGAGCTGGGACAAATCCCCAGAGAGGGATACTCGTCCACAGTACCTGAGGCCACCGCACCAATCCACGGCTATCCCGGACACAACATCCAGAGACAAAAGCCTGAAGGAACGCCTCCCACTCGCCCTTGTTTCAGAGGCCCAGGAGCTCCCTCTCGGGCTGTACATCCGGCCTGCCATACCCTAGGCGCCACTCATAAGCTGAGTTTGTGTATTCAGACTTCTGTGCCCACAGCCTGGACCCACACACCTCCAGGCTAGGGCCTCTGGACCAAACAGCAAAAGATTGTGCCTGCCCTCTCCAAGGAAAGTGTGCCCAATCCATTGACCACAACCCTACAGGTTAGGGAAAAGCTCCAAGGTCCCTGAGGCCATCAATAGTATAGGCCACCCTGGACTAAGAGGGGCTCTCTGACACCAGCGGAGCAACTATCTCCACTTAGACTCTCAGACAGTGTCCCCAGAGACAGAAGGTTGAAATGGACAGGCCCCCAGGCCCTAATCTGAACCTTAGCTTTGGTTTCCATGTTTCCGTTCTCAGAGGACTGTTTTCGTAGACCAGCACATGGGGCTTTTCTGAGGCACCAAACCAAACCTCTCTCATCTCCACATGGGCAGCTTTCTTACTGGGATGTATCAAACACTTCAGGTAGGAGAGTTCCGCAGGGCCACTGAACAACCAGCACATTCCAAGGTCTCCATGGACCCAAACGCACATTATGACGCATCCTCAGGAGAGGCCATTTCAACTCAGCCCCCTGGGTCGCGTGTTCCAGAGGCAGCAGATCAAACATATCTTGTCGCTAATAGCCAATGGGAATGCGAGGCATGCTGTACAGGGATCCATCCTTCGAACCCTGCACTCCAGTCCTTCCATATGGTATGTCCTGGAGCCATGCAACAGGGCTCGAATGTCCCGCAGAAGGAAACCTTGTGGTTTGGGGCAACCTCCAAACTCAGCGTGGGAAAACTTCCTTGGCCTCATGAGGCCCCCACTTCATGAAGGTGCCATCATGGACACATACTCCAGCCTCAGCCAACGTCTGATCCTCAGCCTGACTTCAGATGCAGGAGATTTTGATTCAGCCTCTGCAGAGTGGGCCTGCTCTGCCCTTGGCTCCAATCCTCACACTAGCTTGTGTTTTCAGACTTCCGTCCTCACACTCCTGGCCCACAAACCCTCCCTACTGGGAATTGTGGGGCCACAATGAAGCACTGTGCCTGCCTCCCAGGAGAAAAACATTGTCTATGTCGCTGCCCAGAAACCCCAAATGAGGATCAAACTGCTTGGCCCTCGGCAACACCCCAATTGCATAGGCTACCTTAAACAGTGATGCTCTGTCGCAAATAGCCTGAGCCCAGACCTTCCAACAGACACCGACACAGCTGGCTGCACACCCAGCACATTGGACCCGCCACTGCCTTAGGCCACCATCCATTCCCAACCTGGGTTTTCAGTCATCGGAACCTAGACCTTATCTCCAATCCCTGCACAGGGTGGAACCTGATGCACAAGTCAGAACCCCTCCTTCCCCATGGCAAGAAAACTTGCTGCTGGCCGTGAGTCAAACCTTCAGTGTAGGAGAAAACGGCAAACCTGCCGGGCCTCATGAAGCCCCCCATATCCTTCAGGGAGAGGCCATCATGGTCAAAAACTCTAGCTTGAAGCACGTCTCATAGTAGACATGATCGCAATGCAGGAGATCTTGATTCAGCCTCTGCAGAGTGGCCTGCCGTGCCCTCGGTGCCAAACCTCACGCTAGCTTGTGTTTTCAGACTTCCTTCCTCACACTCCTGGCAAACAATCCCTCCAGAGTAGGAATTGCAGAACCACAAGCCTGCCCAGTTACTGCCCACCGGTAGAAAACGTTTCCTTGTGGGGCTTTCCATAAAACCCAGATGAGGATCAACCTGCTCTTGCCTCGACGGCACTCAGATTTGATAGGCTGCTCTGGGCACTAATGCTCTGCCTTTCATAGCCTGATTCCAGACGTCCAGACAGGCAAGGAGACAGCTGGCCACACACCTAGCACTTATGACACGCCATGGTCTTATGCCGTTATCTCTTCCTAACCTTGGTTTTCCGATATCTAAACCCAGATATTATATCAATTCCCCACACAGTTGGGCATCTGAAGCACAAATCAGAACTCCTTCTTCCCCATGGCTGTAAGGCTTGCTCTTGGCATGGAGTCACACCTTCAGGGTGGGAGAAACCTTCATTTCCCCTGAAACCACGCCCAAACTTGAGTGCTGCCTTGGGCAGAAATTCACTCTGTGACCCTCAGCATGAGGCCAATATCAAAGAAAGGCCTGTCAGGGCCTTGACCAAGAACCCTCATATGGGGCGTGCCAAGCCCCTATACACCCAATCCTCACCAGTGTTTGAGTTTTCCAGTCTCCCCCCTGTTCCTGGGGCTTTGCTCTGGAATCACTTTCTTGGAGAGACACATGAGCCAGACAACAGGACTCCACCCTTCCCACAAAATGACCCCAAACTCCTGTTAGTTGGGACAAATCCCCAGAGAGGTTACTCGTCCACAGTCACTGAGGCCACCCCCTACAATCCACGTCTATCCTGGACGCATCCAGAGACAAAAGCCTGAAGGAATCTCGCCCTTGATTCACAAGCCAAGGAGCTCACTCCTTATCTGTACATCCGGCCTGCCATACCCTTGGCGCCACTCATAAGCTGAGTTTTTGTTTTCAGACTTATGTGCCCACAGCCTGGACCCACACACCCTCCAGGCTAGGGCATCTGGAGCCACAGTGAAAGATTGTGCCTGCCATCTCCAAGGAAAGTGTGCCCAATCCATTGACCACAACCCTACAGGTTAGGGAAAAGTTCCAAGGCCCCTGAGGCCATCCTGATAGTGTAGGCTGCCCTGGACTAAAAGGGGCACTCTGACACCAGCTCTGCCATTATCACCACTTAGACTTTCAGACAGTGTCCCCAGAGACAGAAGATTGAAATGGACAGGCCCTTAGGCCCTAATATGAACCTTAGCTTTAGTTTTCATGTGTCTGTCCTCAGAGGACTGGTTTCTTATACCAGCATATTAGGTTTTTCTGAGGCTCCAAACCAAACCTCTCTCGTCTCCACATGGAGTGCTTTCTTACTGGATCTGTATCAAACCCTTCTGGTCGGAGAATTCCGCAGGGCCACAGTACAACCATCACATTCCAAGGTCTCCATGGACAGAAACCCACATTATGACGCATCCTCAGGAGAGGCCATTTCAACTCAGCCCACTGGTTAGCTTGCCCCAGAGCCAGCAGAACAAACATATCTTGTCGTTAATGGCCAAAGGGAATGCGAGGCATGTTGTTCAGGGATCCATCCTTTGAACCCTCCTCTTCAGTCCTTCCGTATGGTATGTACTGGAGCCATTCAACAGGACTCGACTGTCTCGCAGAAGGAAACCTTGTGGTTTGTGGCAACCTCCAAACTCAGCGTGGGAAAACTTCGTTGGCCTCATGAGGCACCTGCTTCATGAAGGTGCCATCAAGGGCACAATCCAACCTCAGCCAATGTCTGATCCTCAGCCTGACTTCAGATGCATGAGATATCCTTTCAGCCTTTGCAGAGTGGGCCTGCTCCCCACCTCACCCTATGTTTTGTTTTCAGACTCTACCCTAGCACTCCTGGCCCAAAAGCCCTCATGATTGGGAATTCTGGTTCCAGAACGAAGCACTCTGCCTGCCCCCCAAAGAAAAACATTGTCTATGGCATTGCTCAGAAACCCCAAATGAAAATCAACCTGCTCAGCCCTCGGCAACACCCCAATTGCATAGGCTACCCTAAACACTATGCTCTGTCTTACATAGCCTGAGCCCAGACCTTGTGAGAGACATTGAGACAGTTGGCTTCACACCCACCACATCGAACCTGCCATGGGTTAGGCCATTTCATCCCTTCCCATTGACCTGGGTGTCTTCCTGGAGGTATATTCTGAGGCTGTGTCAGACTATGCATTTTTTCTGGAGCTTCCTATGGAATTGGGGTGGTATTAGGGGCCTTGCAATTTTCTCTTAATCTGGTGGGTTGGGAAACTGAGACAGGCTGACATTCCTTGGGAGAGCTGGCCCAGTGCTGTTGTGTGTTCCTGGAGGCCCGATCCTGGAGGGCATATGGGTCAGGACTCTGGGTCCAAAGTCTTCAGACACAAACTCGGGTAAGAGTTAAGCTCGAGGTGATGGCAGACCCAATCTGCAGACCCTGAGCGAAGCATCTCCAGATATGAAATTCGGACGGCTGTGAGGCAGGAGCACAGTCTTTTCTGTCTGACTTGTTTGTCAATGATGGCCACGAAATGGAGGGGTGGCCTCATGGGTCCATGTGAGATTCCACCTCTGTGGGAATTCTGCTCGGCACCCAAGAGTTTGGTGTATTTCTGGGGGATGGGAGGAGCGCAGTTTTATGACTCAGGGATCCCGTCCAAACAGCCATTCCAGAGATGGGTCCTGGGTTCTGGAGCCTGGATCACCGCAACAAGGCTTAGGATTTGGGCCTAGGGTCCTGCTCTATGTTTTCCTGGTACAGCTCCTGAGTGTTCTTGTTGGAAATGGGTCTCATTCTGAGGGTCACAATGCCTGTTTTTGCCCAGATGCCCATGCTGAGTGGGTGTGACCTCATGGGCTATGCACTTGGCTCCCACTCTGAGGGTTGGACTGTCATCTCAACATTCAGTTTTCCTGCCATGGGGAAGGAGGTGTACTTTTTTATGCTTCAGGTTCCCCCATGGGCAGGAATTTGAGCTAAGTTCTGGGACAGGTGCCTGAATACCCAGTTCACTTTGAGATGAGGTCCTCGGGCCAAGGCAGGACCCACCTGCAGAAAATGAGGCCTGCTTTCTGGGTGGCTGTCAGGAGCTCGGGCTCGAGCTGTGTCAGACAGAACATTCGTGGAGAGTTCGGCCTATGATATTGGGGTGCTTTTGAGAGCTGTGCAACTGGATCCTCATGGGGGATTTTTGCACAGACCCTTTCTTCACTTCTTCTATCTGGTGAGCAGGCAGATGGCTGCATTACGGCTCCAGAATATCCAAGTTGGAGGGTTTGCAGGCGAGGAGTGTGAGGACAGAAGTATGAAAACATAAGCTACGGTTACGCTCAGTGCCGAGCACATGTCTATTCCAATGTACAGCAGTTGTTTCGAGATCTTCAGCACCTGGGCGAGGGGAAGATGTCTGCTCACGCTGGAGTTTGTATCCATGATGGCCAACAAATGGTGGGGAGGCCTCAATAATTCTTGGAGGTTTTTCCAAGCTGGAGCTTGTGAGCTGCTCCAAACATCAAGGTGTCCTACTAAGGGACAGCAGAAGTCTTCTTACAGGGCTCCAGGGTCCCCAATATGGAAGATTCGATAGCAATGCTCTCTGATTGGAGGCCTGGGAAGCCAATCTCTTGTTACCATTGCAGCTGAGGAAAAGGGTAAGCTTGAACCAATGACACTGATTCCAAGTTCCAAGTGATTTGCGTTGATGGAAGTTCTCAGTCTAACAGGTTCCAATGCTGCTTGATGTCCAGGGAGACCTTAGAATGTGGTGGTGGCTCTCTGACCATTGAGGATTCTCTATCCTTAGGATTAGACCCAGTACCCAGGAGCCAGATTTCCTTCTTGGGACAGGAGGTGTGCTCTTGTATGGCTCACGGACCACAGGTTGGACCATATGCTTGAATTTCCAGAACAGCCCTCTAGGGAGAGCGACCTCAAAACATAAGCTAGGGTTCTGATGAGGTTTTAGGGCCATGGAAGTTTCAATCTTCGGACTAAGTGCCATTGGCCTGCATGTCATCCTGGAGGTAGGTGCTGAGGCTGTGTCAGGCTGTGCACTTTTTCCAGAGTGGCCTATGATATTGGGGTGCAGTCAGGGGCCTTGCAGTTTTCTCCTAATCTGGACATTTTGGGAAACTGAGATGGGCAGGGTTTCCTCAGGAGAGCAGGGCCAGTGATGTCATGTGTTTCTCGAGGCCCCATCCTGGAGGTCATGTGTGTCAGGACTTTGGGACCAAAGACTTTAGACACAACCTCGGATAAGAGATAGGAGTGAGGTGTTGGCAGTCCGAATCTGAAGACCCTGAGGGAAGCTCCTCGGGATTTGAAATTCAGGTGGCTGGGAGGGAGGAGCACAGGCTTTTCTGTCTGGATTTTGTGTCTAGGATGGCCACTAAATGGAGGGGTGACCTCATGTGTCCATGGGATATACTTCCACTCTGGTGATTCTGCTTGGCACCCAAGAGTTTGATTTCTTTCTGGGGAAGAGGAAAAGACTGTATTCCATCTCTGGGATCCTGTCCAAACAGGGATTCCAGAGATGGTTTCTGGGTCCAGACACTGGGAAAACTTAACCAAAGCTTCGATTTGGGATCCTGGTCCAGATCCCAAGGGGGATCTTTGGAAAGGGGTCTCATTCTGAGGGTCACAATGCCAGTTTGTGCCCAGCTGCCCATCCTGTGTAGGCGTGGTCTCATGGACCATGCACCTGGTTCCCACTCAGGGTTGTACAGCCATCTCAACATTCAGTTTTCTGGCCATGGGGAAGGAGGAGCACTCTTTTGTGCTTCCGAGTCCGCTATGGGCAGGAATTTGAGCTAAGTCTGGGACAGGTACCTGAATATCCAGGTTGCTTCAAGATGATGGCCTCGGGCCAAGGTTGGACCCACCTGGAGGATATGGGGTCCACTATCTGGGTGGCTGACAGGAGGTCGGGGATCAGGCGGTGTCAGACAGACAATTTATGCAGAGGTCGGTCTATTATATTGGGGTGCCATTGAGGGCCGTGCAGGAGGATCCTCATGTGGGTTTCTGCGAAGACCCATAGGGCACTTCTTCTTTGTGGTGGGCAGGCAGAAAGCTGCACTGTGGCTTCAGAATTCCCAATATGGAGGGCTTGTAGGCGAGGAGTGTGAAGACAGAAGTCTGAAAACACAAGCCAGGGATAACCTCAGTGCCGACCACAGGACCATTCCATTGTGCAGTGGTTGTTTTGAGATTTCCAGCACCTGAGTATGGGCGAGGGTCAGATGTCTGCTCACGCTGGGTTTGCATCCATGATGGTCAACGAATTGTGGGGTGGCCTCAAGAATTCTTGGAGATTTTCCCAAGCAGGACCTTGTGAGCTGCTCCAAACAGCAAGGTGTCCTACTGTGGGACAGGGGAAGTCCGCTTACAAGGCTCCAGGGTCCCCCATATAGGAAGATTCGACAGCAGAGGTCTCTGAATGGGGGCCTGGGAAGTCTTCCTTGCATGACCATTGCAGCTGAGGAACATTGCAGGCTTGATCTGCTGGTTTTTGTTCAAATTTCCAAGTGATCTAAGTTGACGGATGTTCTCAGTCTAATGAGTCACAATGCTGCTTGGTGTCCAGGGAGACCTTAGAATGTGGTGGTGAGGGTGCCTGGGTGGCTCAATGGGCTAAGCCGCTGCCTTCGGCTCAGGTCATGATCTCAGGGTCCTGGGATTGAGTCCCGCATCGGGCTCTCTGCTCAGCAGGGAGCCTGCTTCTTCCTCTCTCTCTCTCTCTGCCTTCCTCTATGCCTACTTGTGATCTCTCTCTGTCAAATAAATAAATAAAATCTATATAAAAAAAAAGAATGTGGTTGTGGATCTGTGGCCATGCAGGATTCTCCTACCTGAGGGTTAGACCCAGTTCCCAGGAGCCAGGTTCCCTTCTCGGGACAGGAGGGGTTCTCTTGTATGGCTCAGGGACCACATGTCGGATCATATGTTGGATTTCAAGACCAGGCCTCTGGGCACAGAGGCCTGAATATCTAGGCTAGGGTTCTTATGAGGTTGTAGGGGCATGTCATCCTCAACCTTCGGACTTAGGGACTTTGACCTGTGAGTCTTCCTGGAGGTAGATGCTCAGGCTGTGTCAGACTGTGCATTTTTTCCAGAGTGGCCTATGAAATTGGGGTGGGCTCAGGGGCCTTGCAGGCTTTTCCTAATCTGGAGGGTTTGTGCAACTGAGACGGCAGAATTTCATCCAGAGATCAGGCCCAGTGATGTAGTGTGGTTCTGTCAGCCCCATCCTGCAGGGAATGTGGTTAAGGGCTCTGGGACCAAAGTCTTCAGACACAAAATTGTGTATCAATTAGGAGGGAGGTGATGGCAGCCCCGATCTGCAGACGCTGAGGGCAGCTCCTCAGGATTTGAAATTCGTGTGGCTGGGAGGCAGGAGCAAAGGCTTTTCTGTCTGGATTGTGTCTAGGATGGCCTTGGAATGGTGGGGTGTCCTCATGTGTCCATGGAATATTCTACCTCTCTGGGGATTCTGCCCAGCACCCAAGAGTTTGGTGTCTCACTGCGAAGGAGAGAGCGTGGTTTACTGTTTCACGGTTCCCGTCAACACAGGGATTCCAGAGATGGGTTATAGGTCCCTGTGCCTGGATAACCCTACAAAGGCTTAGTATTTGGGCCTAGAGGCTTGACTGCCTGGCTCTGTGGGGCTTTGGTTCAGCTCCCATGGAGACTTGTTGGAAATGGGTCTCAGGGTAAGGGTCACAATGCCTGTTTGTGCCCAGATGCCCATCCTGAGTGGGCATTGGCTCTTGTTCCATGCACCTGGATCCCAATATGAGGGTTGGACCACCATATCAACATTTAATTTTCCTTCTATGAGGAAGGAGGAGTACTCTTTTGTGCTTCAGATTCCCCCATGCACAGTAATTTGAGCTATGTTCTGGGACTGGTACGTGAATAACCAGGTTGGTTTGAGATGAAGGACTCAGGTCAAGGCAGGTCACACCTGCCAGATATGGGTCCCGCTATCTAGGTGGCTACCAGGAGGTCGGGGCTCGAGCTGTGTCAGACAAAGCATTAGTTCACAATGTGGCCTATGATATTGTGGTGCTATAGAGGGCTGTGCTGGTGGAACCTTATATGGAGTTTCACGCAGACCCATAGGGCACCTCTTTTTTCTGGTGGGCAGGCAGAAGGCTGCATTGTGGCTCCCAAATTCCCAATAAGGGGGACTTGAAGGCGAGGAGTGTGAGAACAGAAGGCAGAAAACACAATCTATGCTTAATCTCAGTGCCGAGAACATGGCCGTTCCAATGTGCAGTGGTTTTTTTCGAGATCTCCAGCATCTGAGTACAGGCGAGGGTCAGATGTCTGCTCATGATAGAGTTTGTATCTATCGTGGCCAACAAATGAAATATCCAGCACCTGAGTAAAGGTGGATTTCAGATGTTTACGCACACTGGAGTTTGTGTCTCTGATGACCGAATGGAAAAGTGGCATCAAGAGGCTGATGCATGTGAGATGCTCCAAACAGCAAGGTTGTTTTTTCTACTGGACAGTTAGAGTCTGGTATGTTTTCTGCAGGGCCCCCCATGTGAAAAGTATGGGTAGCAGAGCCCTTCCACATGGATGCCTGGAAAGCACACCTCCATTGACCAATGCAGCTGAGGAACATGCAGGTTCTTTACGGTGCTTCTGGGGCGAAGCACCAAGGTCTTGAGTTGACATGGAATCTCTTGAAGATGGGTTACAATGCTGGTTTTTTTTACCAGGTAGATCTTAGAATGTGTTGGTGGCTAAGGTGCCTGCAGGATTCTCCTACCCTGAGGGTTTAACACAGGTCGAAGAGCACGGTTACCTTCTGGGGACAGGAGATGTAGTGTTTTGTGGCTCAGGGACCACATGCCGTATCATAAGTTCCTATTCAAGAACAGGCCTCTGAAGACAGATGCCCGACAACCTAATCTAGGGTTCCAATGAATCCCAGGGGCATGAGAGGTTCAATCTTCAGACTTAGGACAGTTGACTTGGGTGTCTGCCAGAATGTAGGTGATCAGGGAGTTTCAGACTGCGCACTTATGTCCAGAGTAACCTCCAATATTGGGGTGGCCACAGGGGCCTTGAATGTTTCAACCAACTCTGGAGGGTTTGGTTAACTGACATGCACAATTTCCATGGGGATGGCAAGCACAGTCCTGTGGTGTGGCTCCAGAGACTCCACCCTGGAGGGCATGTGAGCCATGGTTCTGGGAGGGAAGTCTGCAAACACAAACTCGGGTTAGGTTTAGTGGCTAGGTTATCGCAGGGCAATGTGTAGACCTGGAAGGCTACTCGTCAGGAACAGTAACTGGAATGACCCGAAGGTGGAAGCACAGGCTTTTATATCTGGATTGTGTGTCTAGGGTGACGTCAGAATGTAGCTGTGGCCTCATGGGTCCATGGGAGATTTTTCCTCTAAGGATACAGGCGGCTCCCAATATTTTGATGACTTTTTGGTATGGGAAGACTGCTATTTTCGATCTTAGGTGTGCCCCAAAACAGAGATTCCAGAGATGGGCTCTGGGTCTAGGCGACTGGAAAATCCCACCAAGGGTTGGGATTTGGGCTTATGGGCAGACCAGGCCTGCAATGCAGGATCTTGGTGGTGCAACTGAGAGGGCTTGTTTGGAAACATGCTCAGGCTGAGCATTACAATGCCTGTTTGTGCCCAGGGTGGCCCTCAGGAGTGGGCGTGGTCCCATTGTCCATTTTCTGGCTCCCACACTGAGGGATGGACACACATTCCAATGGCCAGGTTTCCAGCCATGGGAAAGGAGGAAATATCTATTGTGCTTCATGTTCCCCCATAGGCAGGGATTACAGCAAAGGTCTGGGGACAGATGCCTGAATACCAAGGATGCATAGAGATGACAAATTTGGGCCATGGCCGTTCTCACATGCTGGATATGGGCCCCGCTCTCTGGGTGGCTGACACGAGGTCTGGGCTCAGGCTGTGTCAGACACAGCACTAGTGGCCAGAGAAGTCTATATATTGGGGTTCTCTCCAGGGCCGAGTAAATTGATCCTCATGTAGGGTTTCTGGCGAGACTCACGAAGCACTTCTTTCTGTGGGGCAGGCAGAATGCTGCCTTATGGATCCAGAATTCCCTATCAAGAGGGTTTGGGGACAAATAGGGTGAGAATGCAATTGTAAACACCAGCTATGCTTAAATTGAGTGCCAAGCGGAAGTCAGTTTCAATGTGCAGCAGCTTATACGAGATATCCAGCACCTGAGTAAGGGCAGATGTCAGATATTTGCTCACACTGGAGTTTGTGTCTAGGATGACGACTAATGGAGGGGTGGCTTCAGGAGGCAATGGAGGATTACCCACGCTTAAGATTGTGAGATGCTCCAAACAACAAGGTTTCCTTCTAATGGGCAGGAGGAGTCTGTTTTTTTTTCCTCCAGGGTCCCTCAAGTGGAAGTTTGCGTAGCAGAGCCCTCCCGCATGGATGACTGGAAAGCACACGTCCAATGACCATTGCAGCTGAGGAACATGACAGGTTCGTTTTGGTGGTTCTGGTGCCAAGTACCAAGGCCTTGAGTTGACTTGGAATCTCTTACAGATGTGTCCCAAAACTGGTTTGTTACAAGGGAGGTCTTAGAATGTATTGGTGGCTATGGGCCACGCTGAGGGTTTGGCACAGGTCGATGTGCACAGTTTCCATCTTGGGAGAGGAGATGTTCTGTTTTGTGGCTCAGGGTACATATGTTGTATCCTGACTTGGTATTCAAGAACAGGCCTCTGAGGATTGATGCTGGCAACCTAATCTAGAGATCCAATGATGTGGTGCCCATCAGGTTCAATTTTCTTACTAAGGACCATTGATATGGTTGTCTGACTGGATGTAGGTGATCAGGGTGTTTCAGACTGTGCATTTGCATCCAGAGCCACTTCCACTATTGGGGTGGGCTCAGGGGCCTTGCAGGTTTCTCCTAACTTGGAGGCTTTGGGGAACTGTGATGGGCACAGTTTCCTTGGGGATGGCAGGCCCAGTCCTGTGGTAAGGCTTCAGAGACCACCTCCTTGAGGATATGAGAGCCATGGTTTTGGGAGGGAAGTCTGCAAACACAAATTTGGGTCAGGGATAGTGGCAAGGTGATCGCAGGTCCAATGCATAGACCTAGAAGGCATCACGTCAGGAACTGTAATTAGGGTGACTGAAAGCTGGTAGCACAGGCTTTTCTATCTGGATTGTGTGTCCAGGATGGGCTCTGAATGTAGACGTGGTCTCATGGTTCAATGGGAGACTTTTCCTCTCTAAGGATCCTGGTGGATCTCCATAGATTGGTGGTTTTTCAGAGAAGAAAAGAGTGCTCTTTTCCATCTTAGGGGTGCTCCAAAACAGGGAAGAATGCTGTTTTCCAACTTAGGCTTATGCCAAAACAGAGATTCCAGAGACGGGCTCTGGGTCTGGGTGCCCGGATATCCCACCAAGTGTTAGGATTTGGGCCTAGGGGCATTCCAGGCCTGCAATGCAGGATCCTAATGGTGTAACAGAGAGGGCTTGTTTGAAAGCATGCTCAGGCTGAGGGTCATCATGCCTCTTTGTGCCCAGGGGGGCCCTCAGGAGAGGGCGTAGTCTCATTGGCCATATAGCTGGATCCCACTTTGAGGGTTGGACACCCATTGCAACAGCCAGGCTTCCTGCAATGGAAAGAGGAGTTCTCTATTGTGCTTCAGGTTCCCCCATTGGCAGGGTTACAGGAAAGGTCTGTGGAAAGTTGCCTTAATACCAAGGATGTGTACAGATGACAGGCTAAGAATTCCCAGGTAACAAAACAGCATTGTTACCCATATTCATGACATTCCATGTAAAAATAAGCCCTTAGTACTTCGCCGCAGAGCCACCAGAATGAACTTGCCATGTTCCTAAGCTGCAATGGTCAGTGGAGGTGTGGTTTCCAGGCAACCATACGGGGGTGCTCTGCTACACAAACTTTGCAATTGGCGGGGACCCTTGAGACAAAAAAACAGAATGCCCCTGTCCGGTAGAAGGAAACCTTCTGTTTGGAGCATCTCACAAGCCCCAGCGTGGGAAATCCTCCATTTCCTCTTGAAGCCACCACTCCATTTGTCAGTCATCATAGACACAAACTCCAGCATGAGCAAACATCTGACATCCGCCCTTACTCAGGTGCTGGATTTCAATTCGATCGCTGCACACTGGAACTGCCTTTAGTTTGACTGAATTAAGCCATAGCTTGGGTTTACAATTCCATCCTCAGCCTACTGGTCCACAAGCCCTATTGTGAGGGAATTCTGGAGCTACAACACAACATTCTGCCTTCCCCATAGAAAGAAAAAGGGCCTGGAGAGTCTGCCCAGAAACTCCATATGATGGTCAATCTTCTCGGTGCTAGACGGAACCCTGATTCATAGGCTGCCCTGGGCACTAGTGCTGTGTCTGACATAGCCGGAGCCAGGACCTAGTGTCAGCCACTGAGAGATCAGGGCCCATATACAGCATGTGAGACCAGCTATGGCCCAAGTCTGTCTTCTCTTCTATTCTTGGTATTCAGGCATCTGTACCCACACCTTTGCTGAAATCCTTGCCATTGGGGAAACCTGTAGCACAATAGAGAACTCCTCCTTCCCCATGGAAGGTATTCTGACAGTTGGGATAGTTGCTCAACCCTCAAAGTGGAAGGCAGCTCCATGGCCAAGGAGACCATGTGCACTCATGATGGCTTACCCGGGCACAAGCAGGCATTGTGACCTCAGCCTGAGCATGCTTTCAACCAAACGCTCTCAATTGCATCTCTGGGACCCCGAATTGCAGGCCAAGTACACACCTAGGCCCAAATCCTAACCCTGGTGGGATTTTACAGGGGCCCAGACACAGAGCCCATCTCTGGAATCCCTATTTTGGGGGACCCTTAAGATGGAAAACAGCACTCTTCCCTTCCCCGAGATAGTCACCAAACTCTTGGTAGCCACCAGGATCCTTGAGTGGAAAAATCTGCCATAGACCCATGAGAACACACCTGCATTCCGAGGCCATTCTGGACATACAATCCAGATACATATCATGTGCTATCACCTTTGAGTCATCGGATTTACAGTTCCTGACGAGCTGCCTTCCAGGTCTATGCATTGGGCCTGCAATCACCTTGCCATTAACCAAAACTGAGTTTGTGTTTGCAGACTTCCTTCCTAAAACCATGGCTCACATGACCTCCAGGTTCTGGCATCTGAAGCCACACCACAAGACTGTGCATGATATCCTCAAGGAAACTGTGCCCATCACTTTTGCCCGATACCTTTAGATTAGGAGAAACCTGCAAGGCCCCTGAGCGCAGCCAAATATTGGAGGCCGCTCTGGGCACAAATGCACAGTCTGAGACACCCTGATCCCCTCCATACAGGCAGACACCCAAGTCAATGCTCCTGAGTCAGAAGATTGAACCTGACATGCCCCGAGGACTTCATTGGCACACTAGATTAGGTTTACAGGTATCTGTCATCAGAGGCCTGCTCTGGAATATCAACTTATGATAAAATATATAATCCCTGAGCCACAGAACAGAATATGTCCTCCCCAAAAAGGAAGCCATGCTCCTGGAATTGTGTCATACCCTTAGGTTATTTGGATCCTGAATGGACCCTTAGCAACCAGCACATTCTATGATATTCCTGGTAACAAACCATCATTGTGCCCCATCTTCATCAGACTCCATGTCAACTCAAGGTCTCGATATATTGCCCCAGAGCCACCAGAATGCACCTGCCATGTTCCTCAGGTGCAATGGTCAATAGAGGGGTGATTTCCAGGCATCCCTGTGGGGTTCTCTGCTACAAAACTTTCCACATGGAGAAACCAGAGAAAACAAACCAGACTTCTCCTGTCCGGTAGAAAGAAACTTTGCTATTTGGAGCATCTCACAAGCCCCAGCATGGGAAATCCTCCATGGCCTCTTGACGCCACCCTTCCATTTGTGGGTAATCACAGACACAAACTCCAGTGTGAGCAAACATCTGACATCCACCCTTACTCAGGTGCTGGATATTCGAAACGGCACCTGCACACTGGAACTGCCTTTTGCTTTTCACTGAACTTAACCATAGCTTTGTATTACTATTCTATCCTCACCACACTGGTCCACAATATCTCTTGATAGGGAATTCTGGAGCCACAACGCAGTATTCTGCCTTCCACATAGAAAGAAGAAGGACCTGTTGAGTCTGCCCAGAAACCTCACATGAGGATCAATCTACTCAGACCACGAGGCAACCCTGATTAATAGATTTCCCTGACCACTAGTGCTGTGTCTGACAGAGTCTAAGCCCCGACCTCGTGTCAGCCACCCAGAGTTGAGGGCCCATATTTAGCATGAGAGATCGGCCATGGCCCTGGGCCATCATCTGTACCCATCCTTGGTATCCAGTCATCTGTCCCCCAAACTTTGCTGGAATTCCTGCCAATGGCGAACCTGAAACACAATAGAGAACACCTCCTTCCCCATGGCAGGAATATTGGTTGTCCAACCCTCAGCGTGGGAGCCAGCTGCATGGCCAAGGAGACCATGCCCACTCCAGAGGGCCGACATGGGCACAGGCAGGCATGGTGATCCTCAGCCTGAGCATGTTTTCAAACAAACACTCTCAGTTGCTCCTCCAGTACCAGCATTGCAGGCCTGGTGTGCCCCTAGGCCCAAATCCTAACCCTTGGTGGGATTTTCCAGGTGCCCAGACCCAGAGTCCATCTAAGAATCCCTGTTTGGGGCACCCTTAAGATGGAAAACAGCACTCTTCCCTTCCCTGAGAAAGGCACCAAACTATTGGGAGCCGCCAGGATCCTTAGAGAGAAAAAATCTCCCATGGACCCATGAAAACAAACCTGCATTCCGAGGCCATCCTGTCCACACAATCCAGAGAGAAAAGTCTTTGCTACCGCCTTCGAGTCATCCTATTTACATTTCCTGACGAGCTGCCCTCCATGTCTATGCATTGGGCCTGTGATCATCTCGACACTAACCCTAACCCCAGTTTGTGTTTGCCGACTTCTCTCCCAAAACCATGGCTTACATGCCCACCAGGATGTGGTCCCTCAAGCCACATCACAGGAAAGTTCCTGCCTTCCCCAAGAAAACTGTGCCCATCAGGTTGTCCAAACCCTCCAGATTAGGAGAAACCTGCCAGGCCCCTGAACCCACCCCAATATTGGCGGTTGCTCTGGATGCAAACGTGCAGTCTGAAACACCCTGAGCACCTCCATCGAGGCAGAAAGCCAAGTCAATGGTTCTGAGTCAGATGATTGAACCTGACATGCCCCTAGGACTTCACTGGAACCCTAGATTGGGTCTTCAGACATCTGTTCTCAGAGTCCTGTTCTGGAATACCAAGTTATGATACAACATGTGGTCCCTGATTCCCACAACAGAACATCTCCTGTCTCCAGAAGGAAAATGTGCTCTTGGATCTATGTCCAACTTTCAGGGTAGATGGATCCTGCATGACCCATTAGCCCCAGCACCTTCTATGATCTCCCTGGTAACAAACCAGCATTGTGACCCAACTTCCTGAGACTTGATGCCAACTCAAGGTGTTGGTACTTTGCCCAAGAGCCATGAAACGAATCTGCCATGTTCCTCAGGTACAAAGGTCAATGGACGTGTGCTTTCTAGGCATCCAAGAGGTAGTTCTCTGCTACACAAAAATTCCACATAGGGAACCCTAGAGCAAACAAATAAGACTGCTCCTGTCAGGTTGAAGGAAACCTTGGTTGTTTGGAGCATCTCACAAGCCCCAGCCTGGGAAGTCCTCCACATTCTCTTGATGCCAACCCTCCATTTGTTAGTCATCATAGACACAAATTCCAGCATGAGCAAACATCTGACATCTGCTCTTACTCAGGTGCTGGATATTCGAATCAGTCACACACACTGGAAATACCTTTCACTTGACACTGTATTCTTGCATAGTTTGGGTTTACAATTCCATCCTCACCCTGCTGGACTGCAAGTCCTCTTGAGAGGGAATTAGGGAGACAAAACGCAACATTCTGCCTTCCCCATAGAAAGAAGAAGGGCCTGGTGAGTCTACCCAGAAACTCCCCATGAAGATCAATCTACTTGGCCCTCGAGGGAACCCCGATTTATACTTTGCGCTGGCCACTAGCGCTGTGTCTGAGAGAGCCTGAGCCCCAACCTCGTGCCAGCCACCCAGAGTGTGGGGCCCTTATCCAGCATGTGGGACTGGCCATGGCCCAGTCATCTCTACCCATCCTTGGTATTCCGGCAACTATCCCAGACCTTTGCTGGAATCCCTACCAGTGGGGGAATCTGAAGCACAATTGAGAACTCCTCCTTCCCCATGGCAGGAAGCCTGGCTGTTGCTATGGGTGCCCAACCCTCAGAATTAGAACCAGGTGCATGGCCAATGAGACAACGCCCAATCATAAGGGCCGCCTGGGCCAAAGCAGGCATTGTGTCCCTCAACCTTAGCATGCATTCAAACAAATGCTCTCAGTTGTTTCTGCAGGGTCCCGCATCGCAGGCCTGGTATGCCCTTAGGACCAAATCCTAACACTTCGTGGGATTTTCCATGCCAACATAACCAGAGCCCGTCTCTGGAATCTCTGTTTTGAAGCACCCCTATGATGGAAAACAGCACTCTTCCCTCCCCTGAGAAAACTATTGGGAGCTGCCAGGATGCGTAGAGAGGAAAAATCTCCCAGGGCTCCATAAGACCACACCTTCATTCCGAGGCCATCCGGGACACACAATCCAGATACAAGAGACTGTGCTACCACCTTCGAATCACCTGGTTTACAGTTCCAGACGAGCTGCCCTACAGACCTATGCATTGGGCCTGTGATCACCTTGCCATTAACCCTACCCCAAGTTTGTGTTTGCAGACTTCTTTCCCAAAACCATGGCTCACATGCCCTCTATGATGGGTCTCTGTAGCCACACCACAGGAAAGATCCTGCTATCCCCAATGAAACTGTGTCCATCACAGTTGCCCAAACCCTCCAGATTAGGAGAGACCTGCAAGTTCCCTAAGCCCAGTCCAATATTGGAGGCCACTCTGGACACAAATGCACAGTGTGCAACACCCTGATCACCTCCATCCAGGAAGACACCCAAGTCAATGGTCCTGAGTCAGAAGATTGGTCCCTGAACACCACAATAGAATATCTCCTGTCCCCAGATGGAATTCGTGCTCTTCAACTTGTGTCAAGGGTCGGGGTATATGAATTATGCACAGCCCCTTAGCCCCCAGCACATTCTAAGATCTCTCTGGTAACAAACAAACAGCATTGTGATCCATCTTCATGAGATTCCATGTCACTTCAAGTCCTTGGTAATTCGCCCCAGAGCCACCAGAATGAACCTGCCATGTTCCTCACCTGATATGGTCAGTGGAGGTGTGCTTTCCAGGCATCCATGTGGGAGTGCTCTTCTACTTATTCTTTCCACATGTGGGACCCTGGAGCAAACAAACCAGACTGCCACTGACCAGTAGAAGGAAACCCTCTGTTTGGAGCATCTCAGAAGCACCAGCAGGAGAAATCCTCCATGGCCCTTGACACAACCCCTCCATTTGTCAGTCATCATAGACAAAAACTCCAGCATGAGAAAACATCTGAAATCTGCCGTTATTTAGATTCTGCATTTTCTTTTCCACCACTGCACACTGGAACTGCGTTTCACTTGACACTGAATTTAACAATAGCTTGGGTTTAGAATTCCATCCTCAGCCTCCTGGTCTGCAAGCCCTCTAGAGAGGGAATTTGGAGCCACAAGGCAACATTCTGCATTCCCACTAGAAAGAAATAGGGCCTGGTGAATCTTCCCAGAAACTCCACATGAGGATCAATCTACTTGGCACTCGATGGAACCTTGATTTATAGGCTGTCCTGGGCACTAGTACTAGTACTAGTACTAGTACTGTGTCTGACAGAGCCTGAGCCAAGACCTAGTTTCAGGCACCCAGAGATATGAGCCCATATCCAGCATGTGAGATTGGCCAGGGCCCAAGTCCATCATCTCTACCCATCCTTGGTATTCAGGCACCTGTCCCCAGACCTTTTATGTAATCCCTACCAATGGGGTAACCTAAAGCACAATAGAGAACTCCTCCTTCCCCATGGTAGGAATCCTGGCTGTTGATATGGGTGTCCAAACCTCAAAGTGGGAGCCAGCTGCATGGCCAAGGAGACAATGCCCACTCATGAGGGCTTCCCTGGGCACAAGTAGCCATTGTAACCCTCAGCTTGATCAAGCCTTCAAAAAAATGCTCTTAGTTGCACCTCCAGGATCCTTCATTGCAGGCCTGATATGCCCTTAAGCCCAAATCCTAACACATCGTGGGATGTTCCATGTGCACATACCCAGAGCCCGTCACTGGAATCCCTGTTTTGAGGCACCCCTAAGATGGAAAACAGCACTCTTCACTTCCCTGAGAAAGCCACCAAACTAATTGGATCCCCCAGGATCCTTGAGAAGAAGAATCTCCCATGGTCCCATGAGTCCACACCTGTATTCCGAGGCCAGCGTGGATATGCTATCCAGATACAAGAGACTGTGCTACTGGCTTTGAGTCACCTGATTTACAGTTCCTGACGTGCTGCCCTCCAGATCTTTGAATTGGGGCTGTGAACACCTCTCCATTAACCTTATCCCGAGTTTGTGTTTGCAGATCTCTCTCTAAAAACCATTGCTCACATGTCCTCCAGGATGGGGCCCCTAGAGTCACACCACAAGACTGTGCTTGCCATCCCCAAGGAAACTGGGCCCATCACAGTTGCCCAAACCCTCCTGATTAGGAGAAACCTGGAAGGCTCCTGAGCACATCCCAATATTGGAGGCTGCTCTGGATGCAAATGCACAGTCTGAAACACCCTGATCACCTCCATCCAGGCAGACACCCAAATCAATGGTCCTGAGTCAGATAATTGAACCTGACATGGCCCTAGGACCTCATTGGAAGAGGGATTAACTTTTCAGGCACCTGTCCTCAGAGGCCTCTTCTGGAATACCAACTTATGATACAAATTATGGCCCCTGAGCCCCAGGGTGGGAAATCCTCCATGGCCTCTTGACGCCACCTCTCCATTTGTTGGTCATCATAGACACAAACTCCAGCCTGAGCAAACATCTGACATCCGCCCATATTCAGGCGCTGATATTGGAATCAGCTGCTGCACACTGGAACTGCCTTTCGCTTTGCAATGAATTTAAGCCTAGCTTCAGACTACAATTTCATCCTCACCCTACTGGTCTGCCATATCTCTTGATAGGGAATTCTGGAGCCACAACGCAACATTCTGCCTTCTTCATAGATAGAAGGACCTGGTGAGTCTGCCCATAAACTGCACATGAAGATCAATATACTCAGCCCAGGAGGGAACCCCTATTTATAGTTTGCCCTAGCCACTAGTGCTGTGTCTGACAGAGCCTGAGCCCCTACCTCGTGTCAGCAACCCAGAGGGTGGGGCCCACATTAACCATGTGAGACCGGCCATGGCCCAGGGCTGTCATTACTACCCATCCTTGGTATTCA
Source organism: Mustela nivalis (assembly GCF_964662115.1). Classification (NCBI taxonomy): domain Eukaryota; kingdom Metazoa; phylum Chordata; class Mammalia; order Carnivora; family Mustelidae; genus Mustela; species Mustela nivalis. The sequence goes on from NW_028136525.1 coordinate 1,919,000, forward strand.
GGCATCTGTCCCCTAGATCTTAGCTGGAATCCCTACCAATGGGGGGACCTGAAGCACAATAGAGAATTCATCCTTCGCCATGGCAGGAATCCTGGCTTTTGGATGGGTGTCCAACCCTAGGAATGGGAACTGGCTGCATGGCTGAGTAGACATCGCCCAATCCTGATGGCCTCCGGGGCACAAGCAGGCATTGGGACCCTCAGCTTGACCATACTTTCAAACAAACGCTCTCAGTTGCACCTCCAGGATCCCGCATTGCAGGCCTGGTATGGCCCTAGGCCTAAATATTAACCCTTGGTGGGATTTTCCAAGCACTTAGACCCAGAGCTCATCTCTGGAATGCCTGTTTTGGGGCACGCCTAAGCTGGAAAACAGTACTCATCCCTTCCCGGAGAAATCCAACAAACTATTGAGAACCGCCAGGATCCTTGAGAGGAGAAATCTCCCATGGACCCTTGAGACAACACCTGCAATAAAGGCCATTCTGGAAATTAAATCCAGATACAATTACCTGTGCTACCACCTTTGAGTTACGTGATTTACAGTTCCAGACTTGCTGCCCTCCTGGTCTATGGATTGGGACTATGATCACCTTGCCACTAACCCTAACCTAAGTTTGTGTTTGCAGACTTCTCTCTCAAAATCATGGCGCACATGTCCTCCAGGATGGGGTCTCTGGAGACACACCACAGGACAGTTCCTGCAATCCCCAAGGAAACTGCCCATCACAGTTGTCCAAAAACCCCATATAAGGAGAAACTTGCAAGGAACCTGAGCCAACCCTATTATTGGATGCCACTCTGGACACAATGCACAGTCTGAAACACCCTCATCACCTGCATCCAGTCAGACACCAGAGTCAATGATGCTGAGTCAGAAGATTGAATGACATTCCCCTAGGGCCTCATTCAAACCCTTTATTAGGTTTTCAGGCTTCTGTCCTCAGAGACCTGTTCTGGATTACCAATTTATGATACAACATATGGCCGCTGAGCCCCACAACAGAATATCTCCTGCCCCCAGAAGCAATCCGGGCTCTTGGGCCTGTGTCAAATCCTCAGGCTAGATGAATCCTGCATGGCCCATTAACCACCAGCACATTCTAAGATCTCCCTGGTAACAAACCAACATTTTGACCCATCTTCATGAGGTTCCATGTCCAATCCAGTCTTTATTTCTTCGCCTCAAAGCCACCAGATGCCATGTTCCTTCGCTGTCATGGTCAATGAAGGTGTGCTTTCCAGTCACCCATGTGGGAGATCTATGTTATCCGATCTTTCGACATGGGGAACCATGGAGGAAACAAATCAGACTGCCCCTATCTGGTAGAAGGAAACCTTGCTGTTTGGAGCATCTCAAAAACACCAGATTGGGAAATCCTCCATAACCTCTTGACGCCACCCCTCCATTTTTGTGTCATCATAGACACAAACTCCAGCATGAGCAAATATCTGACATCCACCCTCACTCAAGTGCTGAATATTGGATTCAAACATTGCACACTGGAAATTCCTTTTGCTTGATACAGAATGTAACCATAGCTTAGGTTTACAATTCCATCCTCAGCCTCCTGGTCCAAAAGCCCTCTTGATAGTGAATTCTAGAGCCACAAAGCAGCATTCTGCCTTCCCCTTACAAACAAGAAGGGCCTGGTGAGTCTGCCCAGAAACCATACATGAGGATCAATCTGCTCGGCACTTGAGGGAACCCCAATTTATAGGCTGCCCTGGGCACTAGTGCTGTGTCTGACAGAGCCTGAGCCAAGACCTAGTGTCAGCCACCCAGTGATCGGGGCCCATATCCACGATTTGATACTGGCCATGGCCCATGTCCATCATCTTTACCCATCCTTGGTATTCAGGCCTCTGTCCCCAGACCTTTGCTGGAATCCCCGCTAATGGGGGAACCTGAAGCACTATAGAGAACTCCTCTTTCCCCATGGCAGGATTCTGGCTGTTGGGATGGTTTTCCAACCCTCAAAGTGGGAGCCAGCTGCATGGCCAATGTGACCACGCCCACTCATGAGGGCCACCTGGGCATAAGCAAGTATTGTGACCCTCAGCCTGAGAATGATTTCAAACAAGCCCTCTCAGTTGCACCTCCAGGATCCTGCATGCAGGCCTGGTAAGCCACTAGGCCCAAATCCTAACACTTGGTGGGATTTTCCAGGGGACCAAACCCAGAGTCGGTCTCTGGAATCCATATTTTGGGGCACCCCTAACATGAAAAAAAGCACTCTTCCCTTCCCCGAAAAAGCCACCAACTATTGGGAGCCACCAGGATCCTTAGAGAGGAAAAATCTCCCATGGACCCATGAGGCCACAACTGCATTCTGAGGCCATCCTGCACACAATACAGAGAAAAAAGCCTGTGATTCTGCCTTTGAGTCACCCAATTAACAGTTCCTGAAGAGCTGCCATCCATGTCTATGCATTGGGCCTGTGATAACCTTGCCACTAACCCTAACCCAAGTTTGTGTTTTCAGACTTCCCTCCCAAAACCATGGCTCACATGCCCTCCAGTTTGTGATAACTGGAGCCACACCACGGGATTGTACCTGTCTTCCCAAAGGAAACTGTGATTGTCACTATTAAACAAACACTCTAGATTAGGAGAAACCTGCAAGGCCCCTAAGCCCAGCCCAATATTGGAGGCCACTCTGGACGCAAATGCACAGTCTGACACACCATATCACCTACATCCATGCTGATATCCAAGTCAATGGTCCTCAGACAGAAGATTGAACCTGACATGCTCCTAGGATTCACTGGAACACTAGAATAGGTTTTCAGGTATCTGTACTCAGAAGGCTGTTCTGAATATCAATGTATGATACAATATGGTCACTGAGCCACACAAAAGAACATCTCCTGTCCTTAGAAGAAAGCTGTGCTCTGGACCTGTGTCAAACACTCTGGGTAGATGAATCCTTCAAGGCCCCCTGGCAACCAGCACATTCTATGATCTCCCTGACAACATACCAGCATTGTGACCCATCTTCATGAGACTCCATGACAACTCCAGCCCTTGGTACTTCGGCCCAGAGCCACCAGAATGAAACTGCCATGTTCCTCTGCTGCCATGGTCAATGTAGGTGTACTTTCCAGGCATCCAGCGGGAGTGCTCTGATACCAACTTTCCACATGGGGAACCCTGGAGGAAAAAAACCAGACTCCCCTGTATGGTAAAAGGAATCTTTTCTGTATGGAGTATCTCAAGCCTGAGGGTGGGTAATCCTCCATGGCCTCTTGAGGCCACCCATCCATTTGTTGGTCATCATAGACACTAACTCCAGCGTGAGCAATCAACTGACATCTGCACTTACTCAAGTGCTGGATATTTGAATCAGCTGCTACACACTGGAATTGCCTTATGCTTGGCACTGAATTTAAAAGTAGCTTGGCGGGACGCCTGGGTGGCTCAGTTGGTTAAACAGCTGCCTTCGGCTCAGGTCATGATCCCAGCGTCCTGGGATCGAGTCCCACATCAGGCTCCTTGCTCCGCAGGGAGCCTGCTTCTCCGTCTGACTCTGCCTTCCACTCTGTCTGCCTGTGCTTGCTCTCGCTCGCTCTCTGACAAATAAATAAAATCTTGAAAAAAAAAAGTAGCTTGGGTTTGCAATTCCATCCTCACCCTGGTGTTCAGTAAGCTCTCTTGATAGGGAATTCTGACGCCACAACACAGCATTCTGCCTTCCCCATAGCAAGAAAAAACAGCCTGGAGAGACTGCCCAGAAACCCTACATGAGGATAAATCTACTCGACCCTCGAGTGAACCCCATTTATAGGTTTACCTGGCCACTAGCGCTGAGTCTGACAGAACCTCGTCTCTGACCTCGTGTCAGGACCCAGAGACTGGGCTCCAACTCCAGAATGTGAGACCAGCCATGTCCCAGGGCTGTCATCTCTACCCATTCTTGATTCAGGCATCTGTCCCCAGACATTTGCTGAAATCCCTGCCAATGGGGGAACCAGAAGCACAATAGGGAAATCCTCCTTCCCCATGGCAGGAATGATGGCTCTTGGGATGGGTTTCCAGACCTCAGAGTGGTAGCCAGCTGAATGGCCAATGATAACCCGCCCACTCATGAGGGCCGCCCTGGACACAAGCAGGCATTGTGACCCCCAACATGAGCATGCTTTCAAACAAACACTCTCAGTTGCATTCCAGAATCCAAATTTGCAGGCCTGATATGCCCCTAAGCACAAATCCTAACACCTGGTGGGATTTTTCAGGGGCCCAGAAACACAGCCTGTCTCTGGAATCCCTGTTTTGGGACACCCCTAAGATGGAAAATAGCACTCTCCCCTTCGCCAAGAAAGCCACCATAGTATAGGGAGCCGCATAGGATCCTTGAGAGGAAAAATCTCCCATGGATCCATGAAACCACACCTGTATTCCGAGGCCATCCTGGACACAAAAGCCAGATACACAAGCCTGTGCTACCACCTTCAAGGCAACTAATTTATAGTTCCAGACGAGCTGCCCTCCAGGTCTATGCATTGGGCCTGCGATCACCTCACCGCTAACCTTAACCTGAGTTTGTGCTTACAGACTTCTATCCCGAAACCATGGCTCATATTTCCTCCAGGATGGGGTCTCTGGAGCCACACCAAAGGACTGTGCCTGCCATCCCCAAGGAAAATGTGTCCGTCACATTTGCCTAAAACTTCGAGATAAGGAGAAACCTGCAAGGCCCCTGAGCCCACCCCAATCCTGGAGGCCCCTCTGGACACAAATGTGCAGTCTGAAATACGCTGATCACCTGAATCCAGGCAGATACCTAAGTCAGTGTTTCTCAGTCAGAAGATTGAACCTGACATGCTCCTATGACCTCATTGTAACCCCTGATTAGGTTTTCAGGCATCTATAATCAGAGACCTGTTCTGGAGTAACAACTTAAGATACAACATATGGTCCCTGATCCCCACAACAGAACATCTCCTTTCTTTAGATGGAAGCCGTGCTCTTGGAACTGTGTCAAACCCTCAGGGTAGATGAATCATACTTGGCCCGTAGCCACCAGCAGATTCTAAGATCTCACTGGTAACAAGCCAGCATTGTGACCCATCTTCATGAGATTCCATGTCAACTACAGGCCTTGGTACTTCACCCCAGAGCCTTCAGAAAGAACCTGTCATGTTCCTCAGCTGCAATGTTCAGTGGAAGTGTGCTTTCCAGGCATCCATGTGGGAGTGCTCTGCTACCCAATCTTTCCACATGGGGGACTCTCGAGCAAACAAATCTGACTGCCCTGTCCTGTAGAAGGAAACCTGGCTGTTTGGAGCATCTCACAAGCTCAAGTGTGGGAAATCCTCTATGACCTCTTTTCAACTCCTCTCCATTTGTCGGTCATTATAGACACAAACTCCAGCTTGAGCAAACATCTGACGTCTGCGCTTACTCAGGTGCTGGATATTCGAATCAGCCGCTGCACACTGGAAATGCCATTCGCTTGTCACTGAATTTATTCATAGCTTGGGTTTACAATTCCATCCTCACCCTACTGGTCCACAAGCCCTCATGATAGGGAATTCTGCAGCCACAACACAGCATTCTGCCTTCCCAATAGAAAGAAGAAGGGCCTGGTGAGTCTGCCCAGAAACTCCACATTATGATCAATCTACTTGTCCCTTGAGGGAACCCTGAATTATAGACAGCCCTGGCCCCTAGTGTTGTGTCTGACAGAGCCTAAGCCCCGACCTCGTGTCAGCCACCTAGAAGGCGGGGCCCATATCCCGCATGTTAGACTGGCCACGGAACAGAGCCGTCATCTTTACCCATCCTTGGTATTCAGGCATGTGTCCCCAGACCTTTCCTGGAATCCCTACCAATGAGGGAACCTGAATCACAATAGAGAAATCCTCATTCCCCATGGCAGGATTCCTGTAAGTTCGGAAGGGTGTCCAACACTCAGAGTGTTAGCCTACTGAATGGCCATTGAGACCACCCCCATTCCTGAGGGCCACCCTATGCAAAAGCTTGCATAGTGACCCTCAGCCTGAGCATGCTTTCAAACAAACGCTCTCAGTTGTATCTCCAGGACTTGCATTGGAGGCCTGGTAAGCCCCTATGCCCAAATCATAACCCTTGGTGGGTATTTCCAGGTGCCCAGAGCCAGAGCACTTCTCTGCAATCCCTGTTATGGGACACCCTTAATATGGAAAACAGAACTCTTTCCTCTCTGAGAAAGCCACCACATTATAAGGAGCCGCCAGGATACTTGAGAGGAAATATCACCCATGGACACCTGAGACCACACCTGCATTCTTAGTCCATCGTGGATACACAATCCAGATAAAAAAGCCTGTGCTACCTCCTTTGAGGCATGCGATTTACATTTCACACGGAGCTTCCCTCCAGGAGTATGCATTGGGCCTACAATCACTTCGCCACTAAACCTAACCCGCATTTGTGTTTGCAGACTTCCCTCTGAAAACCATGCCTCTCATGGCCTCCAGCATGGGGTCTTTGGAGCCACACCACAGGACTGTGCCCACCATTGCCAAGGAAACTGTGCCCATCAAATTGCCCTATCTTTCCAGATTAGGAGAAACCTGCAAGGCCCCTGAGCCCACCCCAATACTGGTTGCCACTCTGTACACAAATGCACAGTCTGGAACACCCTGATCACCTACATCTAGGCAGACTTTGAAGTCAATGATACTGAGTCAGAGGATTGAACCTGACATTCCGTTAGGATTTTATTGGAACCCTAGATTAAATTTTCAGGCATCTATCCTCAGAGGCCTGTTCTGCAATACCAAATTATGATACATTTGGTCCGTTAGCCCCACATCAGAACATCTCTGGTCCGAGAAGGAAACCGTGCCCTTTGACCAGTGTCAAACCCTCAGGGTAGATGAATCCTACATGGTCCCTTAGCCACCAGCACACTGTAAGGTCTCCATGGTAACAAACCTGCATTCTGACCCATCTTCATGAGACTTCATGTCAACTCCAGGCCTTGGTAATTCGCCCAAGAGCCACCAGAACGAATTGGCCATGTTTCTCAGCTGCAATTTTAATGGAGGTGTGCTTTTCAGGCATCCACGTGGGAGTGCTCTGCTACCCAAACTTTCCACATGGGGGACCCTGGAGCAAATAAACCAGTCTCCCCCTGTGTGGTAGAAGGAAACTTTGCTGTTTGAAGCATCTCACAAGCCCCAGCATGTGAAATCCTCCATGGCCTCTTGACGCCACCCCTCCATTCATCGGTCATCATAGACATAAACTCCAGCATGAGGAAATGTCTGACTTTCACCTTTACTCAGGTGCTGGATATCTGGAATCAGACACTGCACAATGGAACTGCCTTTTGCTTGGCACTGAATTGAACCTTAGCTTGAGTTTACAATTCCATCCTCACCCTACTGGTCCCCAAGCCCGCTTGATAGGGAATTCTGGGGCCACAACGCAGCTTTTTGCCTTCCCCTTAGAAAGAAGAAGGGCATGGTGATTCTGCCCAGAAACTCTGCATGAGGATCAATCTGCTCAGCCCTTGAGGGATCCCTGATTCATACTCAGCCCTGACCACTAGTTCTGTTTCTGACAGAGCCTGAGTGCTCAATTCATGTCAGCTACTCAGAGAGTCAGGCATGTGAGACTGGCCATGTCTCAGGTCCCTCATCTCTACCCATCCTTGGTATTCAGGCATCTGTCCCCAGACATTTGCTAGAATACCTGCTAATGGGGGAACCTGAGGCACAATAGAGAATTCTTCCTTTTCCATGGCAGGAATCCTGGTAGTTGGGATGGGTGTCCTACATTAAAGTGGTAGCCAGCTGCATGGCCAAGGAGACAACTCCCACTCATAAGGGCTGCCCTAATCACATCAGGCATTGTGACACTCAGACTAGCATGCTTTCAAACAAACGCTCTCAGTTGTACCTCCAAGTCACACATTGTAGGCCTGGTACTCCCCTAGGCCCAAATCCTAATCCTGGTGGGATTTTCCAAGCACCCAGACTCACAGCCCTTCTCTGGAATCCCTTTTTGGGGAACATCTAAGATTGAAAACAGCACTCTTCCATTCAAACGAGAAAGCCACCATACTATTGGGAGCTTCCAGGATCCGTAGAGAGGAAAATACTCTCATGGAAACATTAGAACACACCTGCATTCCAAGGCTATCATGGACACACAATCCAGATACAAAAGCCAGTGCTAGTGCCTTCGAGTTCGTGATTTACAGTTCCTGACGATCTGCCTTCCAGGTCTATGCATTGGGCCTACGATCACCTCGCAACTCAACCTAATCCGAGTTTGTGATTGCAGACTTCTCTCCCAAAACCATGGCTTACATGCCCTCCACGATGGAGTCTCTGGAGCCACACCACAGGACTGTGCCTGCCACCCCCAAGGAAACCGTGCCCACAAATTTTCCTAAACCTTCAAGATTAGGAGAAACCTGCAAGGCCCCAGAGCCCACCCCAATATTGGAGGCCACTCTGTACACAAAGGCACAGTCAGAAACACCCTGGTTGCCTACATATAGGCAGACACCGAAGTCAATGGTCCTGAGTCTGATGATTCAACCTGAAATTCCCCTTGGACTTCATTGGAACCCTAGATGAAGTTTTTAGGCATCTGTCCTCAGAGGCCTGTTCTGGAATACCAACTTATGATACAACATTTGGTCCGTGAGCCCCACAACAGAACATCTCCGTTACCCAGAAAGAAACCGTGTTCTTCGACCGGTGTCAAACCATCAGGATAGACTAATCAAACATGGCCCCTTAGCCACCAGCACATAGTAAGATTTCCGTGGTAACAAAACTGCATTGTGACCCAACTTCATTAGAATCCAGGCCTTGGTACTTTGCCCTAGAGCAACCAGAAAGAACCTGCCATGTTCCTTAGGTGCAATGGTTAATGTAGGTGTGCTTTCCAGTATCCACATGCGAGTACTATGCTACCCAAACTTTGCACATGGGGGAACCTGGTGTAAACAAACCAGACCTCCCCTGTCCAGTAGAAGGAAACCTTATGTTTGGATCAACTCACAGGCCTCAGCGTGTAAACTGCTCCATGGCCTCTTGATGCCACCACTCAATTGGTCGGTCATCATAGACACAAACTCCAGTCTAAGCAAACATCTGACATGCACCCTTATCCCAGTGCTGGATGTCTTGAATAAACCACTGCACATTGGAACTGCCTTCCACTTGGCACTGAATTGAACCATAGCTTGTGTTTACAATTCCATCCTCACCTGACTGGTCCCTAAGCCCTCTTGATAGGGAAATCTGGGGCCACAATGCAGCATTTTGCCTTCCCCATCGAATGAAGAAATGCCTGGTGAGTCTGCCCTGAAAACCCACATGAGGATCAATCAGGTCGGCCCTCGAGTCAACACCGATTTATAGGCTGCCATGGCCACTAGTGCCGTGTCTGACAGAGCCTGAGCTCGACTGAGTTTCAGCCACTAAAGAGCAGGCCCCATATCTAGCATTTGGGATTGCCATGGCCAAAGTATGTCATCTCTACCCATCCTTGATATTCAGGCACCTGTCCCCAGACCTTGGCAGGGATCCCTGCCAATTAGGGAACTTGAAGCACAATAGAGAACTCTTCTTTCCCCATGGCAATAAACCTGGCTTTTGGGATGGGTGTTCTACCCTCAAAGGGGGAGCCAGTTACAACATCAATGACACCACACACACTCCTGAGGACTACCCTTGGCACAAACAGGCATTGTGACCCTCACCCTGAGCATGCTTTCAAAAAATCCCTCTCAGATTCTCCACAATGATCCCTCATTTCAGGCCTGATATGCCTGTAGGTTCAAATCATAAAACTTGGTGGGATTTTCGAGGTGCCCAGACCCAGAGACCATCTCTGGAATTTTTGTTTTGGTGCACCCTTCAGATGGAAAACAGCACTCATCCCTTCCCCAAAAATGTCACCAAATTATGAGGAGCCACCAGGATCCATAGAGAGGCAATGTCTCCCATGGACCCATGAGAACACACCTGCATTCCGAGGCCATCCTGGACACACAATCCGGAGAGAAAAGCCTGTGCTACTGCCTTCCATTCACCCTAATTACAGTTCCAGATGAGCTGCTCTCAAGGTATATGCATTGGGCCTGTGATCACCTCGCCACTCACCCTAATTCGAATTTGTGTTTGCAGACTTATCTACCAAAACCATGGCACACATGCCCTCCAGGATGGGGTCTCTGGATCCACACTGCAGGACTGTCTCTGCCATCCACAAGGAAACTGTTTCCATCACAGTTGCCCAAACTGTCTAGATTAGGAGAAACCTACAAGGCCTCTGGGCCTACCCCAATTTCGGCGGCCGCTCTGAACACAAATGCACAGTCTGAAATACCCTGATCTCCTACATCCAGGAACACAGCCAAGTCAATGGTCCTGAGTCAGAATAATGAACCTAACATGCCCCTAGGACGTCATTGGAACCATTTATTTGGTTTTCAGACATGTGTCCTCAGAGGCCTGTTCTAGAATGCGAACTTATGATACAACATGTGGTGCCTGGGCCACACAACAGAACATCTCCTGTCCCCAGAAGGAAACCGTGCCCTACAATCTGTGCAAAATCCCAGAGTAGTAGATTCCTGCACAACTACTAAGCCAGCAGCACATTCTAAGATCTACCTGGTAACAAACCAGCTGTGTGGCCCATCTGCAAGAGATTCCATGTCAAATCAAGGACTTGGTACTTTGCTACAGAGACACCAGAATAAAGCTGCCATGTTCTTCAGTTGCAATGGTCAATGAAGTTGAACATTCCAGGCATCCATGCGGTAGAGCTCTGCTACCCAAACTTTCCACATGGGGGACCCTGGAGCAAATAAACCACACTCCACCTGTCCAGTAGAATGAAACCTTGCTATTTGGAGCAGCTCATGAGTCTCAACGTGAAAATCCCTACATGGCTTCTTGACGCCACCCCTCCATTTGTCAGTCATCATAGACACAAACTCCAGTGTGAGCAAATATCTGACGTCCTCCCTTACTAAGGTGCTGGATATCTCGAAAAAGCTGCTGGACACAGGAACTGCCTTCCGCTTGGCAGTGAATTGAACTGTAGCTTGTGTTTACAATTCCTTCCTCACCCGACTGGTCCCCAAGCCTTCTTGATAGCGAATTATGGAGACACAACACAGCATTCTTCCTTCCCGATAGAAACAAGTGCCTGGTGAGTCTGGCCAGAAACCCCACATGAGGATCAATCTGCTCGGCCCTATATCGGAGGAACCCTGATTTATAGGTTGCCCTGGCCACTAGTGCTGTGTCTGACAGAGCCTGAGCCCAGACCTAGTGTCAGTCACCAGAGTTTGAGCCCCACATCTAGTATTTGGGAATGCCATGGCTCAAGTATTTCATCTCTAACCATCCTTGGTATTCAGGCACCTGTCCTCAGACCTTTGCTGGAATCCCTGATAATGGGACATCCTGAAGCACAATAGAGAACTCCTCCTTCTTTATATCAGGAAACTTGGCTGTTAGGATGGGTGTTCAACCCTGAAAGGGGGAGTAATTTACAAGTCCAGTGAGACCACACAAACTCCTCAGGGATGCCCTGGAGGCAAACAGGCCTTGTGACCCTCAGCCTGAGCATGCTTTCAAACAATCCTTCTCTGTTGCACCACCATGAACCCGCATTGCAGGCCTAATATGCCCCTAAGCCCAAATCCTAGCACTTGTTGTGATGTCCCAGATGCCATGAACCAGAGCCCGTCTCTGGAATCCCTGTTTTGGGGCACCCATAAGGTGGAAAACATCATTCTCCCCTTCCCCGAAAAAGCCACCAAACTATGGAGAGCCACCAGGATCCATAGAGAGGAAAAGACTCCCATGGACCCATGAGACCACACCTGCATTCCAAGGCCATCCTGGACACACAATCCAGAGAGAAAAGCCTGTGCTACTGCCTTCCAGTCTCCCTAATTATAGTTCATGACGAGCTTCCCTCCAGGTCTACGCATTGGGCCTGTGATCACCTCGCCACTCACCCTAATTTGTATTTGTGTTTGCAGACTTCTCTCCCAAAACCATGGCTCACATGCCCACCAGAATGTGATCTCTGGAGCCACACCACAGAACTCTGGCTGCCAACCCTAAGGACACTGTGCATATCAGATTTGCCCAAACCTTCCAGATTAGGAGAAACCTGTGTGGCCCCTGAGCCCACACCAATATTGCCGGCCACTCGGGATGGAAATGCGCAGTCTGAAACACCCTTATCACCTACATCCAGGGAAATAGCCAAGTCAATGATCGTGAGATAGACGATTGAACCTAAAATGCCAGTAGGCTCTCAATGGAACCCCATTAGGTTTTCAGGCATCTGTCCTCAGGGGCCTGTTCTGAAATACCAATCTATGACACATCATGTGGTCTCTGAGCCACACGACAGAACATCCCCTGTCCCCAGAAGAATACCATGCTCTTCGACCTGTGCCAAACCCTCAGGGTAGGAGAATCCTGCATGGCACCTTAGCAACCAGCACATTCTAAGTTCTCCCTGGTAACAAACAAGCATTGTGACCCATCTGCAAGAGATCCCATGTCAACTCAAGGCCTTGGCACTTTGTCCCAGAGCCACCAGAACGAATCTGCCATGTTCCTCAGCTGCAATTGTCAATGGAGGTGTGCTTTCCTGGCATCCATGCCGGAGAGCTCTTCTTCACAATCTTTCCACATGGGGAAACCTAGAGTAAACAAACCAGACTTCACCTACTCTGTACAAAGAAATGTTACTTTTTGCAGCAGTTCACAGGCCTCAGCATGTGAACTCCTCCATGGTCTCTTTATACCGCCCCTCCACTTGTCGGTCATCATAGACAAAAACTCTAGTGTGAGCAAGCATCTGACATCCACCCTTATTCCAGTGCTGGATGTCTCGCGTAAACTGCTACAAATTGGAACTGCCTTCTGCTTGGCACTGAATTGAACCATAGCTTTTGTTTACAATTCCACCCAAAACTGACTGGTCCCCAAGCTCTCGTGATTGGGAAATCTGGAGCCACAACACAGCATTCTGCCTTCCCTATTGAATGAACAAATGCCTGGGAATCTTCCCAAGAAACTCCACATGAGGATCAATCTGCTCCGCCCTCGAATCTACTCTGATATAAAGGCTGCCATGGCCACTAGCGCTGTGTCTGACAGAGCCTGAGCCCCGACCGAGTTTTAGGCCTCATATCTAGCATTTGGGATTGCTATGGCCCAAGTACGTCATCTCCACCCATCCTTGGTATTCAGGCACCTATCTCGAGACCTTGCTGGAAACCCTGCCAATGGGGCAACCTGAAGCACAGAGGAACCTGACGGAAGAGAACTCATCCTTCCTCATGGCAGGACATTTGGCTGTTGTGTTGGGTGTCCAACTCTCTAAGAGGGAGCCAGATATATGACCAATGAGACCACTCCCACTCCTGAGGGCCGCCATGGGAGCAAACAGGCATTGTGAGACTCAGCCTGAGCAAGCTTTCAAACAATCCCTCTCAGTTGCACCATCATGATCCCGCATTGCAGGCCTCATACACCCCAAGGTGCAAATCCTAACCCTTGGTGGGAAGTCCCAGATGCCCAGAAAAAGAGCCTGTATCTGGAATCCCTGTTTGGGGGCACCCATAAGATGGAAAACAACACTCTTCCCTTCCCCAAAAAAGCCACCAAACTATGAGCTGCACAGATCCATAGAGAGGAAAAGTTTCCCATGGACCCATGAGACTATACCTGCATTCCGAGGCCATCCTGGACACACAATATAGAGAGAAAAGCCTGTGCTACTGCCTTCCAGTCACCCTAAATACAACTCCTGACAAGCTGCACTCTAGGTCTACTCATTGGGCCTGTGATCACCTTTCCACTAACCATAACCCACATTTGTGTTTGCAGACTTCTCTCCCAAAACCATGGCTCATATGCCCTCCAGGACAGGGTCTCTGGATCCACAACACATGACTGGGCCTGCCATCCCCAAGGAAACTGTGCCCGTCAAACCTGCCCAAACCTTCCAGTTTAGGAGAAAACGCAAGAGCCCTGAGCCCGACCCAATATTGTCGGCAGCACTGGACACAAATGCCACTCTGAAACGCCCTGATCACCTACATCCAAGCAGACAGCCATTTCAATGTTCCTGGGTCAGAAGATTGTACCTGACATGCTCCTAGGACGTCATTGGAACACTAGATTAGGTTTTCAGGCATCTGTCCTCAGGGTCCTGTTCTGAAATACCAACTTAGGATACAACATGTGGTCCCTGAGCCACACAATAGAATATCTCCTGTCCCCAGTAGGAAACCATGCCCTTCGACCTGTGCCAAACCCTCAAGATTGGAGAATCCTGCACAGCACCTTAGACACCAGCACAAACTCTAGTTTGTGCATTGACCCATACCACAAGCTTTCCATCTGCTGGACAGTCGAGTCCTGTTGAATGGCTCCAGGATGTCCCATACGGAAAGACTGGAGAGCAGGATTCGAAGGATGGATGCCTGTACAGCATACCTCACATTCCCATTGGCTCTTTGTGACAAGACATGTTTGAACTACTGGCTCTGGGGCGAGCTAACTAGGGGGCTGAATTGAAATGGACTCTCCTGCGGATGGGTCATAATGTGGGTTTGTGTGCATGGAGACCTTGGAATATGTTGGCAGCTCAGGGGCCATGAAGTATTCGCCTAACCGAAGGGTGTAATATTGCTCCAATTAAAAAGAGATCCCTATGTGGAGATGAGACAGGTTCTCTTTGGTGCCTCAGAAAAGCCCCAGATACTGGTCTTCAAACCAGTTCTCTGAGTAGAGACACCTGGAAACCAAAGCTAGGGTTCAGATTACAGCCTAGATGCCTGTCCGTTTCAATCTTCTGTCTCTGGGGACACTGTCTGAGTATCTAAGTGGAGATAGTTGCTCAGCTGGTGTCAGAGTGCCCCTCTTAGTCCATGGCCGAGGCATGGCCTTGGAGACCTTATTGGATTTTCCTAATCTCTAGGGTTGTGGCCAATGGATTGGGTACAGTTTTCTTGGAGAGGACTGGCACAGTCCTTCAGTGTGTCTCCATAGGCCCTAGCCTGGAGGGTGTGTGGGTCCGGGCTGTGGGCACAGAAGTCTGAAAACACAAACTCGGCTTGGGTGCGGAGCCGAGAGCATTGCAGGATGGACCCACAGACCGTGAGAGGAGATCCTCAGCTTATGAAAGAAGGGCAAATGGGAGGTAGTCACGCAAGCTTTTGTCTTTGGATGTTTTGTCTCCCATAGCCGTGGAATGTAGGGGTGACCTCAGGGGCTATGGAAGAGTCTCCCTCTCTGAGGAGTTGGTCCAGCTCTTAAGATTTTGGGGACATTTTGTGGGAAGGGTGGAGTCCTGCTGTCTGGCTCAGGTGTTCTTCCAGGAGAGGGACTCCAGATCACAGTCCTGGGTTCGAGCAAATGGAATACTCGAGCTCTTGTGAAGATTGGGATCATAGGGGCTTGGCAAGCCCCATATGCGGGCTCTTAGTCCAGGCCCTGAGAGACCTTACTTCGACATGGGGCCCATACTGATGGTCCCAATGCGAGTTTGTACCCAAGGAGGCACTCAAGTTTAGGCTTGGCCTCAGGGGCCATGAAGGTTTCTCCTACACTGAAGGTATGAGTCCATGCCAACAGCAAGCTTTCCAGGCATGGGGAAGGAGAAGATCTGATTTGTGCTTCAGTTACCCACGTTTGCCAGGATTTGATATAATATCTAGGGTCAGATGTCTGAAAACCCAGGTTTGGAAGAGATGACAGCATAAGGCCATGGCCTGTCTGATGTGCTTAGTGTGCAGCCAGCTGTTTCCTTGTCTGTCGGGACGTCAGGCTGTGTCAGACAGAGCATTACTGACCAGGGTAGCTTTTCCAGTTAGGGTGCGGTCGAGGCCAGAGCAGGTTGGTTCTCATTTGTGGTTTCTGGAGAGCCCCATAGGGCAACGTTTTTCTTCTGGTGGGCAGGCAGAAAACTGTGTTGTGGTTCTGGAATTCCCAGTCTGGAGGGCTTGTTTGCCAGGATTGTGAAGAGGGAAGTCTGAAAACACAAGCTAGCGTTAGGTTTGGGGCCGAGGGCATGGCAGGCCCACTCTGCAGAGACTGAATCAAGATCTCCTGCATCTGAGGTCAGGGCGAGTATCAGACGTTGCCTCAGGTTGGAGTTTGTGTCCATTATGGCCCCTTCCTGAAGGGGGTGGGGGCGTCATGAGGCCAGGGAGGTTTCCCAACGCTGGGAGTTATGAGCTGCCCCAAACATCAAGGTTTCCTCTGTAGGACAGTCGAGTACTATGAGATGGTTCTAGGATGACCCCTACAGAAAGACTCGAGAGAAGGGGTCTAAGCATGAATGTCTGCAAATGCCACCTCACATTCCCACTGGCTGCTTGGGGCAAGGCAGGCTCAATCTGCAGGCTCTTGGGCGGGTTTCTCAGAGGGCTGAGTTGAAATGGACTCTCCTGAGGATGAGTCATACTGTGGGTTGGTGGCCATGGAGACCTTGGAATGTGGCGGTGGCTCAGGGACTCTGCAGGTTTCTCCAAACCGAAGGGTTTGACACAGCTCCAACAATGAAGCTTCCCATGTGGAGACGATAGTTGTTCTGTTTGGTGTCTCAGGAAAGCCCCAGATGCTGGTCTTCAAACCCAGGCCTCTGAGGAGTGACACCTGGAAACCAAAGCAAGAGTTCAGATTAGGGCCCAGGGGCCTGTCTGGTTCAATCTACTGTCTCTGCCGACATCTGTCTGTGTTTCTGCATGGAGGTAGTTGCTCAGCTAGTGTCAGGATGCCTTTGTCCAGAGAGGCTTATAGTAGTGGGATGTCCTCGGGGGCCTTGAGGTTTCTCCTATTCTGTGGGGTTATGGGCAATGGAATGGGCATAGTCTCCTTGGAGAGAGCAGGACAGTCCTGTGGTGTGGCTCCAGAGGCCCCAGCCTGGCGGCTGTGTGGGCCAGGGCTGTGGGGACAGACATCCAAAAACACAAACTCGGCTGAGGTTTGGGGCTGAGGTTATGGCAGGAGTGATCTACAGTCCGTGAGGGGAGCTCATTGTGATTAGAAAGTAAGGCGAGTGAGAGGCGGTCGTTCAGGCTTATGTCTCTGGATGTTGTATTCATGATGGTCATTTAATGTAAGCATGGTCTCATGGGCCATGGAAGTCTCCCTCTCTGGTGATTTGTCCGGCTCCCAAGAGATTGGGGTCATTTTGTGGGAAGGGAGGAGTCCTGTTTTCTGCCTCATGTGTTCCCACAATAGAGGGATTCTAGAGCAGAGCACTGGGTACAGACAACTGGAATACCCACCCTCTGGTTAGGCCTGGGGTCCTATGGGCATGGAAAGCCCATATGCAGATTCTTGGTACAGCCACTGAGAGACGTTACTTGAATAGTGGACTCATGCTGAGGGTCACAATGTGTGTTTGTGCCCAAGGTGGTCCTCAATATTGGGCGGGACTTCATTGAGCTTGCAGGTTTCTCCTACACTGAACCTTGGACATGCCAACCTCAGGGTTTCTTGCCATGGGGAAGGAGGAGTTTTGATTTCTGCATCACGTTCACCTCTGGGCACTAATTGGAGATAAGGTCTAGGTTCTGAAGCCTGAAAACCGAGGTTTGGAAGAGATGACGACCTAAGGCCATGGCGGGTCCAATGTGTTCAGTTTGGGGCCAGCTTTCTAGGTGTCGTTCAGGAGGTCTGCACTCAGGCTGTGCCAGACAGGGCATTCGTGCCCAGATATGCTGTATAATTGGGGTACAGTTGAGTGGCATGCAGAAGATAATTATTTGGGGTTTCTCCGTAGCCCCATAGGGCAAAGTCTTTCTTCTGGAGGGCAGGCAGAGTGCTGCATTCTGGCTCCGAAACTGCCAAACTGGAGTCCTTGGGGCCAGGAATGCAAGGATGTAAGTCTGAGAACTTAAGCTTTGCTTTGGTTTCAGGGCGAGGAAATGGCAGGCACACTCTGCAGAGCTGAATTGAGATTTCATGCATCTGAGGTCAGGGCGAGGTTCATATGTTGGCTCAGGTTGGAGTTTCTGTCCATGATGGCCCCTTCATGAAGGGGGGTCATCACACCGCCATTGGTGTTTTCCCATGATGGCAGTAGTGAGATGCTCCAAACCACAAGGATTTTCTGCGGGTCAGTTGAAACCTGTTGGATGGCTCCAGGACATCCCATATGGAACAATTGCAGAGCAGGGTTCTAAGGATGGATGCCTGGGCATCCGGCCTTGCATTCCAATTGTCTCCTAGCGAAACGGCACGTTTGATTGCTGCCTATGATGTAGCAGCCGAGGGGGCTGAGTTGAAATGCATTCTCCTGAGGATCGGTCATAATGTGGGATTGTGTCCATGGAGACCTTGGAATGGGGCAGTGGCACCAGGGCTCTGAAGGATGCTCCTAACCAGAGGTTTTGACACAGCTCCAAGAAGCATTTTTCCCATGGGGAAACAAGATTTGTTCTCATTGGTGCTTCAGTAACCCCCAATATGCTGGTATTGGAAACCAGAACTCTGAGGAGAGATGCCTGGAAACCAAGGCAATGGATCTGATTAGGGCCTGGGGCCTGTCTGGTTTAATCTTCTTCTCTCGGTTCATCTGTCTATGGGATTGAGTGGAGGTAGTTCCTCAGCTGGTGTCAGATTGCCCCTATTTGTCCTGGGCAGTCTACACTATTGGGATGGCCACTTTGACTTTGGAGGTTTCTCCTAATTTGCAAGTTTGTGGCCAATGAAATGGGCAGAATTCCTTTGGGGAGGGAAGGCACAATCCTGAGGTGTGGCTCTAGGGGCTCAAGCATGGAGGGTGTGTGGGTCAGAGCTGTGGGGACAGAAGTCTGAAAACAGAAACTCGTCTTACGTTTGGGGACATAGGTATGGGAGGCCCGATCTACAGACCTTGAGCAGAACTCTTCAGGATATGAACAAAGAGTGAGTGTGAGGCACTTGCTCAGGCTTTTGACTCTGGATTTTGTGTCACTGATGGCCGTGGAATGTAGAGGCGTCCTCATGGACCATGGGTGAGAGTTCCTCTATGGGGATTTGGATGATCCCAATATTTTGGGGTCATTCCGTGGGATGGGAGGAGTCCATTCTGGTTTTTTGTTTTGTTTTGTTTTGTTTTTTTTTACCTCAGGTGTGCCACTAAAGAGGGATTCCAGAGCAGAACCCTGGGAAGGGGCGACTGGACAACCCGAACTCTGTATAAGATTGGGGGCCTAAGGGCATGGCAATCCCCATATGGGGTACCTTGGTCCAGCCACTGAGAGGTCTTACTTGAGTACAGTGCTCACACTGAGGGTCACAATGCATGTTTGTGACCAATGTAGGCATCAAGCATGGGCGGGGACTCATGGGCCATGCTTGATTCTCCTACACTGAACTTTGGACAACATACGAACCACAAGGTTTCTTTCCATGGGGAAGGAGGAATTCTGATTTCTGCATCATGTTCACCCCTGGGCAGTGACTGGAGATAAGATCTAAGTTCTGAATCCAGAAAATAGAGGTTGGGATGAGATGATAACCTAAGGTCATGGAGGGTCCGATGTGCTCAGTGTGCGGTCAGCTTTCTGGGTGTTGTTCAGGAGGTATGGATTCAGGCTGTGTCAGACAGTGCATTAGTGCCCAGGTTAGACTGTATAATTTGGGTACAGTTGAGTTCCATGTAGGTTCATCCTCATTTATTGTGTCAGGGAAGCTCACTGGGGCAGGCAGAGTGCAGCATTGTGGGTCCAGAATTGCCAAACTTAAGGACGTCGGGCCCAGGAGTGTGAGGACTTAAGTCTGAGATCATAAGCTAGACTTAAGTTTCAGGGCGAGGGCACGGCAGGCACCCTCTGCAGATCCGAATCAAAATCTCATTCATCTGAAGTCAGGACGAGGATCAGACTTAGGCGCAGGTTGGAGTTTCTGTCCATGATGGCCCCTTCATCAAAGGGGTGGAATCTCGAGGCCATGGAGGTTTTCCCACGTTGGGAGTTGTGGGATGCTCCAAACTGCAAGGATTCCTTCTGCGGGAAAATTGAGAACTGTTGGATGGCTCCAGGACATCCCATATGGAATGACTCCAGAGCCGGGTTCTAAGGATGGATGCCTGAGCAGACTGCCTCTTACACCAATTGTCTCCCTGCCACAAGACAGGTACGATCTGATGGCTATGCAGGAGCAATCGTGGGAGCTGAGTTGAAATGGACTCTCCTGAAGATGGGTCTTAATGTGTGTTTGTGTCCATGAGGACGTTGGAATGGGGTGGTGGCCCCAGGGCTCTAAAGGATTCTAACCGGAGATTTTGAAACAACTCGAAAGAGCAAGTTTTCCATGTGGAGACAAGATTTGTTCTAATTGGTGCCTCAGGAAACCCACATATGCTGGTATTAGAACCAGGCCTCTGAGGAGAGATACATAGAAACCACAGCAATGCATCCAATTAGGTCCTAGGAGCCTCTCTGGTTCAATCTTCTTCTCTGTCGACATCTGTCTATTTTATGAAATGGAGGTAGTTTCTCAGCTGGTGTCAGACCGCTCGTGTTTGTCCGGGCGGCCTACACTATAGGGATGGCCTTGGGGACTTTGGAGGTTTCTCCTAAATTGTATGATTATGGACAATGGCATGGGCAGAATTCCTGTGGAGTGGGCAGGCACAGACCTGATGTGTGGCTCCAAGGGCCCAGCCTTGAGGGTGTGTGGGCAAGGACTGTGGGGACAGATGTCTGAAAACACAAACTCAGCTTAGGTTTTGGGACGTAGGTATGGCAGGTCCGATTTACAGACTATGAGGAGAACTTTTTGGGATATGAATAAAGGGTGAAAGTGTGACACTTGTCAGGCTTTTGCCCCTGGATTTTGTGTCAATGATGGCTGTGGAATGTCGAGGAGTCCTCATGGGCCATGGAAGAGTCTTTCTCTCTGTGGATTTGGCCAGATCCCAATTGTTTTGGGTTAATCTGTGGGATTCAGTTTTGTTAACTAAGGTGTCCCACCAAAAGAGGGATTCCAGAGCAGAGCCATGGACAACAAGAAATCTAACTAAAAATACGGGCCTAGGGGCATGGGAAGCCCAATATGCCTTCTAATGGTCCAGCCACTGAGAGGCCTTCATTGAGGACAGAACTCATGCTGCGGGTCACAATGCGTGTTTATGCCCTTGTGTTACTCAAGCATGGGTGGGGACTCATGGTGCATGCTTGTTTCTCCTACACTGAATGATAGTCAACATGTCAACCACATGAGTTCTTGCCATGGGGAAGTACTAATTCTGATTTCTGCATGTCATTCACCCCTGGGCAGTGATTGGAGATAAGGTCTAGGTTGTGAAGTCTGAAAACCGAGGTTGGGAAGAGATGACGACCTAAGACCATGTCGGGTCCGATATGCTCAGCGTGGAGCCAGCTGTCTGGGTGTTGGTCGGGAGGTCCAAGCTTAGGCTGTGTCAGACAGGGCATTAGTGCCCAGGGTAGATTGTATAATTGGGGTACAACTGAATGCCGTGCAGGTTGATCTTTATTTGGCATTTCTGGGTAGCCCCAAGGGCAATGTTTTTCTTCTGGAAAATGCAGAGTGCTGCATTGTGGCTCCGGAATTTCCAAAGTGGATGCCTTGTGGACGGGGAGTGTGATAACGGAAGTCTGAGAACACATGTTAGGCGTAGGTTCTGGGCGAGGGCACGGCAGGCACCCTCTGCAGATCTGAATCGGGATATCATGAATCTGAAGTCAGGGCGAGGTTCAAACCTAGGCTTAGGTTTGAATTTCTGTCCATTCTGGCCACTTTATGAAGGGGACAGCATCTCCAGTCCATGGAGGTTTACCCACAATGGAAGTTGTGAGATGCTCCAAACAACAAGGATTCCTTCTGATCAACAATTGAGACCTTTTGTATCACTCCAGTACATACCATACAGAATGACACCAGAGCAGGGATCTTAGGATGGATACATGGGAAGCCCGCCTCACATTGCAGTTGTCTCCTAGCAAATAGACAGGTTTGATATGCTGGCTCTGTCAGAGCAACCAAGGGGGCTGAGTTGAAATGGACTCTCCTGAGGATGGATGCTAATGTGGGTTTGTGTCCATGGAGACCTTGGAATGGGGCGTTGGTGCATGGGCCCTGAAGGATTCTCCTAACCGGAGGTTTTGAGACATCTCCAAAGGACAAGTTTCCCATGTGGAGACGAGATTTGTTCTGATTGGTGCCTCAGGAAACCCCCATATACTGTTATTGGAATATAGGCCTCTGAAGAGAGATAACTGGAAACCAAAGCAATGGCTCCGTTTAGAGCCTAGGGGCCTGTCCGGTTGAATCTTCTTCTCTGTGTACATCCATCTAAGGTATTAGTGGAGTTAGATGCTCAGCTGGTGTCAGATGGCCCTTGTTTGTCCCAGGCGGCCTACACTATTGTGAAGGCCTTGGGGACTTTGGAGGTTTCTCCTAATTTTATGATTATGGACAATGGAATGGGCAGAATTCCCGTGGAGAGGGAAGGCACAGTTTTGATGTGGCTCCAGGGGCCCCAGCCTGCAGGGTGTGTGCACCAGGACTGTGGAGACAGAAGTCTAAAACACAAACTCAGTTTAGGTTTAGGGACGTAGGTATGGCAGGCCCGATCTACAGACCGTGAGGAGAATTCTTCCAGATATGAAGAAAGAGAGATTGTGAGGCACTTGTTCAGGCTTTTGTTTCTGGATTTTGTGTCAACGATGGGCGTGGAATGTCCAGGAGGCCTCATGGGCCATGGACGAGTCTTCCGCTCTGTGGATTTGGCCCGATTCCAATTGTTTTGGGTCAAACTGTGGGATGGGAGGAGTCCTTTCAGTTTTGTTACCTCAGGTGTCCCACCAAAAGAGGGATTCCAAAGCCGAGCCCTGGGGAGGGGAGACTGGACAACCAGAAATCTGGTTAAAAATTGGGGCCTAGGGGCATGACAAGCCCAATATGCTGTCTTTTGGTCCAGCCACTGAGAGGCCTTACTTGAGAACTGGGCTCACGTTGAGGGTCAGAATGCATGTTTGTGAACGACTTGGTCCTCAAGCATCTGCAGGGCCTCATGGGCCACACTGGTTTCAACTACATTTTACGTTGGACAACATGCCAACCACAAAGTTTCTTGCCATGGGGAAGGAGTTCTGATTCCTGCATCATGTTCAACCCTGGGTGGTGACTGGAGATAAGGTTTAGGTTCTGAAGCCTGAAAACCGAGGTTGGAAAGAGATGATGACCTAAGGCCATGGCGGGTCTGATGTGCTCAGTGTGTGGCTAGCTGGGTGGGTGCGAGCCAGGAGGTTCAGTCTCAGGCTGTGCCAGAAAGGGCAGTAGTGCCCAGGGCAGCCTGTATAATTGGGGTCCAGTCAAGTGGCATGCAGGTTGATCCTCATTTGGGGAATCTGGGTAGCCCCAGAGGGCAATGTTTTTCTTCCGGAAAGCAGGCAGAGTGCTGCCTTGTAGTTCTGGAATTGCCAAACTGGAGGGCTTGTGGGCCAGGAATGTGAGAATGGAAGTTGAGAACACAAATTAGACTTACGTTTCTGGGCAAGGGCACGGCAGACACACTCTGCAGAGATGAATCAAGATGTCCTGCATCTGAAGTTAGGGCGAGGATCAGACGATCGCTCAGGTTGGAGCTTCTGTCCCTGATGGCCCCTTCATGAAGCACAGGGGGCGAAATCACGAGGCCATGGAGGTTTGCCCACGATGGGAGTTGTGAGATGCTCCAAACAGTAAAGATTCTTCTGCGGGACTATTGAGACCTGTTGGTTGGCTCCAGGACTTCCCATACAGCATAATTCTGAGAATGGTTCTAAGTATGGATGTCTGGGAAGCCTGCCTCTCATTCCAATCATCTCCTAGCGACAAGACGGGTTAGATCTGCTGGATCAGGGGGAGCAACTGAGGGGGCTGAGTTGAAATGGACTCTCCTGTGGATGGGTCCTAATGTGGGTGTGTCTCCATGGAGACCTTGGAATGAGGCGCTGGCACCGGGAACCTGAAATGTCCTTCTAACCAGAGGCTTTGAGAGAGCTCCAACATGCAAGTTTCCCATGTGTAGACGAGATTTGTTCTGATGGGTGCCTCAGGAGAAGCACTCAGCTGGTATTGGAAACCAGGCTTTTGAGGAGACATGCCTGTAAACCAAAGCTATGGATCCCATTATGGCCTGGGGTCCTGTCTGGTCAATCTTCTTCTCTGGGGACATCCATCTATGGTATGAGTGGGGGTAGATGCTCAGCTGGTGTCAGACGGCCCTTTTTTGTCCCGGACAACCTACACCATTGGTATGGCCTCAGGGAATTTGGAGGTTTCTCCTAATTTGTACGGTTTTGGATAATGGAATGGGCAGAATTCCCATGGATTGGTTAGGCCCAGTCCTAATGTGTGGTTCCAGGGGCCCAGCCTGGAGGGTGTGTGGCCCAGGACTTTGAGGACAGAACTCAAAAAACACAAACTCAGCTTAGGTTTGGGAACGTAGGTATGGCACGGTCGAACTACAAATCATGAGAAGAACTCTTCAGGATATGAAGAAAGAGCGAGTCTGAGGCGCTTGGTTAGGCTTTTGTCTCTGGATTTTGTATCAGCGATGGCCGTGGAATGTCGGGGAGGCCTCATGGGCCATGGACGAATCTTCCGCTCTGTGGATTTGGCCCTATCCCAATTCTTTTTCTTGAATCTGTGGGATGGGAGGACTCCTTTAAGGTTTGTTACCTGAGGTGTCCCACCAAAAGAGGAATTCCAAAGCAGAGCCCTGGGCAAGAGTGAAGGGACAACCCGAAATATGGTTAAAAATTAGGGTCTAGGGGCATGGCAAGCCCAATATGCTGTTTCTTCATGCAGCCACTGAGAGGCCTTGCCTGAGGACCGGGCTCAGGCTGAGGGTCACAATGTGTGTTTGAGACCAATGTGGCCCTCAAGCATGGGCTGGGTCTCATGTGCCACACTGGTTTCAACTACACTGAAAGTTGGACAACATGCCAACCACGAGGTTTCATGCCAAGGGAACAAGTTCGGATTTCTGAAACATTTTCAAACCTGGGCAGTGATTGGAGATAAGGTCAAGGTTCTGAAGCCTGAAAACCGAGGTTGGGTAGAGATGACGACCTAAGGCCATGGCGGGTCCGATGTGCTCAGTGTGCGGCCAGCTGTCTGGGTGGGGCCAGGAGTTCCAGGCTCAGGCTGTGTCAGAATGGGCAATTGTGCCCACTTCAGCCTATATAATTGGTGTACAGCCAAATGGCGTGCAGGTTGATCCTCATTTGGGGTTTCTGGGTAGCCCCAGAGGGCAATGTTCTTCTTCCAGGGAGCAGGCAGAGTGCCGCATTGTACTTCTGGATTGCCAAACTGGAGGGCTTGTGGGCCAGTAGTCTGAGGACTGAAGTCTGAGAACACAAGCTAGGCTTAGTTTTTATGGGTGAGGACATGGCAGGCACAATCTACAGACCTGAATCGAGATCTCGTGCATCTGAAGTCAGGATGAGGATCAGACGATCTTCAGGTTGGACTTTCTGTCCCTGATGGCCCCTTCATGAAGGGGGGGAATCACGAGGCCATGGGGGTTTTCGCACGATGGGAGTTGTGAGAAGCTCCAAACTACAAAGATTCTTTTCCAGGACAATTGAGACCTGTTAGTTGGCGCCAGGCCAAGGATTCCAAGCATGGTTCTGAGGATGGATGGCTAGGTACCACATCTGGCATTCCAATTTTCTCCTAGCTACAAGAAAGGTTAGATCTGCTGGATCTGGGGGAGCAACTGAGGAGGCTGAGTTGAAATTGACTCTCCTGTGGATGGATCCTAATATGTTTTTGTGTCTATGGAGACCTTGGAATGAAGCGGTGGCACTGGGGTCCTGAAGGGTTTTTTCAAACAGAGGCTTTGACACAGCTCCAACGTGCAAGTTTCCCATATGTAGATGAGATTTTTTATGACGGATGAGTCAGGAAACAGCCATATGCTGGTATTGAAATCCAGGCCTCTGAGGAGAGATGACTAGATACCACAACAATGAATCCGAATAGTGCCTAGGGGCCTGTTCGTACCTTTTTACCTCTGGGAACATCAGTCTATGCGTCTGAGTGCATGTAGGTTCTCAGTTGGGCTCAGATTGCCCGAGTTTGTCCTGGGAAGCCACCACTATTGGGATGGCCTCAGGGAGTTTGCAGGTTTATCCTATTAGTAGGGTTGTGGCCATTGTAATGGGCACATACAATTCCCTTGGAGAGGGCAAGTACAGTCCTCAGGTTTGGCTCCAGGGGCCTGAGCCTGTAGGGTGTGTAGGCAGAGCTGTTTGGACAGTTGTCTGAAAACACAAACGCGGCTTATGTTTCAGGTCATAGGTATGGCAGGATTGATCTACAGACCATGAGGAGAACTCTTCGGGATATGAATAAGGGGCTAGTGTGAGGCTCGTGCTCAAGTTTTTGTCTCTGGATATCGTGTCACTCATGGTCGTGAAATTCCCTGGTGACTTCATGGGAAATGGACGAGTCTTACACTCTGGGGGTTTGGCCCCGTCCAAAGAGTTTGGGGTCATTCTGTGGGATGGAAGAAGTCCGTTTTGTTGTTGTTGTTGATTTGCCATGTTTTGTTTTTTAACCTCAGGTGTCCCACCAAATGAGGGATTCCAGAGTAGAGCCCTGGGGAGGGCCGAACGGACAACCAGAAATCTGGTTAAAAATTGTGGGCTAGGGACATGTCAAGCCCATTATGACATCTAATGGTCGAGCCACTGAGAGGACTTACTAGAGGACAGGACTCACGCTGAGGGTCACAATGCGTGTTTATGCCACTTCGCAAACAAGAATGGGCAGGGCCTCATGGTGAATCCTGGTTTCTCGTACACTGAACGTTGGACAACATGCCAACCACAAGGTTTCTTGCCATGGGTAAGGAAGAGTTCTGATTTCTGCATCACAGTCACCCCTGGGCAGTGATTGGAGATAAGGTCTAGGTACTGAAGCCTAAAAACTGAGGTAGGGAAGAGATGATGACCTAAGGCCATGGCGGTTCTGATGTGCTCAGTGTGCGGTCAGCTGTCTGGGTGTTGGTCAGGAGGTCCGGGCTCAGGTTGTGTCAGACAGTGCATTAGTGCCCAGGTTAGACTATATAATTTGGGTACAGTCGAGTGCCATGTAGATTTATCCTCATATAAGTTGTCTGGGCAGCTCATTAGGCAAAATTTGTTTTCTAGAGGGCAGGCAGAGTGCTTCATTGTCAGTCCGGAATTGCTAAACTTGAGGCCTTCATGTAGAGGAGTGTGAGGACGGAAGTCTGAGAACACAAGCTAGACTTGGTTTTCAGGGCGAGGACACGGCAGGTACCACTGTAGATCTGAACCAATATCTCATACATCTGAAGTCAGGGCGAGGATCAGACGTTGGCTCAGGTTGGAGTTTTGTGCATGACGGACCCTTCATGAAGGGAGCGGAATCTCAAGGCCATGGAGTTTTTCCCACGTTGGGAGTTGTGGGATGCCCCCATCAAGATTTCCTTCTGCGGGACAATTGAGACCTGTTGGTCAGCTTCAGGACATCCCATATGGAATGACTCCAGGGCACTGTTCGAGGATGGATGCCTGGGAAGCCGGCCTCGCATTCCAAATGTCTCTCAGCAACAAGACAGTTTAGATCTGATGGCTCTGCGGGAGCAACCGGGGTGGCTGACTTAAAATGGACTTTCCTGAGGATGGGTCCTAATGTGTGTTTGTGTCCATGAGGGCCTTAAAAAGGGGCGGTGGCACCGGGACCCTGAAGTATTCTCCTAAGCTTTTGACATAGCTCGATGCACAAGGTTCCTTGTGGAGACGAGATTTGTTTTGATGGGTGCCTCAGGAAAACTTCTATGCTGGTATTGGAATCCAGGCTTTTGAGGAGACATGCCTGTAATCCAAAGCAATGTATCCTATTATGGCCTAGGGTCCTGTCTGGTTCAATCTTCTTCTCAGGGGACATCCATCTATGGTATGAGTGGAGGTAGATGCTCAGCAGGTATCAGACCGCCCTTGTTTGTCCCGGGCGACCTGCACTATTGGGTTGGCCTCAGGGATTTGTAGGGTTCTCCACATTTTACTGTATTGGACAATGGCATCGGCAGAATTCCCATGGAATGGGTTGGCACAGTCCTAATGTGTGACTCCAGGGGCCCCAGCCAGGAGGGTGTGTGGCCCAGGACTTTGAGGACAGAAGTCTGAAAACACAAACTCAGCTTAGGTTTGGGGAAGTAGGTATGGCAGGCCCGATCTATAAACCATGAGAAGAACTCTTCCGGATATGAAGAGAGCGAGTCTGAGGCGCTTGCTCAGGCTTTTGTCTCTGGATTTTGTATCAGAGATGGCCGTGGAATGTCGGGGAGGCCTCATGGGCCATGGACGAATTTTCCTCTCTGTGGATTTGGCCCGATCCCAATTGTTTTTCGTCAATCTGTGGAATGGGAGGACTCCTTTCAGTTTTGTTACCTCAGGTGTCCCGCCAAAAGAGTAATTCCATGGAATTACTCCCAGCATATGGGAAAACATGCCAACCACTAGGTTTTTGTTTTTTGTTTTTTTACCTCAGGTGGACCACCAAAAGAGGGATTCCAGAGCAGAGTCGTGGGTGGGGGCAACTGCAAAACCATAACTCTGGTTAATATTGGTTCCTAAGAACATGGCAAGCCCCATATGTGGGCTCTTGGTCCAGACACTGAGAGGCCTTCCTTGAGGATAGGTCTCACATTGAGTTTCACAATGTGTTTTTGTGCCCAAGGAGCCCCTCAAGACAAGGCGTGGCCTAATGTACCATGCTGGTTTCTCCTACACTGAACGTTGCACAGTATGGGAACCACAAGTTTTCTGGCAATGGGGAAGATGGAGTTCTAATTTCTGCAACACTTTTACTCCTGGACTGTGATTGGATTTAAGGTCTAGGTTGTGAAGCCTGAAAACTGAGGTTGGGAAAGAGATGAAGCCCTAAGTCCATGGTGTGTCTGATGTGCTCAGTGTTCGGCCAGCTGTTGAGTGTGGGTAGGGAGGTGCAGGCTCAGGCTGTGGCAGACAGGGAATTAGTGCCCAGGCTAGACTGCATCATTGGGGTGCGGTCGAGTTTCATGCAGGATAGTACTCATTTGTGGTTACTGGGTAGCCCCAGAGGGCAACGTTTTTCTTCTGTAGGGAAGACACAGTGCCACATAGTGGCTCCAGAATTCCCAAACTGGAAGGCTTGTGGGCCAGGAGTGTGAGGAAAAAATTCTGAGAACACAAGCCAGACTTAGATTTCGGGGTGAGGGGACGGCAGGCACCCTCTGCAGAGATGATTTGAGATCCCGTATACCTGAAGAGAGAGCTAGGATCAGACGTTGGCTTAGATTGGAGTCTCTGTCCACGACGGCCCCTTCATGAAGGGGAGGGTGTCACGAGGACATGGAGGTTTTCCCACGATGGGAATTGTGAGATGCTCCAAACCGCAATGATTCCTTTTGTGGGACAGTCGAGACCTGTTGGATGGCTCCAGGACATCTCATAAGGAAATTATCCAGAGCAGGGTTCTAAGGATGGATGCGTGGGCAGCCTGCCTCCCATTCCAGGTGTCTCATAGAGCCAAGGCAAGTTCGATCTGCTGGATCTAGGGGAGCAACCGAGGCGGGTGTTTTGAAATGGGTGAGTTGAGGATGGGTCATAATGTGCATTTGTGTCCATGTAGACCTTGGAATGGGGTGTTTGATCCGGGGCCTTGAGGGATGTTCATAACCGGAGGTTTTGATGGAGCTCTAAAGAGTATGTTTCCTATGTAGAGAAGAGAATTGTTTGATGAGTGCTTAAGGAATCTCCCATATGCTGGTATTGGAAACCAGGCCTCTGAGGAGAGATGACTGGAATCAAAAGCAATGGATCTGGTTAGGACATAAGTGCCTGTCAAGTTCAATCTAATTCTATGGGGATATCTGTCTCTGGGTCTGAGTGGTGGTAGTTTCCTAACTTGTGAAAGATTATCCCTGTTTGTCCTGGGCAGCCAACACAATTCAGATGGCCTGGGGGAGTTTGGAGGATTCTCCTAATCTATATGGTTGTGGCCAATGGAAATGGCAGAATTCCCCTGGAGAGGGAAGCCACAGTCCTGAGGTGTGGCTCCAGGGGCCCCAGCTTGGATGGTGTGTAGGCCAGGCCTGTGGGGACAGAATTCTGAAAAGACAAACTCAGCTTAGGTTTGGGGATGTATGTATGAAGGCTCGATCTACAGACCGTGAGAATTTTCCGGGCTATGAACAAAGGGCAGTATGTGGCGCTTGCTCAGGCTTTTGTCTCTGGATTTTGTGTCAACGGTGGCCGTGGAATTTCGGGATGTCCTCAAGGGCCATGGACAATTCTTTCTCTGGTGATATGGCCTGATCCCATGTGGTTGGGAACATTCTGTGGATTGGAAGAGTCCTTGCTGTGTATATATATATATATATATATATATATATATATATATATATTTTTTTTTTTTTTTTTTACCTCAGGTGTCCCACCAAAAAGGGATTCCAGAGTAGAGCCCTGAGTAGGGGTGACTAGACATCTCGAACTCTTGTTGATATTGGGGGACTAGGGGCTTGGCAAGCCCCATATGTGGGCTGTTGTTCCAGTCACTAAGAGGCTTTACATGAGGATAGGGCTCACGCTGAGGGTCACAATGTGTTTTTGTGCAAATTTGGCCCTCAGGGATAGGTGGGGCATCATACTCCATGCTGCTTTCTCCTACAATGAACATTGGACAACATGCCAACAACTAGGTTTCTTGCCAAGGCGAAGGAGAAGTTCTGATTCTTGCATCACGTTCACTCCTGAACAGTGAGTGGCGATAAGGTCTAGGTTCTGAAGGTGAAAACTGAGGTTGGTAGAGATGATGGCCTAAAGCCATTGTGGGTGTGATATGCTCTGTGTACGGCCAGCTGTCTGGGTGTTGGACTGGAGGTCTGCCCTCAGGCTGTGTCAGACTGGGCTTTAGTGCACAGGCTAGACTGTATAATTTGGGTATGGTCGAGTGGCATGCAGATTGTTACTCATTTGGCGTTTCTGGTTAGCCCTATAGGGCAACATTTTTCTTCTGGAGGGCAGGCAGAGTGCTGCATTGTGTCTCCAGAATTGCCAAACTGGAGGGGTGTGGCCAGGATTGTGAGGAAGGAAGAGTGAAAGCACAAGCTAGCACGAGTTTTGGGGCCAAGAGCATGGCAGTCCCACTCTGCAGAGGCTGAATCGAGATCTCCTGCAGGTGAGGTCAGGGCGAGTATCAGATGTTGCCTCAAGCTGGAGTTTGTGTCCATGACGGCCCCTTCCTGAAGGGGGTGGGGGCGTCATGAGGCCAGGGAGGTTTCCCTACGCTGGGAGTTGTGAGCTGCTCCAAACTTCAAAGTTTCCTTCTTCAGGACAGTCGAGTACTATTGGATGGTTCCAGGATGCCCCATACAGAAAGACTCCAGAGCAGGGCCCTAAGCATGGATGTCAAAAACGCCAACTCACCTTCCCATTGCCTGGTCAAGACAAGGCACGCTCAATCTGCAGGCTCTTGGGTGAGCTACCCAGAAGGCTGAGTTTAAATGGACTCTCCTGAGGATGAGTCATAATGTGGGTTGGTGGCCATGGAGACCTTGGAATGTGGCAGTAGCTAAGGGACTCTGCAGGATTCTCCAACCCGAAGGGCTTGACACAACTCCAACAAGGAAGCTTCCCACATGGAGATGAGAGGTCTTCTGTCTGGTGCCTCAGGAAAGCCCCGTATGCTGGTCTTCGAACCCAGGCCTCTGAGGAGTGATACCTGGACACCAAAGCAAGAGTTCATAATAGGGCCTAGGGGCCTGTCTGGTTCAATCTTCTGTCTCTGCGGATAACTGTCTGTGTGTCTGCATGGAGGTAGTAGTTGCTCAGCTTGTGTCATAATGCCCCTATTTGTCCAGTGCGGCTTGCGGTAGTGGGATGTCCTTGGGGACATTGAGGTTTCTACTATTTTGTAGAGTTGTGGCCAATGGAATGGGCAGTTTCTTAGGAGAGAGCAGGCCCAGTTCTGTGGTGTGGCTCCAGAGACCCCAGCCTGGAGGCTGTGTGGGCCATGGCTGTGCAGACAGACATCCAAAAACCCTAACTCAGCTCAGGTTTGGGGCCGAGGTTACGGCAGGCCTGATCTACAGTCCATGAGGGGAGCTTCTCTGGATATGAAAGAAGGGTGAGAGGGAGGCAGTCGCTCAGGCTTTTGTCTCTGGATGTTTTGTCCACAATGGCCGTTTAATGTAGGAGTTGCCTCACGGGTCGTAGAAGTCTCCCTCTCTGGTAGTTTGTCCAGCCCCCAAGAGTTTGGGGTCATTCTGTGGGAAGGGAAGTGTCCTGTTTACTGCTTCATGTGTCCCCCCAGTAGAGGGATTCTAGAGCATAGCAGTGGGTACTGACAACTGGAATACACGCCCTCTGGTTAAGCCTGGGGGCCTATGGATATGACAAGCCCCATATGCAGGATCTTGGTCCAGCCACTGAGAGGCGTTACTTTAATACGGGACTCATGCTGCAGGTCACAATGCATGTCTGTGCCCTAGGCGGCCCTCAAGCACTGGCGTGGCCTTTCGGACAATGCAGGTTTTCCCACATTGAACGTTGGACAACATGCCAACCACAAGGTTTCTGGCCATGGGGAAGGAGGAATTCTAATTTCTGCATCACGTTCACCCCTGGGCAGTGATTGGAGATAAGGTCTAGGTTCTGAAGCCTGAAAACCGAGGTTGGGAAGAGATGACGAACTACAGCCATAGCGGGTCCTATGTGTCCAGGTTGGGGCCAGCTGTCTGGGTGTCGTTTGGGATGTCTTGTCTCAGGCTGTGCCAGACAGGGCATTAGTATACAGGGTGGGCTGTATAATTGCTTTACAATCGAGTGGCATGCATTAGAAAATCATTTGGGATTACTTATTAGCAGCATAGGTCAAAGTTTTTCTTCTGGAGGGCAGGCAGAGTGCTGCATTGTGGCTTCGGAATTCCCAAACTGGAGGGCTTGTGGGCCAGGAGAGTGAGGACGGAAGTCTGAGAAC
This sequence comes from Mustela nivalis, assembly GCF_964662115.1. Lineage (NCBI taxonomy): Eukaryota > Metazoa > Chordata > Mammalia > Carnivora > Mustelidae > Mustela > Mustela nivalis. Next base: position 1,951,990 of record NW_028136525.1, read on the forward strand.
ACAAGCTAGGCTTAGGTTTCGGGGCAAGGACATGGCAGGCACACTCTGCAGAGCTGAATTGAGATCTCATGCGTCTGAAGTCAGGTCGAGGTTCAGACTTTGGCTCAGGTTTGAGTTTCTGTCCATGTTGGCCCCTTCAGGAAGGGGTGGCATTATGAGGCCATGGCGGTTTTCCCACTTTTGGAGTTGTGAGATGCTCCAAACCGCAAGGATTCCTTCTGTGGGACAATTAAGATTTGTTGGATGGCTCCAGGACGTCTTATAAGGTATTTTTCCAGAACAGGGTTCTAGGTATGGATGCCTGGGCAGCCAGCCTCACATTCCAATTGTCTCCTAGCAACAAGAAACGTTTGATCTGCTGGCTTGGGGTAGCAACAGAGGGGGCTGAGTTGAAATGGACTTTCCTGAGGATGGTCTTAATGTTGGTTTGAGTCCATGGAGACCTTGGTATGGAGCAGTGGCACCAGGGCCCTGAAGGATTCTCCTAACCAGAGGTTATGACAAAGCTCCAATGAGCAAGTTTCCATGGGGAGACGAGATTTGTTCTTATTGGTGCCTCAGGAAACCACCATATGCTGGTATTGGAAACGAGGCCTCTGAGGAGAGATGCCTGGAAACCAAAGCAATGGATCTGTTTAGGGCCTAGGGGCCTGTCCGGTTCAATATTCTTCTCTGGGGACATCTGTTGTCTGAGTGGAGGTAGTTGCTCAGCTGGTTTGAGATCGCCCCTGTTTGTCCTGGGCGGCCTACACTATTGGGATGGCCTCGGTGACTTTGGAGGTTTTTCCTCATTTGCAAGGTTGTGGCCAATGGAATGGGAAGAATTCCCTTGAAAGGGAAGCACAGTCCTGAGGTGTGGCTCCAGAGACCCAAGTGTGGAGCGTGTGTGGTCCAGGGCTATTTGGACAAAAGTCTGAAAACACAAACTCCACTTAGGTTGTGGGATGTAGGTATGGCCGGCCCGATCTATAGACCGTGAGGAGACCTCTTCGGGATATGAACAAAGGGCGAATGTGATGTGCATGCTCATGCTTTTTTTTTTTTTTCTGGAAATGTGTCACCGATTGCCATGGAATGTCGGGGTGTCCTCATGGGCCATCGATGAGGCTCACTTTCTGGGGATTTGACCCGATCCCAAGAGTTTGGTGTCATTCTGTGGGAAGAGAGGAGGCCTTTCTGTTTTTTTTTTTTTTGTTTATTTTTTTTGTTTTTTGTTTTTTTTTTTTTTAACCTCCGGTGGACCACCAAAAGAGGGATTCCAGAGCAGATTCGTGGGTGGGGGCAACATGACAACCAGACCTCTGGTTAACATTGGGACCTAATAACATGGCAAGCCCCTTATGTGGGCTCTTGGTCCAGACACTGAGAGGCCTTCCTTGAGGATAGGTCTCACACTGAGTTTCACAATGTGGTTTTGTGCCCAAGGAGCCCCTCAAGTCAGGGCGTGGCCTAATGTACCATGCTGGTTTCTCCTACACTGAACGTTGCACAGTAAAGGAACCACAAGTTTTCTGGCAATTGGCAAGATGGAGTTCTAATTTCTGCAACACTTTCACTCCTGGACTGTGATTGGATTTAAGGTCTAGGTTCTGAAGCCTGAAAACTGAGGTTGGGAAGAGATGAAGCCCTAAGGCCATGGTGTGTCTGATGTGCTCAGTGTTCGGCCAGCTGTTGAGTGTGGGTTGGGAGGTGCAGGCTCAGGCTGTGGCAGACAGGGAATAAGTGCCCAGGCTAGACTGTATCATTGGGGTGCAGTCGAGTTTCGTGCAGGATGTTACTCATTTGTGGTTACAGGGTAGCCCCAGAGGGCAACGTTTTTCTTCTGGAGGGAAGACACAGTGCCACATAGTGTCTCCAGAATTCCCAAACTGAAAGGCTTGTGGGCCAGGAGTGTGAGGAAAAAATTCTGAGAACACAAGCAGGACTTAAATTTCGGGGTGAGGGGACGGCAGGCACCCTCTGCAGAGATGATTCGAGATCCCGTATACCTGAAGACAGAGCTAGGATCAGACGTTTTCTTAGGTCGGAGTTTCTGTCCATGAAGCCCATTCATGAACGGGAGGGTGTCACGAGGACATGAAGGTTTTCCCACGATGGGAATTGTGAGATGCTCCGAACCACAATGATTCCTTCTGTGGGACAGTCGAGACCTGTTGGATGGCTCCAGGACATCCCATAAGGAAGTTATCCAGAGCAGGGTTCTAAGGATGGATGCGTGGGCAGCCTGCCTCCCATTCCAGGTGTCTCATAGAGCCAAGGCAAGTTCGATCTGCTGGATCTAGGGGAGCAACAGAGGCGGGTGTTTTGAAATGGGTGAGTTGAGGATGGGTCATAATGTGCATTTGTGTCCATGTAGACCTTGGAATGGGGTGCTTGATCAGGGGCCTTGAGGGATGTTCATAACCGGAGGTTTTGATGGAGCTCTAAAGAGTATGTTTCCTATGTAGAGAAGAGAATTGTTTTGATGAGTGCCTAAGGAATCTCCCATATGCTGGTATTGGAAACCAGGCCTCTGAGGAGAGATGACTGGAATCAAAAGCAATGGATCTGATTACGGCTTAAGTGCCCGTCCAGTTCAATCTTATTCTATGGGGATATCTGTTTCTGGGTCTGAGTGGAGGTGGTTTCCTAACTTGTGAAAGATCATCCCTGTGTGTCCTGGGCAGCCAACACAATTCCGATGGCCTGGGGGAGTTTGGAGGATTCTCCTAATCTATAGGGTTGTGGCCAATGGAAATGGCAAAATTCCCCTGGAGAGGGAAGCCACAGTCCTGAGGTGTGGCTCCAGGGGCCCCAGCTTGGATGGTGTGTGGGCCAGGACTGTGGGGACAGAAGTCTGAAAACACAAACTCAGCTTAGGTTTTGGGATGTATGTATGAAGGCTCGATCAACAGACCGTGAGAATTTTCCGGGCTATGAACAAAGGGCGAGTATGTGGCGCTTGCTCAGGGTTTTGTCTCTGGATTTTGTGTCAATGGTGGCCGTGGAATGTCGGGGTGTCCTCAAGGGCCATGGACAATTCTTTCTCTGGTGATTTGGCCTGATCCCAAGTGGTTGGGATCATTCTGTGGATGGGAAGAGTCCTTTCTGTATTTCTTTTTTTTTTACATCAGGTGTCCCACCAAAGAGGGATTCCAGAGTAGAGCCCTGAGTAGGGGTGACTAGACATCTCGACCTCTGGTTGAGATTGGGGGACTAGTGGTTTGGCAAGCCCCATATGTGTGCTGTTGTTCCAGTCACTAATAGGCTTTACATGAGGATAGGGCTCACGCTGAGGGTCACAATGTGTGTTTGTGCAAATTGTGGCCCTCAGGGAAAGGTGGGGCCTCATAGTCCATGCTGCTTTCTCCTTCAATGAACATTGGACAACATGCCAACCACTAGGTTTCTTGCCAAGGCGAAGGAGAAGTTCTGATTCTTGCATCACGTTCACTCCTGAGCAGTGAGTGGAGATAAGTTCTAGGTTCTGAAGGTGAAAACTGAGGTTGGGTAGAGATGATGGCCTAAAGCCATTGTGGGTGTGATATGCTCTGTGTATGGCCAGCTGTCTGGGTGTTGGACTGGAGGTCTGCCCTCAGGCTGTGTCAGACAGGGCTTTAGTGCACAGGCTAGACTGTATAACTGGGGTATGGTCGAGTGGCATGCAGGTTGTTACTCATTTGGCGTTTCTGGTTAGCCCTATAGGGCAACATTTTTCTTCTGGAGGGCAGGCAGAGTGCTGCATTGTGTCTCCAGAATTGCCAAACTGGAGGGGTGTGGCCAGGATTGTGAGGAAGGAAGAGTGAAAGCACAAGCTAGCACGAGTTTTGGGGCCAAGAGCATGGCAGGCCCACTCTGCAGAGGCTGAATCGAGATCTCCTGCAGGTGAGGTCAGGGCGAGTATCAGATGTTGCCTCAAGCTGGAGTTTGTGTCCATGACGGCCCCTTCCTGAAGGGGGTGGGGGCTACATGAGGCCAGGGAGGTTTCCCTACGCTGGGAGTTGTGAGCTGCTCCAAACTTCAAAGTTTCCTTCTTCAGGACAGTCAATTATTTTTTTTTTAAAAGATTTTATTTATTTATTTGACAGAGAGAGATCACAAGTAGGCAGAGAGGCAGGCAGAGAGAGAGAGAGGAGGAAGCAGGCTCCCTGCTGAGCAGAGAGCCCAATGCGGGACTCGATCCCAGGACCCTGAGATCATGACCTGAGCCGAAGGCAGCGGCTTAACCACTGAGCCACCCAGGTGCCCAGGACAGTCGAGTATTATTGGATGGTTCCAGGATGCCCCATACAGAAAGACTCGAGAGCAGGGCCCTAAGCATGGATGCCGAGAAACGCCAACTCACCTTCCCATTGCCTGGTCGAGACAAGGCACGCTCAATCTGCGGGCTCTTGGGTGAGCTACCCAGAAGGCTGAGATTAAATGGACTCTCCTGAGGATAAGTCATAATGTGGGTTGGTGGCCATGGAGACCTTGGAATGTGGCAGTAGCTAACGGACTCTGCAGGATTCTCCAACCCGAAGGGCTTGACACAACTCCAACAAGGAAGCTTCCCATGTGGAGATGAGAGGTCTTCTGTCTGGTGCCTCAGGAAAGCCCCGTATGCTGGTCTTCGAACCCAGGCCTCTGAGGAGTGATACCTGGACACCAAAGCAAGAGTTCATAATAGGGCCTAGGGGCCTGTCTGGTTCAATCTTCTGTCTCTGCGGATATCTGTCTGTGTGTCTGCATGGAGGTAGTAGTTGCTCAGCTTGTGTCATAATGCCCCTATTTGTCCAGTGCGGCTTGCGGTAGTGGGATGTCCTTGGGGACCTTGAGGTTTCTACTATTTTGTAGAGTTGTGGCCAATGGAATGGGCAGTTTCTTAGGAGAGAGCAGGCACAGTTCTGTGTTGTGGCTCCAGAGACCCCAGCCTGGAGGCTGTGTGGGCCATGGCTGTGCAGACAGACATCCAAAAACCCTAACTCAGCTCAGGTTTAGGGCCGAGGTTACGGCAGGCCTGATCTACAGTCCATGAGGGGAGCTCCTCTGGATATGAAAGAAGGGTGAGAGGGAGGCAGTCGCTCAGGCTTTTGTCTCTGGATGTTTTGTCCACAATGGCCGTTTAATGTAGGAGTTGCCTCATGGGTCGTAGAAGTCTCCCTCTCTGGTAGTTTGTCCAGCCCCCAAGAGTTTGGGGTCATTCTGTGGGAAGGGAAGTGTCCTGTTTTCTGCTTCATGTGTCCCCCCAGTAGAGGGATTCTAGAGCATAGCAGTGGGTACTGACAACTGGAATACTCGCCCTCTGGTTAAGCCTGGGGGCCTATGGATATGACAAGCCCCATATGCAGGATCTTGGTCCAGCCACTGAGAGGCGTTACTTTAATACGGGACTCACACTGCAGGTCACAATGCATGTCTGTGCCCTAGGCGGCCCTCAAGCACTGGCGTGGCCTTTCGGACAATGCAGGTTTTCCCACATTGAACGTTGGACAACATGCCAACCACAAGGTTTCTGGCCATGGGGAAGGAGGAATTCTAATTTCTGCATCACGTTCACCCCTGGGCAGTGATTGGAGATAAGGTCTAGGTTCTGAAGCCTGAGAAGCGAGGTTGGGAAGAGATGACGACCTACAGCCATAACGGGTCCTATGTGTCCAGGTTGGGGCCAGCTGTCTGGGTGTCGTTTGGGATGTCTTTTCTCAGGCTGTGCCAGACAGGGCATTAGTATACAGGGTGGGCTGTATAATTGCTTTACAATCGAGTGGCATGCATTAGAAAATCATTTGGGATTACTTATTAGCAGCATAGGGCAAAGTTTTTCTTCTGGAGGGCAGGCAGAGTGCTGCATTGTGGCTTCGGAATTCCCAAACTGGAGGGCTTGTGGGCCAGGAGAGTGAGGACGGAAGTCTGAGAACACAAGCTAGGCTTAGGTTTCGGGGCAAGGACATGGCAGGCACACTCTGCAGAGCTGAATTGAGATCTCATGCGTCTGAAGTCAGGTCGAGGTTCTGACTTTGGCTCAGGTTTGAGTTTCTGTCCATGTTGGCCCCTTCAGGAAGGGGGGGCATTATGAGGCCATGGGGGTTTTGCAACTATTGGAGTTGTGAGATGCTCCAAACCGCAAGGATTCCTTCTGTGGGACAATTAAGATTTGTTGGATGGCTCCAGGACGTCTTATAAGGTATTTTTCCAGAACAGGGTTCTAAGTATGGATGCCTGGGCAGCCAGCCTCACATTCCAATTGTCTCCTAGCAACAAGAAACGTTTGATCTGCTGGCTTGGGGTAGCAACAGAGGGGGCTGAGTTGAAATGGACTTTCCTGAGGATGGTCTTAATGTTGGTTTGAGTCCATGGAGACCTTGGTATGGAGCAGTGGCACCAGGGCCCTGAAGGATTCTCCTAACCAGAGGTTATGACAAAGCTCCAATGAGCAAGTTTCCATGGGGAGACGAGATTTGTTCTTATTGGTGCCTCAGGAAACCACCATATGCTGGTATTGGAAACGAGGCCTCTGAGGAGAGATGCCTGGAAACCAAAGCAATGGATCTGTTTAGGGCCTAGGGGCCTGTCCGGTTCAATATTCTTCTCTGGGGACATCTGTTGTCTGAGTGGAGGTAGTTGCTCAGCTGGTTTGAGATCACCCCTGTTTGTCCTGGGCGGCCTACACTATTGGGATGGCCTCGGTGACTTTGGAGGTTTTTCCTAATTTGCAAGGTTGTGGCCAATGGAATGGGAAGAATTTCCTTGAAAGGGAAGCACAGTCCTGAGGTGTGGCTCCAGGGACCCAAGTGTGGAGCGTGTGTGGTCCAGGGCTATTTGGACAAAAGTCTGAAAACACAAACTCCACTTAGGTTGTGGGATGTAGGTATGGCCGGCCCGATCTATAGACCGTGAAGAGACCTCTTCGGGATATGAACAAAGGGCGAATGTGATGTGCATGCTCATGCTTTTTTTTTTTTTTTCTGGAAATGTGTCACCGATTGCCATGGAATGTCGGGGTGTCCTCATGGGCCATCGATGAGGCTCACTTTCTGGGGATTTGACCCGATCCCAAGAGTTTGGTGTCATTCTGTGGGAAGGGAGGAAGCCTTTCTGTTTTTTTTTTTTGTTTATTATTTTTTTTTTTTTAACCTCCGGTGGACCACCAAAAGAGGGATTCCAGAGCAGATTCGTGGGTGGGAGCAACATGACAACCAGACCTCTGGTTAACATTGGGACCTAATAACATGGCAAGCCCCTTATGTGGGCTCTTGGTCCAGACACTGAGAGGCCTTCCTTGAGGATAGGTCTCACACTGAGTTTCACAATGTGGTTTTGTGCCCAAGGAGCCCCTCAAGTCAGGGCGTGGCCTAATGTACCATGCTGGTTTCTCCTACACTGAATGTTGCACAGTAAAGGAACCACAAGTTTTCTGGCAATTGGCAAGATGGAGTTCTAATTTCTGCAACACTTTCACTCCTGGACTGTGATTGGATTTAAGGTCTAGGTTCTGAAGCCTGAAAACTGAGGTTGGGAAGAGATGAAGCCCTAAGGCCATGGTGTGTCTGATGTGCTCAGTGTTCGGCCAGCTGTTGAGTATGGGTTGGGAGGTGCAGGCTCAGGCAGTGGCAGACAGGGAATTAGTGCCCAGGCTAGACTGCATCATTGGGGTGCAGTCGAGTTTCGTGCAGGATGGTACTCATTTGTGGTTACTGGGTAGTCCCAGAGGGCAACGTTTTTCTTCTGGAGGGAAGACACAGTGCCACATAGTGACTCCAAAATTCCCAAACTGGAAGGCTTGTGGGCCAGGAGTGTGAGGAAAAAATTCTGAGAACACAAGCCAGACTTAGATTTCGGGGTGAGGGGACGGCAGGCACCCTCTGCAGAGATAATTCGAGATCCCGTATACCTGAAGACAGAGCTAGGATCAGACGTTTTCTTAGGTCGGAGTTTCTGTCCATGAAGCCCATTCATGAAGGGGAGGGTGTCACGAGGACATGGAGGTTTTCCCACGATGGGAATTGTGAGATGCTCCGAACCACAATGATTCCTTCTGTGGGACAGTCGAGACCTGTTGGATGGCTCCAGGACATCCCATAAGGAAGTTATCCAGAGCAGGGTTCTAAGGATGGATGCGTGGGCAGCCTGCCTCCCATTCCAGGTGTCTCATAGAGCCAAGGCAAGTTCGATCTGCTGGATCTAGGGGAGCAACCGAGGCGGGTGTTTTGAAATGGGTGAGTTGAGGATGGGTCATAATGTGCATTTGTGTCCATGTAGACCTTGGAATGGGGTGCTTGATCAGGGGCCTTGAGGGATGTTCATAACCGGAGGTTTTGATGGAGCTCTAAAGAGTATGTTTCCTATGTAGAGAAGAGAATTGTTTTGATGAGTGCCTAAGGAATCTCCCTTATGCTGGTATTGGAAACCAGGCCTCTGAGGAGAGATGACTGGAATCAAAAGCAATGGATCTGATTAGGGCCTAAGTGCCCGTCCAGTTCAATCTTATTCTATGGGGATATCTGTCTCTGGGTCTGAGTGGAGGTGGTTTCCTAACTTGTGAAAGATCATCCCTGTGTGTCCTGGGCAGCCAACACAATTCCGATGGCCTGGGGGAGTTTGGAGGATTCTCCTAATCTATAGGGTTGTGGCCAATGGAAATGGCAAAATTCCCCTGGAGAGGGAAGCCACAGTCCTGAGGTGTGGCTCCAGGGGCCCCAGCTTGGATGGTGTGTCGGCCAGGACTGTGGGGACAGAAGTCTGAAAACACAAACTCAGCTTAGGTTTGGGGATGTATGTATGAAGGCTCGATCAACAGACCGTGAGAATTTTCCGGGCTATGAACAAAGGGCGAGTATGTGGCGCTTGCTCAGGGTTTTGTCTCTGGATTTTGTGTCAATGGTGGCCGTGGAATGTCGGGGTGTCCTCAAGGGCCATGGACAATTCTTTCTCTGGTGATTTGGCCTGATCCCAAGTGGTTGGGATCATTCTGTGGATGGGAAGAGTCCTTTCTGTATTTTTTTTTTTACCTCAGGTGTCCCACCAAAGAGGGATTCCAGAGTAGAGCATTGAGTAGGGGTGACTAGACATCTCGAACTCTGGTTGAGATTGGGGGACTAGGGGCTTGGCAAGCCCCATATGTGGGCTGTTGTTCCAGTCACTAAGAGGCTTTACATGAGGATAGGGCTCACGCTGAGGGTCACAATGTGTGTTTGTGCAAATTGTGGCCCTCACGGATAGGTGGGGCCTCATAGTCCATGCTGCTTTCTCCTACAATGAACATTGGACAACATGCCAACCACTAGGTTTCTTGCCAAGGCAAAGGAGAAGTTCTGATTCTTGCATCACGTTCACTCCTGAGCAGTGAGTGGAGATAAGTTCTAGGTTCTGAAGGTGAAAACTGAGGTTGGGTAGAGATGATGGCCTAAAGCCATTGTGGGTGTGATATGCTCTGTGTATGGCCAGCTGTCTGGGTGTTGGACTGGAGGTCTGCCCTCAGGCTGTGTCAGACAGGGCTTTAGTGCACAGGCTAGACTGTATAATTGGGGTATGGTCGAGTGGCATGCAGGTTGTTACTCATTTGGCGTTTCTGGTTAGCCCTATAGGGCAACATTTTTCTTCTGGAGGGCAGGCAGAGTGCTGCATTGTGTCTCCAGAATTGCCAAACTGGAGGGGTGTGGCCAGAATTGTGAGGAACGAAGTCTGAAAACACAAGCTAGCACGAGTTTTGGGGCCAAGAGCATGGCAGGCCCACTCTGCAGAGGCTGAATCGAGATCTCCTGCAGGTGAGGTCAGGGCGATTATCAGATGTGGCCTCAAGCTGGAGTTTGTGTCCATGATGGCCCCTTCCTGAAGGGGGTGGGGGCGTCATGAGGCCAGGGAGGTTTCCCTACACTGGGAGTTGTGAGCTGCTCCAAACTTCAAAGTTTCCTTCTTCAGGACAGTCGAGTACTATTGGATGGTTCCAGGATGCCCCATACAGAAAGACTCGAGAGCAGGGCCCTAAGCATGGATGCCGAGAAACACCAACTCACCTTCCCATTGCCTGGTCGAGACAAGGCATGCTCAATCTGCGGGCTCTTGGGTGAGCTACCCAGAAGGCTGAGTTTAAATGGACTCTCCTGAGGATGAGTCATAATGTGGGTTGGTGGCCATGGAGACCTTGGAATGTGGCAGTAGCTAAGGGACTCTGCAGGATTCTCCAACCCGAAGGGCTTGACACAACTCCAACAAGGAAGCTTCCCATGTGGAGATGAGAGGTCTTCTGTCTGGTGCCTCAGGAAAGCCCCGTATGCTGGTCTTCGAACCCAGGCCTCTGAGGAGTGATACCTGGACACCAAAGCAAGAGTTCATAATAGGGCCTAGGGGCCTGTCTGGTTCAATCTTCTGTCTCTGCGGATATCTGTCTGTGTGTCTGCATGGAGGTAGTAGTTGCTCAGCTTGTGTCATAATGCCCCTATTTGTCCAGTGCGGCTTGCGGTAGTGGGATGTCCTTGGGGACCTTGAGGTTTCTACTATTTTGTAGAGTTGTGGCCAATGGAATGGGCAGTTTCTTAGGAGAGAGCAGGCCCAGTTCTGTGGTGTGGCTCCAGAGACCCCAGCCTGGAGGCTGTGTGGGCCATGGCTGTGCAGACAGACATCCAAAAACCCTAACTCAGCTCAGGTTTAGGGCCGAGGTTACGGCAGGCCTGATCTACAGTCCATGAGGAGAGCTCCTCTGGATATGAAAGAAGGGTGAGAGGGAGGCAGTCGCTCAGGCTTTTGTCTCTGGATGTTTTGTCCACAATGGCCGTTTAATGTAGGAGTTGCCTCATGGGTCGTAGAAGTCTCCCTCTCTGGTATTTTGTCCAGCCCCCAAGAGTTTGGGGTCATTCTGTGGGAAGGGAAGTGTCCTGTTTTCTGCTTCATGTGTCCCCCCAGTAGAGGGATTCTAGAGCATAGCAGTGGGTACTGACAACTGGAATACTCGCCCTGTGGTTAAGCCTGGGGGCCTATGGATATGACAAGCCCCATATGCAGGATCTTGGTCCAGCCACTGAGAGGCGTTACTTTAATACGGGACTCACGCTGCAGGTCACAATGCATGTCTGTGCCCTAGGCGGCCCTCAAGCACTGGCGTGGCCTTTCGGACAATGCAGGTTTTCCCACATTGAACGTTGGACAACATGCCAACCACAAGGTTTCTGGCCATGGGGAAGGAGGAATTCTAATTTCTGCATCACATTCACCCCTGGGCAGTGATTGGAGATAAGGTCTAGGTTCTGAAGCCTGAGAAGCGAGGTTGGGAAGAGATGACGACCTACAGCCATAACGGGTCCTATGTGTCCAGGTTGGGGCCAGCTGTCTGGGTGTCGTTTGGGATGTCTTGTCTCAGGCTGTGCCAGACAGGGCATTAGTATACAGGGTGGGCTGTATAATTGCTTTACAATCGAGTGGCATGCATTAGAAAATCATTTGGGATTACTTATTAGCAGCATAGGGCAAAGTTTTTCTCCTGGAGGGCAGGCAGAGTGCTGAATTGTGGCTTCGGAATTCCCAAACTGGAGGGCTTGTGGGCCAGGAGAGTGAGGACGGAAGTCTGAGAACACAAGCTAGGCTTAGGTTTCGGGGCAAGGACATGGCAGGCACACTCTGCAGAGCTGAATTGAGATCTCATGCATCTGAAGTCAGGTCGAGGTTCAGACTTTGGCTCAGGTTTGAGTTTCTGTCCATGTTGGCCCCTTCAGGAAGGGGGGGCATTATGAGGCCATGGGGGTTTTCCCACTTTTGGAGTTGTGAGATGCTCCAAACCGCAAGGATTCCTTCTGTGGGACAATTAAGATTTGTTGGATGGCTCCAGGACGTCTTATAAGGTATTTTTCCAGAACAGGGTTCTAAGTATGGATGCCTGGGCAGCCAGCCTCACATTCCAATTGTCTCCTAGCAACAAGAAACTTTTGATCTGCTGGCTTGGGGTAGCAACATAGGGGGCTGAGTTGAAATGGACTTTCCTGAGGATGGTCTTAATGTTGGTTTGAGTCCATGGAGACCTTGGTATGGAGCAGTGGCACCAGGGCCCTGAAGGATTCTCCTAACCAGAGGTTATGACAAAGCTCCAATGAGCAAGTTTCCATGGGGAGACGAGATTTGTTCTTATTGTTGCCTCAGGAAACCACCATATGCTGGTATTGGAAACGAGGCCTCTGAGGAGAGATGCCTGGAAACCAAAGCAATGGATCTGTTTAGGGCCTAGGGGCCTGTCCGTTTCAATATTCTTCTCTGGGGACATCTGTTGTCTGAGTGGAGGTAGTTGCTCAGCTGGTTTGAGATCACCCCTGTTTGTCCTGGGCGGCCTACACTATTGGGATGGCCTCGGTGACTTTGGAGGTTTTTCCTAATTTGCAAGGTTGTGGCCAATGGAATGGGAAGAATTCCCTTGAAAGGGAAGCACAGTCCTGAGGTGTGGCTCCAGGGACCCAAGTGTGGAGCGTGTGTGGTCCAGGGCTATTTGGACAAAAGTCTGAAAACACAAACTCCACTTAGGTTGTGGGATGTAGGTATGGCCGGCCCGATCTATAGACCGTGAGGAGACCTCTTCGGGATATGAACAAAGGGCGAATGTGATGTGCATGCTCATGCTTTTTTTTTTTTTTTTCTGGAAATGTGTCACCGATTGCCATGGAATGTCGGGGTGTCCTCATGGGCCATCGATGAGGCTCACTTTCTGGGGATTTGACCCGATCCCAAGAGTTTGGTGTCATTCTGTGGGAAGGGAGGAAGCCTTTCTGTTTTTTTTTTTTGTTTATTTATTTATTTATTTTTTTTTTAACCTCCGGTGGACCACCAAAAGAGGGATTCCAGAGCAGATTCGTGGATGGGGGCAACATGACAACCAGACCTCTGGTTAACATTGGGACCTAATAACATGGCAAGCCCCTTATGTGGGCTCTTGGTCCAGACACTGAGAGGCCTTCCTTGAGGATAGGTCTCACACTGAGTTTCACAATGTGGTTTTGTGCCCAAGGAGCCCCTCAAGTCAGGGCGTGGCCTAATGTACCATGCTGGTTTCTCCTACACTGAATGTTGCACAGTAAAGGAACCACAAGTTTTCTGGCAATTGGCAAGATGGAGTTCTAATTTCTGCAACACTTTCACTCCTGGACTGTGATTGGATTTAAGGTCTAGGTTCTGAAGCCTGAAAACTGAGGTTGGGAAGAGATTAAGCCCTAAGGCCATGGTGTGTCTGATGTGCTCAGTGTTCGGCCAGCTGTTGAGTATGGGTTGGAAGGTGCAGGCTCAGGCAGTGGCAGACAGGGAATTAGTGCCCAGGCTAGACTGCATCATTGGGGTGCAGTCGAGTTTCGTGCAGGATGGTACTCATTTGTGGTTACTGGGTAGTCCCAGAGGGCAACGTTTTTCTTCTGGAGGGAAGACACAGTGCCACATAGTGACTCCAAAATTCCCAAACTGGAAGGCTTGTGGGCCAGGAGTGTGAGGAAAAAATTCTGAGAACACAAGCCAGACTTAGATTTCGGGGTGAGGGGACGGCAGGCACCCTCTGCAGAGATGATTCGAGATCCCGTATACCTGAAGACAGAGCTAGGATCAGACGTTTTCTTAGGTCGGAGTTTCTGTCCATGAAGCCCATTCATGAAGGGGAGGGTGTCACGAGGACATGGAGGTTTTCCCACGATGGGAATTGTGAGATGCTCCGAACCACAATGATTCCTTCTGTGGGACAGTCGAGACCTGTTGGATGGCTCCAGGACATCCCATAAGGAAGTTATCCAGAGCAGGGTTCTAAGGATGGATGCGTGGGCAGCCTGCCTCCCATTCCAGGTGTCTCATAGAGCCAAGGCAAGTTCGATCTGCTGGATCTAGGGGAGCAACCGAGGCGGGTGTTTTGAAATGGGTGAGTTGAGCATGGGTCATAATGTGCATTTGTGTCCATGTAGACCTTGGAATGGGGTGCTTGATCAGGGGCCTTGAGGGATGTTCATAAGCGGAGGTTTTGATGGAGCTCTAAAGAGTATGTTTCCTATGTAGAGAAGAGAATTGTTTTGATGAGTGCCTAAGGAATCTCCCTTATGCTGGTATTGGAAACCAGGCCTCTGAGGAGAGATGACTGGAATCAAAAGCAATGGATCTGATTAGGGCCTAAGTGCCCGTCCAGTTCAATCTTATTCTATGGGGATATCTGTCTCTGGGTCTGAGTGGAGGTGGTTACCTAACTTGTGAAAGATCACCCCTGTGTGTCCTGGGCAGCCAACACAATTCCGATGGCCTGTGGGAGTTTGGAGGATTCTCCTAATCTATAGGGTTGTGGCCAATGGAAATGGCAAAATTCCCCTGGAGAGGGAAGCCACAGTCCTGAGGTGTGGCTCCAGGGACCCCAGCTTGGATGGTGTGTGGGCCAGGACTGTGGGGACAGAAGTCTGAAAACACAAACTCAGCTTAGGTTTGGGGATGTATGTATGAAGGCTCGATCAACAGACCATGAGAATTTTCCGGGCTATGAACAAAGGGCGAGTGTGTGGCGCTTGCTCAGGGTTTTGTCTCTGGATTTTGTGTCAATGGTGGCCGTGGAATGTCGGGGTGTCCTCAAGGGCCATGGACAATTCTTTCTCTGGTGATTTGGCCTGATCCCAAGTGGTTGGGATCATTCTGTGGATGGGAAGAGTCCTTTCTGTATTTTTTTTTTTAACTCAGGTGTCCCACCAAAGAGGGATTCCAGAGTAGAGCCCTGAGTAGGGGTGACTAGACATCTCGAACTCTGGTTGAGATTGGGGGACTAGGGGCTTGGCAAGCCCCATATGTGGGCTGTTGTTCCAGTCACTAAGAGGCTTTACATGAGGATAGGGCTCACGCTGAGGGTCACAATGTGTGTTTGTGCAAATTGTGGCCCTCACGGATAGGTGGGGTCTCATAGTCCATGCTGCTTTCTCCTACAATGAACATTGGACAACATGCCAACCACTAGGTTTCTTGCCAAGGCAAAGGAGAAGTTCTGATTCTTGCATCACGTTCACTCCTGAGCAGTGAGTGGAGATAAGTTCTAGGTTCTGAAGGTGAAAACTGAGGTTGGGTAGAGATGATGGCCTAAAGCCATTGTGGGTGTGATATGCTCTGTGTATGGCCAGCTGTCTGGGTGTTGGACTGGAGGTCTGCCCTCAGGCTGTGTCAGACAGGGCTTTAGTGCACAGGCTAGACTGTATAATTGGGGTATGGTCGAGTGGCATGCAGGTTGTTACTCATTTGGCGTTTCTGGTTAGCCCTATAGGGCAACATTTTTCTTCTGGAGGGCAGGCAGAGTGCTGCATTGTGTCTCCAGAATTGCCAAACTGGAGGGGTGTGGCCAGAATTGTGAGGAACGAAGTCTGAAAACACAAGCTAGCACGAGTTTTGGGGCCAAGAGCATGGCAGGCCCACTCTGCAGAGGCTGAATCGAGATCTCCTGCAGGTGAGGTCAGGGCGATTATCAGATGTGGCCTCAAGCTGGAGTTTGTGTCCATGATGGCCCCTTCCTGAAGGGGGTGGGGGCGTCATGAGGCCAGGGAGGTTTCCCTACGCTGGGAGTTGTGAGCTGCTCCAAACTTCAAAGTTTCCTTCTTCAGGACAGTCGAGTACTATTGGATGGTTCCAGGATGCCCCATACAGAAAGACTCGAGAGCAGGGCCCTAAGCATGGATGCCGAGAAACACCAACTCACCTTCCCATTGCCTGGTCGAGACAAGGCATGCTCAATCTGCGGGCTCTTGGGTGAGCTACCCAGAAGGCTGAGTTTAAATGGACTCTCCTGAGGATGAGTCATAATGTGGGTTGGTGGCCATGGAGACCTTGGAATGTGGCAGTAGCTAAGGGACTCTGCAGGATTCTCCAACCCGAAGGGCTTGACACAACTCCAACAAGGAAGCTTCCCATGTGGAGATGAGAGGTCTTCTGTCTGGTGCCTCAGGAAAGCCCCGTATGCTGGTCTTCGAACCCAGGCCTCTGAGGAGTGATACCTGGACACCAAACCAAGAGTTCATAATAGGGCCTAGGGGCCTGTCTGGTTCAATCTTCTGTCTCTGCGGATATCTGTCTGTGTGTCTGCATGGAGGTAGTGGTTGCTCAGCTTGTGTCATAATGCCCCTATTTGTCCAGTGCGGCTTGCGGTAGTGGGATGTCTTTGGGGACCTTGAGGTTTCTACTATTTTGTAGAATTGTGGCCAATGGAATGGGCAGTTTCTTAGGAGAGAGCAGGCCCAGTTCTGTGGTGTGGCTCCAGAGACCCCAGCCTGGAGGCTGTGTGGGCCATGGCTGTGCAGACAGACATCCAAAAACCCTAACTCAGCTCAGGTTTAGGGCCGAGGTTATGACAGGCCTGATCTACAGTCCATGAGGGGAGCTCCTCTGAATATGAAAGAAGGGTGAGAGGGAGGCAGTCGCTCAGGCTTTTGTCTCTGGATGTTTTGTCCACAATGGCCGTTTAATGTAGGAGTTGCCTCATGGGTCGTAGAAGTCTCCCTCTCTGGTAGTTTGTCCAGCCCCCAAGAGTTTGGGGTCATTCTGTGGGAAGGGAAGTGTCCTGTTTTCTGCTTCATGTGTCCCCCCAGTAGAGGGATTCTAGAGCATAGCAGTGGGTACTGACAACTGGAATACTCGCCCTGTGGTTAAGCCTGGGGGCCTATGGATATGACAAGCCCCATATGCAGGATCTTGGTCCAGCCACTGAGAGGCGTTACTTTAATACGGGACTCACGCTGCAGGTCACAATGCATGTCTGTGCCCTAGGCGGCCCTCAAGCACTGGCGTGGCCTTTCGGACAATGCAGGTTTTCCCACATTGAACGTTGGACAACATGCCAACCACAAGGTTTCTGGCCATGGGGAAGGAGGAATTCTAATTTCTGCATCACATTCACCCCTGGGCAGTGATTGGAGATAAGGTCTAGGTTCTGAAGCCTGAGAAGCGAGGTTGGGAAGAGATGACGACCTACAGCCATAACGGGTCCTATGTGTCCAGGTTGGGGCCAGCTGTCTGGGTGTCGTTTGGGATGTCTTGTCTCAGGCTGTGCCAGACAGGGCATTAGTATACAGGGGGGGCTGTATAATTGCTTTACAATCGAGTGGCATGCATTAGAAAATCATTTGGGATTACTTATTAGCAGCATAGGGCAATGTTTTTCTTCTGGAGGGCAGGCAGAGTGCTGCATTGTGGCTTCGGAATTCCCAAACTGGAGGGCTTGTGGGCCAGGAGAGTGAGGACGGAAGTCTGAGAACACAAGCTAGGCTTAGGTTTCGGGGCAAGGACATGGCAGGCACACTCTGCAGAGCTGAATTGAGATCTCATGCATCTGAAGTCAGGTCGAGGTTCAGACTTTGGCTCAGGTTTGAGTTTCTGTCCATGTGGGCCCCTTCAGGAAGGGGGGGCATTATGAGGCCATGGGGGTTTTCCCACTTTTGGAGTTGTGAGATGCTCCAAACCGCAAGGATTCCTTCTGTGGGACAATTAAGATTTGTTGGATGGCTCCAGGACGTCTTATAAGGTATTTTTCCAGAACAGGGTTCTAGGTATGGATGCCTGGGCAGCCAGCCTCACATTCCAATTGTCTCCTAGCAACAAGAAACGTTTGATCTGCTGGCTTGGGGTAGCAACAGAGGGGGCTGAGTTGAAATGGACTTTCCTGAGGATGGTCTTAATGTTGGTTTGAGTCCATGGAGACCTTGGTATGGAGCAGTGGCACCAGGGCCCTGAAGGATTCTCCTAACCAGAGGTTATGACAAAGCTCCAATGAGCAAGTTTCCATGGGGAGACGAGATTTGTTCTTATTGGTGCCTCAGGAAACCACCATATGCTGGTATTGGAAACGAGGCCTCTGAGGAGAGATGCCTGGAAACCAAAGCAATGGATCTGTTTAGGGCCTAGGGGCCTGTCCGGTTCAATATTCTTCTCTGGGGACATCTGTTGTCTGAGTGGAGGTAGTTGCTCAGCTGGTTTGAGATCACCCCTGTTTGTCCTGGGCGGCCTACACTATTGGGATGGCCTCGGTGACTTTGGAGGTTTTTCCTAATTTGCAAGGTTGTGGCCAATGGAATGGGAAGAATTCCCTTGAAAGGGAAGCACAGTCCTGAGGTGTGGCTCCAGGGACCCAAGTGTGGAGCGTGTGTGGTCCAGGGCTATTTGGACAAAAGTCTGAAAACACAAACTCCACTTAGGTTGTGGGATGTAGGTATGGCCGGCCCGATCTATAGACCGTGAGGAGACCTCTTCGGGATATGAACAAAGGGCGAATGTGATGTGCATGCTCATGCTTTTTTTTTTTTTTTTCTGGAAATGTGTCACCGATTGCCATGGAATGTCGGGGTGTCCTCATGGGCCATCGATGAGGCTCACTTTCTGGGGATTTGACCCGATCCCAAGAGTTTGGTGTCATTCTGTGGGAAGGGAGGAAGCCTTTCTGTTTTTTTTTTTTGTTTATTTATTTATTTATTTTTTTTTTAACCTCCGGTGGACCACCAAAAGAGGGATTCCAGAGCAGATTCGTGGGTGGGGGCAACATGACAACCAGACCTCTGGTTAACATTGGGACCTAATAAAATGGCAAGCCCCTTATGTGGGCTCTTGGTCCAGACACTGAGAGGCCTTCCTTGAGGATAGGTTTCACACTGAGTTTCACAATGTGGTTTTGTGCCCAAGGAGCCCCTCAAGTCAGGGCGTGGCCTAATGTACCATGCTGGTTTCTCCTACACTGAATGTTGCACAGTAAAGGAACCACAAGTTTTCTGGCAATTGGCAAGATGGAGTCTAATTTCTGCAACACTTTCACTCCTGGACTGTGATTGGATTTAAGGTCTAGGTTCTGAAGCCTGAAAACTGAGGTTGGGAAGAGATTAAGCCCTAAGGCCATGGTGTGTCTGATGTGCTCAGTGTTCGGCCAGCTGTTGAGTATGGGTTGGGAGGTGCAGGCTCAGGCAGTGGCAGACAGGGAATTAGTGCCCAGGCTAGACTGCATCATTGGGGTGCAGTCGAGTTTCGTGCAGGATGGTACTCATTTGTGGTTACTGGGTAGTCCCAGAGGGCAACGTTTTTCTTCTGGAGGGAAGACACAGTGCCACATAGTGACTCCAAAATTCCCAAACTGGAAGGCTTGTGGGCCAGGAGTGTGAGGAAAAAATTCTGAGAACACAAGCCAGACTTAGATTTCGGGGTGAGGGGACGGCAGGCACCCTCTGCAGAGATAATTCGAGATCCCGTATACCTGAAGACAGAGCTAGGATCAGACGTTTTCTTAGGTCGGAGTTTCTGTCCATGAAGCCCATTCATGAAGGGGAGGGTGTCACGAGGACATGGAGGTTTTCCCACGATGGGAATTGTGAGATGCTCCGAACCACAATGATTCCTTCTGTGGGACAGTCGAGACCTGTTGGATGGCTCCAGGACATCCCATAAGGAAGTTATCCAGAGCAGGGTTCTAAGGATGGATGCGTGGGCAGCCTGCCTCCCATTCCAGGTGTCTCATAGAGCCAAGGCAAGTTCGATCTGCTGGATCTAGGGGAGCAACCGAGGCGGGTGTTTTGAAATGGGTGAGTTGAGGATGGGTCATAATGTGCATTTGTGTCCATGTAGACCTTGGAATGGGGTGCTTGATCAGGGGCCTTGAGGGATGTTCATAACCGGAGGTTTTGATGGAGCTCTAAAGAGTATGTTTCCTATGTAGAGAAGAGAATTGTTTTGATGAGTGCCTAAGGAATCTCCCATATGCTGGTATTAGAAACCAGGCCTCTGAGGAGAGATGACTGGAATCAAAAGCAATGGATCTGATTAGGGCCTAAGTGCCCGTCCAGTTCAATCTTATTCTATGGGGATATCTGTCTCTGGGTCTGAGTGGAGGTGGTTTCCTAACTTGTGAAAGATCATCCCTGTGTGTCCTGGGCAGCCAACACAATTCCGATGGCCTGGGGGAGTTTGGAGGATTCTCCTAATCTATAGGGTTGTGGCCAATGGAAATGGCAAAATTCCCCTGGAGAGGGAAGCCACAGTCCTGAGGTGTGGCTCCAGGGGCCCCAGCTTGGATGGTGTGTGGGCCAGGACTGTGGGGACAGAAGTCTGAAAACACAAACTCAGCTTAGGTTTGGGGATGTATGTATGAAGGCTCGATCAACAGACCGTGAGAATTTTCCGGGCTATGAACAAAGGGCGAGTATGTGGCGCTTGCTCAGGGTTTTGTCTCTGGATTTTGTGTCAATGGTGGCCGTGGAATGTCGGGGTGTCCTCAAGGGCCATGGACAATTCTTTCTCTGGTGATTTGGCCTGATCCCAAGTGGTTGGGATCATTCTGTGGATGGGAAGAGTCCTTTCTGTATTTTTTTTTTTTTACCTCAGGTGTCCCACCAAAGAGGGATTCCAGAGTAGAGCATTGAGTAGGGGTGACTAGACATCTCGAACTCTGGTTGAGATTGGGGGACTAGGGGCTTGGCAAGCCCCATATGTGGGCTGTTGTTCCAGTCACTAAGAGGCTTTACATGAGGATAGGGCTCACGCTGAGGGTCACAATGTGTGTTTGTGCAAATTGTGGCCCTCACGGATAGGTGGGGCCTTATAGTCCATGCTGCTTTCTCCTACAATGAACATTGGACAACATGCCAACCACTAGGTTTCTTGCCAAGGCGAAGGAGAAGTTCTGATTCTTGCATCACTTTCACTCCTGAGCAGTGAGTGGAGATAAGGTCTAGGTTCTGAAGGTGAAAACTGATTTGGGTAGAGATGATGGCCTAAAGCCATTGTGGGTGTGATATGCTCTGTGTATGGCCAGCTGTCTGGGTGTTGGACTGGAGGTCTGCCCTCAGGCTGTGTCAGACAGGGCTTTAGTGCACAGGCTAGACTGTATAATTGGGGTATGGTCGAGTGGCATGCAGGTTGTTACTCATTTGGCGTTTCTGGTTAGCCCTATAGGGCAACATTTTTTATCTGGAGGGCAGGCAGAGTGCTGCATTGTGTCTCCAGAATTGCCAAACTGGAGGGGTGTGGCCAGAATTGTGAGGAACGAAGTCTGAAAACACAAGCTAGCACGAGTTTTGGGGCCAAGAGCATGGCAGGCCCACTCTGCAGAGGCTGAATCGAGATCTCCTGCAGGTGAGGTCAGGGCGATTATCAGATGTGGCCTCAAGCTGGAGTTTGTGTCCATGATGGCCCCTTCCTGAAGGGGGTGGGGGCGTCATGAGGCCAGGGAGGTTTCCCTACGCTGGGAGTTGTGAGCTGCTCCAAACTTCAAAGTTTCCTTCTTCAGGACAGTCGAGTACTATTGGATGGTTCCAGGATGCCCCATACAGAAAGACTCGAGAGCAGGGCCCTAAGCATGGATGCCGAGAAACACCAACTCACCTTCCCATTGTCTGGTCGAGACAAGGCATGCTCAATCTGCGGGCTCTTGGGTGAGCTACCCAGAAGGCTGAGTTTAAATGGACTCTCCTGAGGATGAGTCATAATGTGGGTTGGTGGCCATGGAGACCTTGGAATGTGGCAGTAGCTAAGGGACTCTGCAGGATTCTCCAACCCGAAGGGCTTGACACAACTCCAACAAGGAAGCTTCCCATGTGGAGATGAGAGGTCTTCTGTCTGGTGCCTCAGGAAAGCCCCGTATGCTGGTCTTCGAACCCAGGCCTCTGAGGAGTGATACCTGGACACCAAAGCAAGAGTTCATAATAGGGCCTAGGGGCCTGTCTGGTTCAATCTTCTGTCTCTGCGGATATCTGTCTGTGTGTCTGCATGGAGGTAGTAGTTGCTCAGCTTGTGTCATAATGCCCCTATTTGTCCAGTGCGGCTTGCGGTAGTGGGATGTCCTTGGGGACCTTGAGGTTTCTACTATTTTGTAGTGTTGTGGCCAATGGAATGGGCAGTTTCTTAGGAGAGAGCAGGCCCAGTTCTGTGGTGTGGCTCCAGAGACCCCAGCCTGGAGGCTGTGTGGGCCATGGCTGTGCAGACAGACATCCAAAAACCCTAACTCAGCTCAGGTTTGGGGCCGAGGTTACGGCAGGCCTGATCTACAGTCCATGAGGGGAGCTCCTCTGGATATGAAAGAAGGGTGAGAGGGAGGCAGTCGCTCAGGCTTTTGTCTCTGGATGTTTTGTCCACAATGGCCGTTTAATGTAGGAGTTGCCTCATGGGTCGTAGAAGTCTCCCTCTCTGGTAGTTTGTCCAGCCCCCAAGAGTTTGGGGTCATTCTGTGGGAAGGGAAGTGTCCTGTTTTCTGCTTTATGTGTCCCCCCAGTAGAGGGATTCTAGAGCATAGCAGTGGGTACTGACAACTGGAATACTCGCCCTGTGGTTAAGCCTGGGGGCCTATGGATATGACAAGCCCCATATGCAGGATCTTGGTCCAGCCACTGAGAGGCGTTACTTTAATACGGGACTCACGCTGCAGGTCACAATGCATGTCTGTGCCCTAGGCGGCCCTCAAGCACTGGCGTGGCCTTTCGGACAATGCAGGTTTTCCCACATTGAACGTTGGACAACATGCCAACCACAAGGTTTCTGGCCATGGGGAAGGAGGAATTCTAATTTCTGCATCACGTTCACCCCTGGGCAGTGATTGGAGATAAGGTCTAGGTTCTGAAACCTGAAAACCGAGGTTGGCAAGAGATGACGACCTACAGCCATAGCGGGTCCTATGTGTCCAGGTTGGGGCCAGCTGTCTGGGTGTCGTTTGGGATGTCTTGTCTCAGGCTGTGCCAGACAGGGCATTAGTATACAGGGTGGGCTGTATAATTGCTTTACAATCGAGTGGCATGCATTAGAAAATCATTTGGGATTACTTATTAGCAGCATAGGGCAAAGTTTTTCTTCTGGAGGGCAGGCAGAGTGCTGCATTGTGGCTTCGGAATTCCCAAACTGGAGGGCTTGTGGGCCAGGAGAGTGAGGACGGAAGTCTGAGAACACAAGCTAGGCTTAGGTTTCAGGGCAAGGACATGGCAGGCACACTCTGCAGAGCTGAATTGAGATCTCATGCATCTGAAGTCAGGTCGAGGTTCAGACTTTGGCTCAGGTTTGAGTTTCTGTCCATGTTGGCCCCTTCAGGAAGGGGGGGGCATTATGAGGCCATGGGGGTTTTCCCACTATTGGAGTTGTGAGATGCTCCAAACCGCAAGGATTCCTTCTGTGGGACAATTAAGATTTGTTGGATGGCTCCAGGACGTCTTATAAGGTATTTTTCCAGAACAGGGTTCTAAGTATGGATGCCTGGGCAGCCAGCCTCACATTCCAATTGTCTCCTAGCAACAAGAAACGTTTGATCTGCTGGCTTGGGGTAGCAACAGAGGGGGCTGAGTTGAAATTGACTTTCCTGAGGATGGTCTTAATGTTGGTTTGAGTCCATGGAGACCTTGGTATGGAGCAGTGGCACCAGGGCCCTGAAGGATTCTCCTAACCAGAGGTTATGACAAAGCTCCAATGAGCAAGTTTCCATGGGGAGACGAGATTTGTTCTTATTGGTGCCTCAGGAAACCACCATATGCTGGTATTGGAAACGAGGCCTCTGAGGAGAGATGCCTGGAAATCAAAGCAATGGATCTGTTTAGGGCCTAGGGGCCTTTCCGGTTCAATATTCTTCTCTGGGGACATCTGTTGTCTGAGTGGAGGTAGTTGCTCAGCTGGTTTGAGATCACCCCTGTTTGTCCTGGGCGGCCTACACTATTGGGATGGCCTCGGTGACTTTGGAGGTTTTTCCTAATTTGCAAGGTTGTGGCCAATGGAATGGGAAGAATTCCCTTGAAAGGGAAGCACAGTCCTGAGGTGTGGCTCCAGGGACCCAAGTGTGGAGCGTGTGTGGTCCAGGGCTATTTGGACAAAAGTCTGAAAACACAAACTCCACTTAGGTTGTGGGATGTAGGTATGGCCGGCCCGATCTATAGACCGTGAGGAGACCTCTTCGGGATATGAACAAAGGGCGAATGTGATGTGCATGCTCATGCTTTTTTTTTTTTTTTTCTGGAAATGTGTCACCGATTGCCATGGAATGTCGGGGTGTCCTCATGGGCCATCGATGAGGCTCACTTTCTGGGGATTTGACCCGATCCCAAGAGTTTGGTGTCATTCTGTGGGAAGGGAGGAGGCCTTTCTGTTTTTTTTTTTTTTGTTTATTTTTTTTGTTTTTTGTTTTTTTTTTTTTTTTTAACCTCCGGTGGACCACCAAAAGAGGAATTCCAGAGCAGATTCGTGGGTGGGGGCAACATGACAACCAGACCTCTGGTTAACATTGGGACCTAATAAAATGGCAATCCCCTTTTGTGGGCTCTTGGTCCAGACACTGAGAGGCCTTCCTTGAGGATAGGTCTCACACTGAGTTTCACAATGTGGTTTTGTGCCCAAGGAGCCCCTCAAGTCAGGGCGTGGCCTAATGTACCATGCTGGTTTCTCCTACACTGAACGTTGCACAGTAAAGGAACCACAAGTTTTCTGGCAATTGGCAAGATGGAGTTCTAATTTCTGCAACACTTTCACTCCTGGACTGTGATTGGATTTAAGGTCTAGGTTCTGAAGCCTGAAAACTGAGGTTGGGAAGAGATGAAGCCCTAAGGCCATGGTGTGTCTGATGTGCTCAGTGTTCGGCCAGCTGTTGAGTATGGGTTGGGAGGTGCAGGCTCAGGCAGTGGCAGACAGGGAATTAGTGCCCAGGCTAGACTGCATCATTGGGGTGCAGTCGAGTTTCGTGCAGGATGGTACTCATTTGTGGTTACTGGGTAGTCCCAGAGGGCAACGTTTTTCTTCTGGAGGGAAGACACAGTGCCACATAGTGACTCCAAAATACCCAAACTGGAAGGCTTGTGGGCCAGGAGTGTGAGGAAAAAATTCTGAGAACACAAGCCAGACTTAGATTTCGGGGTGAGGGGACGGCAGGCACCCTCTGCAGAGATAATTCGAGATCCCGTATACCTGAAGACAGAGCTAGGATCAGACGTTTTCTTAGGTCGGAGTTTCTGTCCATGAAGCCCATTCATGAAGGGGAGGGTGTCACGAGGACATGGAGGTTTTCCCACGATGGGAATTGTGAGATGCTCCGAACCACAATGATTCCTTCTGTGGGACAGTCGAGACCTGTTGGATGGCTCCAGGACATCCCATAAGGAAGTTATCCAGAGCAGGGTTCTAAGGATGGATGCGTGGGCAGCCTGCCTCCCATTCCAGGTGTCTCATAGAGCCAAGGCAAGTTCGATCTGCTGGATCTAGGGGAGCAACCGAGGCGGGTGTTTTGAAATGGGTGAGTTGAGGATGGGTCATAATGTGCATTTGTGTCCATGTAGACCTTGGAATGGGGTGCTTGATCAGGGGCCTTGAGGGATGTTCATAACCGGAGGTTTTGATGGAGCTCTAAAGAGTATGTTTCCTATGTAGAGAAGAGAATTGTTTTGATGAGTGCCTAAGGAATCTCCCATATGCTGGTATTGGAAACCAGGCCTCTGAGGAGAGATGACTGGAATCAAAAGCAATGGATCTGATTAGGGCCTAAGTGCCCGTCCAGTTCAATCTTATTCTATGGGGATATCTGTCTCTGGGTCTGAGTGGAGGTGGTTTCCTAACTTGTGAAAGATCATCCCTGTGTGTCCTGGGCAGCCAACACAATTCCGATGGCCTGGGGGAGTTTGGAGGATTCTCCTAATCTATAGGGTTGTGGCCAATGGAAATGGCAAAATTCCCCTGGAGTGGGAAGCCACAGTCCTGAGGTGTGGCTCCAGGGACCCGAGCTTGGATGGTGTGTGGGCCAGGACTGTGGGGACAGAATTCTGAAAACACAAACTCAGCTTAGGTTTGGGGATGTATGTATGAAGGCTCGATCAACAGACCGTGAGAATTTTCCGGGCTATGAACAAAGGGCGAGTATGTGGCGCTTGCTCAGGGTTTTGTCTCTGGATTTTGTGTCAATGGTGGCCGTGGAATGTTGGGGTGTCCTCAAGGGCCATGGACAATTCTTTCTCTGGTGATTTGCCCTGATCCCAAGTGGTTGGGATCATTCTGTGGATGGGAAGAGTCCTTTCTGTATTTTTTTTTTTTTTACCTCAGGTGTCCCACCAAAGAGGGATTCCCGAGTAGAGCCCTGAGTAGGGGTGACTAGACATCTCGAACTCTGGTTGAGATTGGGGGACTAGGGGCTTGGCAAGCCCCATATGTGGGCTGTTGTTCCAGTCACTAAGAGGCTTTACATGAGGATAGGGCTAACGCTGAGGGTCACAATGTGTGTTTGTGCAAATTGTGGCCCTCAGGGATAGGTGGGGCCTCTTAGTCCATGCTGCTTTCTCCTACAATGAATATTGGACAACATGCCAACCACTAGGTTTCTTGCCAAGGCGAAGGAGAATTTCTGATTCTTGCATCACGTTCACTCCTGAGCAGTGAGTGGAGATAAGGTCTAGGTTCTGTAGGTGAAAACTGAGGTTGGGTAGAGATGATGGCCTAAAGCCACTGTGGGTGTGATATGCTCTGTGTTACGGCCAGCTGTCTGGGTGTTGGACTGGAGGTCTGCCCTCAGGCTGTGTCAGACAGGGCTTTAGTGCACAGGCTAGCCTGTATAATTGGGGTATGGTCGCGTGGCATGCAGGTTGTTACTCATTTGGCGTTTCTGGTTAGCCCAGTAGGGCAACATTTTTCTTCTGGAGGGCAGGCAGAGTGCTGCATTGTGTCTCCAGAATTGCCAAACTGGAGGGGTGTGGCCAGGATTGTGAGGAAGGAAGTATGAAAACACAAGCTAGCACGAATTTTGGGGCCAAGAGCATGGCAGGCCCACTCTGCAGAGGCTGAATCGAGATCTCCTGCAGGTGAAGTCAGGGCGATTATCAGATGTGGCCTCAAGCTGGAGTTTGTGTCCATGACGGCCCCTTCCTGAAGGGGGTGGGGGCGTCATGAGGCCAGGGAGGTTTCCCTACGCTGGGAGTTGTGAGCTGCTCCAAACTTCAAAGTTTCCTTCTTCAGGACAGCTCTAAAGAGTATGTTTCCTATGTAGAGAAGAAAATTGTTTTGATGAGTGCCTAAGGAATTTCCCATATGCTGGTATTGGAAACCAGGCCTCTGAGGAGAGATGACTGGTATCAAAAGCAATGGTTCTAATTAGGGCCTAAGTGCCCGTCCAGATCAATCTTATTCTATGGGGATATCTGTCTCTGGGTCTGAGTGGAGGTGGTTTCCTAACTTGTGAAAGATCATCCTGTGTGTCCTGGGCAGCCAACACAATTCCGATGGCCTGGGGGAGTTTGGAGGATTCTCCTAATCTATAGGGTTGTGGCCAATGGAAATGGCAGAATTCCCCTGGAGAGGGAAGCTACAGTCCTGAGGTGTGGCTCCAGGGGCCCCAGCTTGGATGGTGTGTGGGCCAGGACTGTGGGGACAGAAGTCTGAAAACACAAACTCAGCTTAGGTTTGGGGATGTATGTATGAATGCTCGATCTACAGACCGTGAGAAGTTTCCGGGCTATGAACAAAGGGCGAGTATGTGGCGCTTGCTTAGGGTTTTGTCTCTGGATTTTGTGTCAATGGTGGCCGTGGAATATCAGGGTGTCCTCACGGGCCATGGACAATTCTTTCTCTGGTGATTTGCCCTGATCCCAAGTGGTTGGAATCATTCTGTGGATGGGAAGAGTCCTTTCTGTATTTTTTTTTTTTTTTACCTCAAGTGTCCCACCAAAGAGGGATTCCCGAGTAGAGCCCTGAGTAGGGGTGACTAGACATCTCGAACTCTGGTTGAGATTGGGGGACTAGGGGCTTGGCAAGCGGCATATGGGGGCTGTTGTTCCTGTCACTAAGAGGCTTTACATGAGGATAGGGCTCACGCTGAGGGTCACAATGTGTGTTTGTGCAAATTGTGGCCCTCAGGGATATGTGGGGCCTCATAGTCCATGCTGCTTTCTCCTACAATGAACATTGGACAACATGCCAACCACTAGGTTTCTTGCCAAGGCGAAGGAGAATTTCTGATTCTTGAATCACGTTCACTCCTGAGCAGTGAGTGGAGATAAAGTCTAGGTTCTGAAGGTGAAAACTGAGGTTGGGTAGAGATGATGGTCTAAAGCCATTGTGGGTGTGATATGCTCTGTGTACGGCCAGCTGTCTGGGTGTTGGACTGGAGGTCTGCCCTCAGGCTGTGTCAGACAGGGCTTTAGTGCACAGGCTAGACTGTATAATTGGGGTATGGTCGAGTGGCATGCAGGTTGTTACTCATTTGGCGTTTCTGGTTAGCCCTATAGGGCAACATTTTTCTTCTGGAGGGCAGGCAGAGTGCTGCATTGTGTCTCCAGAATTGCGAAACTGGAGGGGTGTGGCCAGCATTGTGAGGAAGGAAGTCTGAAAACACAAGCTAGCACGAGTTTTGGGGCAAAGAGCATGGCAGGCCCACTCTGCAGAGGCTGAATCGAGATCTCCTGCAGGTGAAGTCAGGGCGATTATCAGATGTTGCGTCAAGCTGGAGTTTGTGTCCATGACGGCCCCTTCCTGATGGGGGAGGGGCGTCATGAGGCCAGGGAGGTTTCCCTATGCTGGGAGTTGTGAGCTGCTTTAAAGAAGTTTCCTTTTCAGGACAGTCGATTACTATTGGATGGTTCCAGGATGCCCCATACAGAAAGACTCGAGAGCAGGGGCCTAAGCATGGATGCCGAGACACGCCAACTCACCTTCCCATTGCCTGGTCGAGACAAGGCACGCTCAATCTGCGGGCTCTTGGGTGAGCTACCCAGAAGGCTGAGTTTAAATGGACTCTGCTGTGGATGAGTCATAATGTGGGTTGGTGGCCATGGAGACCTTGGAATGTGGCAGTAGCTAAGGGACTCTGCATGATTCTCCAAACCGAAGGGCTTAACACAACTCCAACAAGGAAGCTTCCCATGTGGAGATGAGAGGTCTTCTGTCTGGTGCCTCAGGAAAGCCCCGTATGCTGGTCTTCGAACCCAGGCCTCTGAGGAGTGATACCTGGACACCAAAGCAAGAGTTCATAATAGGGCCTAGGGGCCTGTCTGGTTCAATCTTCTGTCTCTGCGGATATCTGTCTGTGTGTCTGCATGGAGGTAGTAGTTGCTCAGCTTGTGTCATAATGCCCCTATTTGTCCAGTGCGGCTTGCGGTAGTGGGATGTCCTTGGGGACCTTGAGGTTTCTACTATTTTGTAGAGTTGTGGCCAATGGAATGGGCAGTTTCTTAGGAGAGAGCAGGCCCAGTTCTGTGGTGTGGCTCCAGAGACCCCAGCCTGGAGGCTGTGTGGGCCATGGCTGTGCAGACAGACATCCAAAAACCCTAACTCAGCTCAGGTTTGGGGCCGAGGTTACGGCAGGCCTGATCTACAGTCCATGAGGGGAGCTCCTCTGGATATGAAAGAAGGGTGAGAGGGAGGCAGTCGCTCAGGCTTTTGTCTCTGGATGTTTTGTCCACAATGGCCGTTTAATGTAGGAGTTGCCTCATGGGTCGTAGAAGTCTCCCTCTCTGGTAGTTTGTCCAGCCCCCAAGAGTTTGGGGTCATTCTGTGGGAAGGGAAGTGTCCTGTTTTCTGCTTCATGTGTCCCCCCAGTAGAGGGATTCTAGAGCATAGCAGTGGGTACTGACAACTGGAATACTCGCCCTGTGGTTAAGCCTGGGGGCCTATGGATATGACAAGCCCCATATGCAGGATCTTGGTCCAGCCACTGAGAGGCATTACTTTAATACGGGACTCACGCTGCAGGTCACAATGCATGTCTGTGCCCTAGGCGGCCCTCAAGCACTGGCGTGGCCTTTCGGACAATGCAGGTTTTCCCACATTGAACGTTGGACAACATGCCAACCACAAGGTTTCTGGCCATGGGGAAGGAGGAATTCTAATTTCTGCATCACGTTCACCCCTGGGCAGTGATTGGAGATAAAGTCTAGGTTCTGAAGCCTGAAACCCAAGGTTGGAAAGAGATAACGACCTACAGCCATAGCGGGTCCTATGTGTCCAGGTTGGGGCCAGGTGTCTGGGTGTCGTTTGGGATGTCTTGTCTCAGGCTGTGCCAGACAGGGCATTAGTATACAGGGGGGGCTGTATAATTGCTTTACAATCGAGTGGCATGCATTAGAAAATCATTTGGGGTTTCTTATTAGCAGCATAGGGCAAAGTTTTTCTTCTGGAGGGCAGGCAGAGTGCTGCATTGTGGCTTCGGAATTCCCAAACTGGAGGGCTTGTGGGCCAGGAGAGTGAGGACGGAAGTCTGAGAACACAAGCTAGGCTTAGGTTTCGGGGCAAGGATATGGCAGGCACACTCTGCAGAGCTGAATTGAGATCTCATGCGTCTGAAGTCAGGTCGAGGTTCAGACTTTGGCTCAGGTTTGAGTTTCTGTCCATGTTGGCCCCTTCAGGAAGGGGGGGCATTATGAGGCCATGGGGGTTTTCCCACTATTGGAGGTGTGAGATGCTCTAAACCGCAAGGATTCCTTCTGTGGGACAATTAAGATTTGTTGGATGGCTCCAGGATGTCTTATAAGGTGTTTTTCCAGAACAGGGTTCTAAGTATGGATGCCTGGGCAGCCAGCCTCACATTCCAATTGTCTCCTAGCAACAAGAAACGTTTGATCTGCTGGCTTGGGGTAGCAACAGAGGGGGCTGAGTTGAAATGGACTTTCCTGAGGATGGTCTTAATGTTGGTTTGAGTCCATGGAGACCTTGGTATGGGGCAGTGGCACCAGGGCCCTGAAGGATTCTCCTAACCAGAGGTTATGACAAAGCTCCAATGAGCAAGTTTTCCATGGGGAGACGAGATTTGTTCTTATTGGTGCCTCAGGAAACCACCATATGCTGGTATTGGAAACGAGGCCTCTGAGGAGAGATGCCTGAAACCAAAGCAATGGATCTGATTAGGGCCTAGGGGCCTGTCCGGTTCAATATTCTTCTCTGGGGACATCTGTTGTCTGAGTGGAGGTAGTTGCTCAGCTGGTTTGAGATCACCCCTGTTTGTCCTGGGCGGCCTACACTATTGGGATGGCCTCGGTGACTTTGGAGGTTTTTCCTCATTTGCAAGGTTGTGGCCAATGGAATGGGAAGAATTCCCTTGAAAGGGAAGCACAGTCCTGAGGTGTGGCTCCAGGGACTCAAGCGTGGAGCGTGTGTGGTCCAGGGCTATTTGGACAAAAGTCTGAAAACACAAACTCCACTTAGGTTGTATGATGTAGGTATGGCCGGCCCGATCTATAGACCGTGAGGAGAACTCTTCGGGATATGAACAAAGGGCGAATGTGAGGTGTTGCTCATGCTTTTTTTTTTTTTTTCTGGAAATGTGTCACCGATTGCCATGGAATGTCGGGGTGTCCTCATGGGCCATCGATGAGGCTCCCTTTCTGGGGATTTGACCCGATCCTAAAAGTTTGGGGTCATTCTGTGGGAAGGGAGGAGGCCTTTCTGTTTTTTTTGTTTACTTTTTTTTTTTTTTTTTTTTTTTTTTTTACCTCAGGTGGACCACCAAAAGAGGGATTCCAGAGCAGAGTCTTTGGTGGGGGCAACTGGACAACCAGACCTCTGGTTAACTTTGGGACCTAAGAACATGGCAAGCCCCATATGTGGGCTCTTGGTCCAGACACTGAGAGGCCTTCCTTGAGGATAGGTCTCACACTGAGTTTCACAATGTGGTTTTGTGCCCAAGGATCCCCTCCAGTCAGGGCGTGGCCTAAAGTACCATGCTGGTGCCTCCTACACTGAACGTTGCACAGTATGGGAACCACAAGGTTTCTGGCCATGGGGAAGAAGGAGTTCTAATTTCTGCAACACTTTCACTCCTGGACTGTGATTGGATTTAAGGTCTAGGTTCTGAAGCCTGAAAACTGAGGTTGGGAAGAGATGAAGCCCTAAGGCCATGGTGTGTCTGATGTGCTCAGTGTTCGGCCAGCTGTTGAGTGTGGGTTGGGAGGTGCAGGCTCAGGCTGTGGCAGACAGGGAATAAGTGCCCAGGCTAGACTGTATCATTGGGGTGCAGTCGAGTTTCGTGCAGGATGTTACTCATTTGTGGTTACAGGGTAGCCCCAGAGGGCAACGTTTTTCTTCTGGAGGGAAGACACAGTGCCACATAGTGTCTCCAGAATTCCCAAACTGAAAGGCTTGTGGGCCAGGAGTGTGAGGAAAAAATTCTGAGAACACAAGCAGGACTTAAATTTCGGGGTGAGGGGACGGCAGGCACCCTCTGCAGAGATGATTCGAGATCCCGTATACCTGAAGACAGAGCTAGGATCAGACGTTTTCTTAGGTCGGAGTTTCTCTCCATGATGGCCCCTTCATGAAGGGGAGGGTGTCACGAGGACATGGAGGTTTTCCCACTATGGGAATTGTGAGATGCTCCAAACCACAATGATTCCTTCTGTGGGACAGTCGAGACCTGTTGGATGGCTCCAGGACATCCCATAAGGAAGTTATCCAGAGCAGGGTTCTAAGGATGGATGCCTGGGCAGCCTGCCTCCCATTCCAGGTGTCTCATAGAGCCAAGGCAAGTTCGATCTGCTGGATCTAGGGGAGCAACCGAGGCGGGTGTGTTGAAATGGGTGAGTTGAGGATGGGTCATAATGTGCATTTGTGTCCATGTAGACCTTGGAATGGGGTGCTTGATCCGGGGCCTTGAGGGATGTTCATAACCGGAGGTTTTGATGGAGCTCTAAAGAGTATGATTCCTATGTAGAGAAGAGAATTGTTTTGATGAGTGCCTAAGGAATCTCCCATATGCTGGTATTAGAAACCAGGCCTCTGAGGAGAGATGACTGGAATCAAAAGCAAGGGATCTGATTAGGGCCTAAGTGCCCGTCCAGTTCCTTCTTATTCTATGGAGATATCTGTCTCTGGGTCTGAGTGGAGTGGTTTCCTAACTTGTGAAAGATCATCCCTTTTGTCCTGGGCAGCCAACACAATTCGGATGGCCTTGGGGAGTTTGGAGGATTCTCCTAATCTTTAGGGTTGTGGCCAATGGAAATGGCAGAATTCCCCTGTAGAGTGAAGCCACAGTCCTGAGGTGTGGCTCCAGGGGCCCCAGCTTGGATGGTGTGTGGGCCAGGCCTGTGGGGACAGAAGTCTGAAAACACAAACTCAGCTTAGGTTTGGGGATGTATGTATGAAGGCTCGATCTACAGACCGTGAGAATTTTCCGGGCTATGAACAAAGGGTGAGTATGTGGCGCTTGCTCAGGGTTTTGTCTCTGGATTTTGTGTCAATGGTGGCCGTGGAATGAAGGGGTGTCCTCAAGGGCCATGGACAATTCTTTCTCTGGTGATTTGGCCTGATCCCAAGTGGTTGGGATCATTCTGTGGAAGGGAAGAGTCCTTTATGTATTTTTTTTTTTACCTCATGTGTCCCACCAAAGAGGGATTCCCGAGTAGAGCCCTGAGTAGGGGTGACTAGACATCTCGAACTCTGGTTGAGATTGGGGGACTAGGGGCTTGGCAAGCCCCATATGGGGGCTGTTGTTCCAGTCACTAAGAGGCTTTACATGAGGATAGGGCTCACGCTGAGGGTCACAATGTGTGTTTGTGCACATTGTGGCCCTCACGGTTAGGTGGACCTCATAGTCCATGCTGCTTTCTCCTACAATAAACATTGGACAACATGCCAACCACTAGGTTTCTTGCCAAGGCGAAGGAGAAGTTCTGATTCTTGCATCACTTTCACTCCTGAGCAGTGAGTGGAGATAAGGTCTAGGTTCTGAAGGTGAAAACTGATTTGGGTAGAGATGATGGCCTAAAGCCATTGTGGGTGTGATATGCTCTGTGTATGGCCAGCTGTCTGGGTGTTGGACTGGAGGTCTGCCCTCAGGCTGTGTCAGACAGGGCTTTAGTGCACAGGCTAGACTGTATAATTGGGGTATGGTCGAGTGGCATGCAGGTTGTTACTCATTTGGCGTTTCTGGTTAGCCCTATAGGGCAACATTTTTCTTCTGTAGGGCAGGCAGAGTGCTGCATTGTGTCTCCAGAATTGCCAAACTGGAGGGGTGTGGCCAGGATTGTAAGGAAGGAAGTCTGAAAACACAAGCTAGCACGAGTTTTGGGGCCAAGAGCATGGCAGGCCCACTCTGCAGAGGCTGAATCGAGATCTCCTGCACGTGAGGTCCGGGCCATTATCAGATGTTGCCTCAAGCTGGAGTTTGTGTCCATGACGGCCCCTTCCTGAAGGGGGAGGGGCGTCATGAGGCCAGGGAGGTTTCCCTACGCTGGGAGTTGTGAGCTGCTCCATATTTCAAGGTTTCCTTCTTCAGGACAGTCGAGTACTATTGGATGGTTCCAGAATGCCCATACAGAAAGACTCGAGAGCAGGGCCCTAAGCATGGATGCCGAGAAACGCCAACTCACCTTCCCATTGCCTGGTCGAGACAAGGCACGCTCAATCTACGGGCTCTTTGGTGAGCTACCCAGATAGCTGAGTTTAAATGGACTCTGCTGAGGATGAGTCATAATGTGGGTTGGTGGCCATGGAGACCTTGGAATGTGGCAGTAGCTAAGGGACTCTGCAGGATTCTCCAACCCGAAGGGCTTGACACAACTCCAACAAGGAAGCTTCCCATGTGGAGATGGGAGGTCTTCTGTCTGGTGCCTCAGGAAAGCCCCGTATGCTGGTCTTCGAACCCAGGCCTCTGAGGAGTGATACCTGGACACCAAAGCAAGAGTTCATAATAGGGCCTAGGGGCCTGTCTGGTTCAATCTTCTGTCTCTGCGGATATCTGTCTGTGTGTCTGCATGGAGGTAGTAGTTGCACAGCTTGTGTCATAATGCCCCTATTTGTCCAGTGCGGCTTGCGGTAGTGGGATGTCCTTGGGGACCTTGAGGTTTCTACTATTTTGTAGAGTTGTGGCCAATGGAATGGGCAGTTTCTTAGGAGAGAGCAGGCACAGTTCTGTGTTGTGGCTCCAGAGACCCCAGCCTGGAGGCTGTGTGAGCCATGGCTGTGCAGACAGACATCCAAAAACCCTAACTCAGCTCAGGTTTGGGGCCGAGGTTACGGCAGGCCTGATCTACAGTCCATGAGGGGAGCTCCTCTGGATATGAAAGAAGGGTGAGAGGGAGGCAGTCGCTCAGGCTTTTGTCTCTGGATGTTTTGTCCACAATGGCCGTTTAATGTAGGAGTTGCCTCATGGGTCGTAGAAGTCTCCCTCTCTGGTAGTTTGTCCAGCCCCCAAGAGTTTGGGGTCATTCTGTGGGAAGGGAAGTGTCCTGTTTTCTGCTTCATGTGTCCCCCCAGTAGAGGGATTCTAGAGCATAGCAGTGGGTACTGACAACTGGAATACTCGCCCTCTGGTTACGGCTGGGGGCCTATGGATATGACAAGCCCCATATGCAGGATCTTGGTCCAGCCACTGAGAGGCGTTACTTTAATACGGGACTCACGCTGCAGGTCACAATGCATGTCTGTGCCCTAGGCGGCCCTCAAGCACTGGCGTGGCCTTTCGGACAATGCAGGTTTTCCCACATTGAACGTTGAACAACATGCCAACCACAAGGTTTCTGGCCATGGGGAAGGAGGAATTCTAATTTCTGCATCACGTTCACCCCTGGGCAGTGATTGGAGATAAGGTCTAGGTTCTGAAGCCTGACAACCGAGGTTGGGAAGAGATGACGACCTACAGCCATAGCGGGTCCTATGTGTCCAGGTTGGGGCCAGCTGTCTGGGTGTCGTTTGGGATGTCTTGTCTCAGGCTGTGCCAGACAGGGCATTAGTATACAGGGGGGGCTGTATAATTGCTTTACAATCAAGTGGCATGCATTAGAAAATCATTTGCGGTTTCTTATTAGCAGCATAGGGCAAAGTTTTTCTTCTGGAGGGCAGGCAGAGTGCTGCATTGTGGCTTCGGAATTCCCAAACTGGAGGGCTTGTGGGCCAGGAGAGTGAGGACGGAAGTCTGAGAACACAAGCTAGGCTTAGGTTTCGGGGCAAGGATATGGCAGGCACACTCTGCAGAGCTGAATTGAGATCTCATGCGTCTGAAGTCAGGTCGAGGTTCAGACTTTGGCTCAGGTTTGAGTTTCTGTCCATGTTGGCCCCTTCAGGAAGTGGGGGCATTATGAGGCCATGGGGGTTTTCCCACTATTGGAGTTCTGAGATGCTCCAAACCGCAAGGATTCCTTCTGTGGGACAATTAAGATTTGTTGGATGGCTCCAGGATGTCTTATAAGGTATTTTTCCAGAACAGGGTTCTAAGTATGGATGCCTGGGCAGCCAGCCTCACATTCCAATTGTCTCCTAGCAACAAGAAACGTTTGATCTGCTGGCTTGGGGTAGCAACAGAGGGGACTGAGTTGAAATGGACTTTCCTGAGGATGGTCTTAATGTTGGTTTGAGTCCATGGAGACCTTGGTATGGGGCAGTGGCACCAGGGCCCTGAAGGATTCTCCTAACCAGAGGTTATGACAAAGCTCCAATGAGCAAGTTTTCCATGGGGAGACGAGATTTGTTCTTATTGGTGCCTCAGGAAACCACCATATGCTGGTATTGGAAACGAGGCCTCTGAGGAGAGATGCCTGAAACCAAAGCAATGGATCTGATTAGGGCCTAGGGGCCTTTCCGGTTCAATATTCTTCTCTGGGGACATCTGTTGTCTGAGTGGAGGTAGTTGCTCAGCTGGTTTGTGATCACCCCTGTTTGTCCTGGGCGGCCTACACTATTGGGATGGCCTCGGTGACTTTGGAGGTTTTTCCTCATTTGCAAGGTTGTGGCCAATGGAATGGGAAGAATTCCCTTGAAAGGGAAGCACAGTCCTGAGGTGAAGCTCCAGGGACCCAAGCGTGGAGCGTGTGTGGTCCAGGGCTATTTGGACAAAAGTCTGAAAACACAAACTCCACTTAGTTGTATGATGTAGGTATGGCCGGCCCGATCTATAGACCGTGAGGAGAACTCTTCGGGATATGAACAAAGGGCGAATGTGAGGTGTTGCTCTTGCTTTTTTTTTTTTTTTCTGGAAATGTGTCACCGATTGCCATGGAATGTCGGGGTGTCCTCATGGGCCATCGATGAGGCTCCCTTTCTGGGGATTTGACCCGATCCTAAAAGTTTGGGGTCATTCTGTGGGAAGGGAGGAGGCCTTTCTGTTTTTTTTGTTTACTTTTTTTTTTTTTTTTTTTTTTTTTTTTTTTACCTCAGGTGGACCACCAAAAGAGGGATTCCAGAGCAGAGTCGTTGGTGGGGGCAACTGGACAACCAGACCTCTGGTTAACATTGGGACCTAAGAACATGGCAAGCCCCATATGTGGGCTCTTGGTCCAGACACTGAGAGGCCTTCCTTGAGGATAGGTCTCACACTGAGTTTCACAATGTGGTTTTGTGCCCAAGGATCCCCTCCAGTCAGGGCGTGGCCTAAAGTACCATGCTGGTGCCTCCTACACTGAACGTTGCACAGTATGGGAACCACAAGGTTTCTGGCCATGGGGAAGAAGGAGTTCTAATTTCTGCAACACTTTCACTCCTGGACTGTGATTGGATTTAAGGTCTAGGTTCTGAAGCCTGAAAACTGAGGTTGGGAAGAGATGAAGCCCTAAGGCCATGGTGTGTCTGATGTGCTCAGTGTTCGGCAAGCTGTTGAGTGTGGGTTGGGAGGTGCAGGCTCAGGCTGTGGCAGACAGGGAATAAGTGCCCAGGCTAGACTGTATCATTGGGGTGCAGTCGAGTTTCGTGCAGGATGTTACTCATTTGTGGTTACAGGGTAGCCCCAGAGGGCAACGTTTTTCTTCTGGAGGGAAGACACAGTGCCACATAGTGTCTCCAGAATTCCCAAACTGAAAGGCTTGTGGGCCAGGAGTGTGAGGAAAAAATTCTGAGAACACAAGCAGGACTTAAATTTGGGGTGAGGGGACGGCAGGCACCCTCTGCAGAGATGATTCGAGATCCCGTATACCTGAAGACAGAGCTAGGATCAGACGTTTTCTTAGGTCGGAGTTTCTCTCCATGATGGCCCCTTCATGAAGGGGAGGGTGTCACGAGGACATGGAGGTTTTCCCACTATGGGAATTGTGAGATGCTCCAAACCACAATGATTCCTTCTGTGGGACAGTCGAGACCTGTTGGATGGCTCCAGGACATCCCATAAGGAAGTTATCCAGAGCAGGGTTCTAAGGATGGATGCCTGGGCAGCCTGCCTCCCATTCCAGGTGTCTCATAGAGCCAAGGCAAGTTCGATCTGCTGGATCTAGGGGAGCAACCGAGGCGGGTGTGTTGAAATGGGTGAGTTGAGGATGGGTCATAATGTGCATTTGTGTCCATGTAGACCTTGGAATGGGGTGCTTGATCCGGGGCCTTGAGGGATGTTCATAACCGGAGGTTTTGATGGAGCTCTAAAGAGTATGATTCCTATGTAGAGAAGAGAATTGTTTTGATGAGTGCCTAAGGAATCTCCCATATGCTGGTATTAGAAACCAGGCCTCTGAGGAGAGATGACTGGAATCAAAAGCAAGGGATCTGATTAGGGCCTAAGTGCCCGTCCAGTTCCTTCTTATTCTATGGAGATATCTGTCTCTGGGTCTGAGTGGAGTGGTTTCCTAACTTGTGAAAGATCATCCCTTTTGTCCTGGGCAGCCAACACAATTCGGATGGCCTTGGGGAGTTTGGAGGATTCTCCTAATCTTTAGGGTTGTGGCCAATGGAAATGGCAGAATTCCCCTGTAGAGTGAAGCCACAGTCCTGAGGTGTGGCTCCAGGGGCCCCAGCTTGGATGGTGTGTGGGCCAGGCCTGTGGGGACAGAAGTCTGAAAACACAAACTCAGCTTAGGTTTGGGGATGTATGTATGAAGGCTCGATCTACAGACCGTGAGAATTTTCCGGGCTATGAACAAAGGGTGAGTATGTGGCGCTTGCTCAGGGTTTTGTCTCTGGATTTTGTGTCAATGTTGGCCGTGGAATGAAGGGGTGTCCTCAAGGGCCATGGACAATTCTTTCTCTGGTGATTTGGCCTGATCCCAAGTGGTTGGGATCATTCTGTGGAAGGGAAGAGTCCTTTATGTATTTTTTTTTTTACCTCATGTGTCCCACCAAAGAGGGATTCCCGAGTAGAGCCCTGAGTAGGGGTGACTAGACATCTCGAACTCTGGTTGAGATTGGGGGACTAGGGGCTTGGCAAGCCCCATATGGGGGCTGTTGTTCCAGTCACTAAGAGGCTTTACATGAGGATAGGGCTCACGCTGAGGGTCACAATGTGTGTTTGTGCACATTGTGGCCCTCACGGTTAGGTGGACCTCATAGTCCATGCTGCTTTCTCCTACAATAAACATTGGACAACATGCCAACCACTAGGTTTCTTGCCAAGGCGAAGGAGAAGTTCTGATTCTTGCATCACTTTCACTCCTGAGCAGTGAGTGGAGATAAGGTCTAGGTTCTGAAGGTGAAAACTGATTTGGGTAGAGATGATGGCTTAAAGCCATTGTGGGTGTGATATGCTCTGTGTATGGCCAGCTGTCTGGGTTTTGTACTGGAGGTCTGCCCTCAGGCTGTGTCAGACAGGGCTTTAGTGCACAGGCTAGACTGTATAATTGGGGTATGGTCGAGTGGCATGCAGGTTGTTACTCATTTGGCGTTTCTGGTTAGCCCTATAGGGCAACATTTTTCTTCTGTAGGGCAGGCAGAGTGCTGCATTGTGTCTCCAGAATTGCCAAACTGGAGGGGTGTGGCCAGGATTGTAAGGAAGGAAGTCTGAAAACACAAGCTAGCACGAGTTTTGGGGCCAAGAGCACGGCAGGCCCACTCTGCAGAGGCTGAATCGAGATCTCCTGCACGTGAGGTCCGGGCCATTATCAGATGTTGCCTCAAGCTGGAGTTTGTGTCCATGACGGCCCCTTCCTGAAGGGGGAGGGGCGTCATGAGGCCAGGGAGGTTTCCCTACGGTGGGAGTTGTGAGCTGCTCCATATTTCAAGGTTTCCTTCTTCAGGACAGTCGAGTACTATTGGATGGTTCCAGAATGCCCATACAGAAAGACTCGAGAGCAGGGCCCTAAGCATGGATGCCGAGAAACGCCAACTCACCTTCCCATTGCCTGGTCGAGACAAGGCACGCTCAATCTACGGGCTCTTTGGTGAGCTACCCAGATGGCTGAGTTTAAATGGACTCTGCTGAGGATGAGTCATAATGTGGGTTGGTGGCCATGGAGACCTTGGAATGTGGCAGTAGCTAAGGGACTCTGCAGGATTCTCCAACCCGAAGGGCTTGACACAACTCCAACAAGGAAGCTTCCCATGTGGAGATGAGAGGTCTTCTGTCTGGTGCCTCAGGAAAGCCCCGTATGCTGGTCTTCGAACCCAGGCCTCTGAGGAGTGATACCTGGACACCAAAGCAAGAGTTCATAATAGGGCCAAGGGGCCTGTCTGGTTCAATCTTCTGTCTCTGCGGATATCTGTCTGTGTGTCTGCATGGAGGTAGTAGTTGCACAGCTTGTGTCATAATGCCCCTATTTGTCCAGTGCGGCTTGCGGTAGTGGGATGTCCTTGGGGACCTTGAGGTTTCTACTATTTTGTAGAGTTGTGGCCAATGGAATGGGCAGTTTCTTAGGAGAGAGCAGGCACAGTTCTGTGTTGTGGCTCCAGAGACCCCAGCCTGGAGGCTGTGTGAGCCATGGCTGTGCAGACAGACATCCAAAAACCCTAACTCAGCTCAGGTTTGGGGCCGAGGTTACGGCAGGCCTGATCTACAGTCCATGAGGGGAGCTCCTCTGGATATGAAAGAAGGGTGAGAGGGAGGCAGTCGCTCAGGCTTTTGTCTCTGGATGTTTTGTCCACAATGGCCGTTTAATGTAGGAGTTGCCTCATGGGTCGTAGAAGTCTCCCTCTCTGGTAGTTTGTCCAGCCCCCAAGAGTTTGGGGTCATTCTGTGGGAAGGGAAGTGTCCTGTTTTCTGCTTCATGTGTCCCCCCAGTAGAGGGATTCTAGAGCATAGCAGTGGGTACTGACAACTGGAATACTCGCCCTCTGGTTAAGCCTGGGGGCCTATGGATATGACAAGCCCCATATGCAGGATCTTGGTCCAGCCACTGAGAGGCGTTACTTTAATACGG
This sequence comes from Mustela nivalis, assembly GCF_964662115.1. Classification (NCBI taxonomy): domain Eukaryota; kingdom Metazoa; phylum Chordata; class Mammalia; order Carnivora; family Mustelidae; genus Mustela; species Mustela nivalis. The sequence goes on from NW_028136525.1 coordinate 1,992,861, forward strand.
GACTCACGCTGCAGGTCACAATGCATGTCTGTGCCCTAGGCGGCCCTCAAGCACTGGCGTGGCCTTTCGGACAATGCAGGTTTTCCCACATTGAACGTTGAACAACATGCCAACCACAAGGTTTCTGGCCATGGGGAAGGAGGAATTCTAATTTCTGCATCACGTTCACCCCTGGGCAGTGATTGGAGATAAGGTCTAGGTTCTGAAGCCTGACAACCGAGGTTGGGAAGAGATGACGACCTACAGCCATAGCGGGTCCTATGTGTCCAGGTTGGGGCCAGCTGTCTGGGTGTCGTTTGGGATGTCTTGTCTCAGGCTGTGCCAGACAGGGCATTAGTATACAGGGTGGGCTGTATAATTGCTTTACAATCAAGTGGCATGCATTAGAAAATCATTTGCGGTTTCTTATTAGCAGCATAGGGCAAAGTTTTTCTTCTGGAGGGCAGGCAGAGTGCTGCATTGTGGCTTCGGAATTCCCAAACTGGAGGGCTTGTGGGCCAGGAGAGTGAGGACGGATGTCTGAGAACACAAGCTAGGCTTAGGTTTCGGGGCAAGGATATGGCAGGCACACTCTGCAGAGCTGAATTGAGATCTCATGCGTCTGAAGTCAGGTCGAGGTTCAGACTTTGGCTCAGGTTTGAGTTTCTGTCCATGTTGGCCCCTTCAGGAAGTGGGGGCATTATGAGGCCATGGGGGTTTTCCCACTATTGGAGTTCTGAGATGCTCCAAACCGCAAGGATTCCTTCTGTGGGACAATTAAGATTTGTTGGATGGCTCCAGGATGTCTTATAAGGTATTTTTCCAGAACAGGGTTCTAAGTATGGATGCCTGGGCAGCCAGCCTCACATTCCAATTGTCTCCTAGCAACAAGAAACGTTTGATCTGCTGGCTTGGGGTAGCAACAGAGGGGACTGAGTTGAAATGGACTTTCCTGAGGATGGTCTTAATGTTGGTTTGAGTCCATGGAGACCTTGGTATGGGGCAGTGGCACCAGGGCCCTGAAGGATTCTCCTAACCAGAGGTTATGACAAAGCTCCAATGAGCAAGTTTTCCATGGGGAGACGAGATTTGTTCTTATTGGTGCCTCAGGAAACCACCATATGCTGGTATTGGAAACGAGGCCTCTGAGGAGAGATGCCTGAAACCAAAGCAATGGATCTGATTAGGGCCTAGGGGCCTGTCCGGTTCAATATTCTTCTCTGGGGACATCTGTTGTCTGAGTGGAGGTAGTTGCTCAGCTGGTTTGAGATCACCCCTGTTTGTCCTGGGCGGCCTACACTATTGGGATGGCCTCGGTGACTTTGGAGGTTTTTCCTCATTTGCAAGGTTGTGGCCAATGGAATGGGAAGAATTCCCTTGAAAGGGAAGCACAGTCCTGAGGTGTGGCTCCAGGGACCCAAGCGTGGAGCGTGTGTGGTCCAGGGCTATTTGGACAAAAGTCTGAAAACACAAACTCCACTTAGGTTGTATGATGTAGGTATGGCCGGCCCGATCTATAGACCGTGAGGAGAACTCTTCGGGATATGAACAAAGGGCGAATGTGAGGTGTTGCTCTTGCTTTTTTTTTTTTTTTTCTGGAAATGTGTCACCGATTGCCATGGAATGTCGGGGTGTCCTCATGGGCCATCGATGAGGCTCCCTTTCTGGGGATTTGACCCGATCCTAAAAGTTTGGGGTCATTCTGTGGGAAGGGAGGAGGCCTTTCTGTTTTTTTTGTTTACTTTTTTTTTTTTTTTTTTTTTTTTTTTTTTTTTTACCTCAGGTGGACCACCAAAAGAGGGATTCCAGAGCAGAGTCGTTGGTGGGGGCAACTGGACAACCAGACCTCTGGTTAACATTGGGACCTAAGAACATGGCAAGCCCCATATGTGGGCTCTTGGTCCAGACACTGAGAGGCCTTCCTTGAGGATAGGTCTCACACTGAGTTTCACAATGTGGTTTTGTGCCCAAGGATCCCCTCCAGTCAGGGCGTGGCCTAAAGTACCATGCTGGTGCCTCCTACACTGAACGTTGCACAGTATGGGAACCACAAGGTTTCTGGCCATGGGGAAGAAGGAGTTCTAATTTCTGCAACACTTTCACTCCTGGACTGTGATTGGATTTAAGGTCTAGGTTCTGAAGCCTGAAAACTGAGGTTGGGAAGAGATGAAGCCCTAAGGCCATGGTGTGTCTGATGTGCTCAGTGTTCGGCAAGCTGTTGAGTGTGGGTTGGGAGGTGCAGGCTCAGGCTGTGGCAGACAGGGAATAAGTGCCCAGGCTAGACTGTATCATTGGGGTGCAGTCGAGTTTCGTGCAGGATGTTACTCATTTGTGGTTACAGGGTAGCCCCAGAGGGCAACGTTTTTCTTCTGGAGGGAAGACACAGTGCCACATAGTGTCTCCAGAATTCCCAAACTGAAAGGCTTGTGGGCCAGGAGTGTGAGGAAAAAATTCTGAGAACACAAGCAGGACTTAAATTTGGGGTGAGGGGACGGCAGGCACCCTCTGCAGAGATGATTCGAGATCCCGTATACCTGAAGACAGAGCTAGGATCAGACGTTTTCTTAGGTCGGAGTTTCTCTCCATGATGGCCCCTTCATGAAGGGGAGGGTGTCACGAGGACATGGAGGTTTTCCCACTATGGGAATTGTGAGATGCTCCAAACCACAATGATTCCTTCTGTGGGACAGTCGAGACCTGTTGGATGGCTCCAGGACATCCCATAAGGAAGTTATCCAGAGCAGGGTTCTAAGGATGGATGCCTGGGCAGCCTGCCTCCCATTCCAGGTGTCTCATAGAGCCAAGGCAAGTTCGATCTGCTGGATCTAGGGGAGCAACCGAGGCGGGTGTGTTGAAATGGGTGAGTTGAGGATGGGTCATAATGTGCATTTGTGTCCATGTAGACCTTGGAATGGGGTGCTTGATCCGGGGCCTTGAGGGATGTTCATAACCGGAGGTTTTGATGGAGCTCTAAAGAGTATGATTCCTATGTAGAGAAGAGAATTGTTTTGATGAGTGCCTAAGGAATCTCCCATATGCTGGTATTAGAAACCAGGCCTCTGAGGAGAGATGACTGGAATCAAAAGCAAGGGATCTGATTAGGGCCTAAGTGCCCGTCCAGTTCCTTCTTATTCTATGGAGATATCTGTCTCTGGGTCTGAGTGGAGGTGGTTTCCTAACTTGTGAAAGATCATCCCTTTTGTCCTGGGCAGCCAACACAATTCGGATGGCCTTGGGGAGTTTGGAGGATTCTCCTAATCTTTAGGGTTGTGGCCAATGGAAATGGCAGAATTCCCATGTAGAGTGAAGCCACAGTCCTGAGGTGTGGCTCCAGGGGCCCCAGCTTGGATGGTGTGTGGGCCAGGCCTGTGGGGACAGAAGTCTGAAAACACAAACTCAGCTTAGGTTTGGGGATGTATGTATGAAGGCTCGATCTACAGACCGTGAGAATTTTCCGGGCTATGAACAAAGGGTGAGTATGTGGCGCTTGCTCAGGGTTTTGTCTCTGGATTTTGTGTCAATGGTGGCCGTGGAATGAAGGGGTGTCCTCAAGGGCCATGGACAATTCTTTCTCTGGTGATTTGGCCTGATCCCAAGTGGTTGGGATCATGCTGTGGATGGGAAGAGTCCTTTATGTATTTTTTTTTTTTTACCTCATGTGTCCCACCAAAGAGGGATTCCCGAGTAGAGCCCTGAGTAGGGGTGACTAGACATCTCGAACTCTGGTTGAGATTGGGGGACTAGGGGCTTGGCAAGCCCCATATGGGGGCTGTTGTTCCAGTCACTAAGAGGCTTTACATGAGGATAGAACTCACGCTGAGGGTCACAATGTGTGTTTGTGCACATTGTGGCCCTCACGGATAGGTGGGGCCTCATAGTCCATGCTGCTTTCTCCTACAATGAATATTGGACAACATGCCAACCACTAGGTTTCTTGCCAAGGCGAAGGAGAAGTTCTGATTCTTGCATCACGTTCACTCCTGAGCAGTGAGTGGAGATAAGGTCTAGGTTCTGAAGGTGAAAACTGATTTGGGTAGAGATGATGGCCTAAAGCCATTGTGGGTGTGATATGCTCTGTGTATGGCCAGCTGTCTGGGTGTTGTACTGGAGGTCTGCCCTCAGGCTGTGTCAGACAGGGCTTTAGTGCACAGGCTAGACTGTATAATTGGGGTATGGTCGAGTGGCATGCAGGTTGTTACTCATTTGGCGTTTCTGGTTAGCCCTATAGGGCAACATTTTTCTTCTGGAGGGCAGGCAGAGTGCTGCATTGTGTCTCCAGAATTGCCAAACTGGAGGGGTGTGGCCAGGATTGTAAGGAAGGAAGTCTGAAAACACAAGCTAGCACGAGTTTTGGGGCCAAGAGCATGGCAGGCCCACTCTGCAGAGGCTGAATCGAGATCTCCTGCACGTGAGGTCCGGGCCATTATCAGATGTTGCCTCAAGCTGGAGTTTGTGTCCATGACGGCCCCTTCCTGAAGGGGGAGGGGCGTCATGAGGCCAGGGAGGTTTCCCTACGGTGGGAGTTGTGAGCTGCTCCATATTTCAAGGTTTCCTTCTTCAGGACAGTCGAGTACTATTGGATGGTTCCAGAATGCCCATACAGAAAGACTCGAGAGCAGGGCCCTAAGCATGGATGCCGAGAAACGCCAACTCACCTTCCCATTGCCTGGTCGAGACAAGGCACGCTCAATCTACGGGCTCTTTGGTGAGCTACCCAGATGGCTGAGTTTAAATGGACTCTGCTGAGGATGAGTCATAATGTGGGTTGGTGGCCATGGAGACCTTGGAATGTGGCAGTAGCTAAGGGACTCTGCAGGATTCTCCAACCCGAAGGGCTTGACACAACTCCAACAAGGAAGCTTCCCATGTGGAGATGAGAGGTCTTCTGTCTGGTGCCTCAGGAAAGCCCCGTATGCTGGTCTTCGAACCCAGGCCTCTGAGGAGTGATACCTGGACACCAAAGCAAGAGTTCATAATAGGGCCTAGGGGCCTGTCTGGTTCAATCTTCTGTCTCTGCGGATATCTGTCTGTGTGTCTGCATGGAGGTAGTAGTTGCACAGCTTGTGTCATAATGCCCCTATTTGTCCAGTGCGGCTTGCGGTAGTGGGATGTCCTTGGGGACCTTGAGGTTTCTACTATTTTGTAGAGTTGTGGACAATGGAATGGGCAGTTTCTTAGGAGAGAGCAGGCACAGTTCTGTGTTGTGGCTCCAGAGACCCCAGCCTGGAGGCTGTGTGAGCCATGGCTGTGCAGACAGACATCCAAAAACCCTAACTCAGCTCAGGTTTGGGGCCGAGGTTACGGCAGGCCTGATCTACAGTCCATGAGGGGAGCTCCTCTGGATATGAAAGAAGGGTGAGAGGGAGGCAGTCGCTCAGGCTTTTGTCTCTGGATGTTTTGTCCACAATGGCCGTTTAATGTAGGAGTTGCCTCATGGGTCGTAGAAGTCTCCCTCTCTGGTAGTTTGTCCAGCCCCCAAGAGTTTGGGGTCATTCTGTGGGAAGGGAAGTGTCCTGTTTTCTGCTTCATGTGTCCCCCCAGTAGAGGGATTCTAGAGCATAGCAGTGGGTACTGACAACTGGAATACTCGCCCTCTGGTTAAGCCTGGGGGCCTATGGATATGACAAGCCCCATATGCAGGATCTTGGTCCAGCCACTGAGAGGCGTTACTTTAATACGGGACTCACGCTGCAGGTCACAATGCATGTCTGTGCCCTAGGCGGCCCTCAAGCACTGGCGTGGCCTTTCGGACAATGCAGGTTTTCCCACATTGAACGTTGAACAACATGCCAACCACAAGGTTTCTGGCCATGGGGAAGGAGGAATTCTAATTTCTGCATCACGTTCACCCCTGGGCAGTGATTGGAGATAAGGTCTAGGTTCTGAAGCCTGACAACCGAGGTTGGGAAGAGATGACGACCTACAGCCATAGCGGGTCCTATGTGTCCAGGTTGGGGCCAGCTGTCTGGGTGTCGTTTGGGATGTCTTGTCTCAGGCTGTGCCAGACAGGGCATTAGTATACAGGGTGGGCTGTATAATTGCTTTACAATCAAGTGGCATGCATTAGAAAATCATTTGCGGTTTCTTATTAGCAGCATAGGGCAAAGTTTTTCTTCTGGAGGGCAGGCAGAGTGCTGCATTGTGGCTTCGGAATTCCCAAACTGGAGGGCTTGTGGGCCAGGAGAGTGAGGACGGATGTCTGAGAACACAAGCTAGGCTTAGGTTTCGGGGCAAGGATATGGCAGGCACACTCTGCAGAGCTGAATTGAGATCTCATGCGTCTGAAGTCAGGTCGAGGTTCAGACTTTGGCTCAGGTTTGAGTTTCTGTCCATGTTGGCCCCTTCAGGAAGTGGGGGCATTATGAGACCATGGGGGTTTTCCCACTATTGGAGTTCTGAGATGCTCCAAACCGCAAGGATTCCTTCTGTGGGACAATTAAGATTTGTTGGATGGCTCCAGGATGTCTTATAAGGTATTTTTCCAGAACAGGGTTCTAAGTATGGATGCCTGGGCAGCCAGCCTCACATTCCAATTGTCTCCTAGCAACAAGAAACGTTTGATCTGCTGGCTTGGGGTAGCAACAGAGGGGACTGAGTTGAAATGGACTTTCCTGAGGATGGTCTTAATGTTGGTTTGAGTCCATGGAGACCTTGGTATGGGGCAGTGGCACCAGGGCCCTGAAGGATTCTCCTAACCAGAGGTTATGACAAAGCTCCAATGAGCAAGTTTTCCATGGGGAGACGAGATTTGTTCTTATTGGTGCCTCAGGAAACCACCATATGCTGGTATTGGAAACGAGGCCTCTGAGGAGAGATGCCTGAAACCAAAGCAATGGATCTGATTAGGGCCTAGGGGCCTGTCCGGTTCAATATTCTTCTCTGGGGACATCTGTTGTCTGAGTGGAGGTAGTTGCTCAGCTGGTTTGTGATCACCCCTGTTTGTCCTGGGCGGCCTACACTATTGGGATGGCCTCGGTGACTTTGGAGGTTTTTCCTCATTTGCAAGGTTGTGGCCAATGGAATGGGAAGAATTCCCTTGAAAGGGAAGCACAGTCCTGAGGTGTGGCTCCAGGGACCCAAGCGTGGAGCGTGTGTGGTCCAGGGCTATTTGGACAAAAGTCTGAAAACACAAACTCCACTTAGGTTGTATGATGTAGGTATGGCCGGCCCGATCTATAGACCGTGAGGAGAACTCTTCGGGATATGAACAAAGGGCGAATGTGAGGTGTTGCTCTTGCTTTTTTTTTTTTTTTTCTGGAAATGTGTCACCGATTGCCATGGAATGTCGGGGTGTCCTCATGGGCCATCGATGAGGCTCCCTTTCTGGGGATTTGACCCGATCCTAAAAGTTTGGGGTCATTCTGTGGGAAGGGAGGAGGCCTTTCTGTTTTTTTTGTTTACTTTTTTTTTTTTTTTTTTTTTTTTTTTTACACCTCAGGTGGACCACCAAAAGAGGGATTCCAGAGCAGAGTCGTTGGTGGGGGCAACTGGACAACCAGACCTCTGGTTAACATTGGGACCTAAGAACATGGCAAGCCCCATATGTGGGCTCTTGGTCCAGACACTGAGAGGCCTTCCTTGAGGATAGGTCTCACACTGAGTTTCACAATGTGGTTTTGTGCCCAAGGATCCCCTCCAGTCAGGGCGTGGCCTAAAGTACCATGCTGGTGCCTCCTACACTGAACGTTGCACAGTATGGGAACCACAAGGTTTCTGGCCATGGGGAAGAAGGAGTTCTAATTTCTGCAACACTTTCACTCCTGGACTGTGATTGGATTTAAGGTCTAGGTTCTGAAGCCTGAAAACTGAGGTTGGGAAGAGATGAAGCCCTAAGGCCATGGTGTGTCTGATGTGCTCAGTGTTCGGCAAGCTGTTGAGTGTGGGTTGGGAGGTGCAGGCTCAGGCTGTGGCAGACAGGGAATAAGTGCCCAGGCTAGACTGTATCATTGGGGTGCAGTCGAGTTTCGTGCAGGATGTTACTCATTTGTGGTTACAGGGTAGCCCCAGAGGGCAACGTTTTTCTTCTGGAGGGAAGACACAGTGCCACATAGTGTCTCCAGAATTCCAAAACTGAAAGGCTTGTGGGCCAGGAGTGTGAGGAAAAAATTCTGAGAACACAAGCAGGACTTAAATTTGGGGTGAGGGGACGGCAGGCACCCTCTGCAGAGATGATTCGAGATCCCGTATACCTGAAGACAGAGCTAGGATCAGACGTTTTCTTAGGTCGGAGTTTCTCTCCATGATGGCCCCTTCATGAAGGGGAGGGTGTCACGAGGACATGGAGGTTTTCCCACTATGGGAATTGTGAGATGCTCCAAACCACAATGATTCCTTCTGTGGGACAGTCGAGACCTGTTGGATGGCTCCAGGACATCCCATAAGGAAGTTATCCAGAGCAGGGTTCTAAGGATGGATGCCTGGGCAGCCTGCCTCCCATTCCAGGTGTCTCATAGAGCCAAGGCAAGTTCTATCTGCTGGATCTAGGGGAGCAACCGAGGCGGGTGTGTTGAAATGGGTGAGTTGAGGATGGGTCATAATGTGCATTTGTGTCCATGTAGACCTTGGAATGGGGTGCTTGATCCGGGGCCTTGAGGGATGTTCATAACCGGAGGTTTTGATGGAGCTCTAAAGAGTATGATTCCTATGTAGAGAAGAGAATTGTTTTGATGAGTGCCTAAGGAATCTCCCATATGCTGGTATTAGAAACCAGGCCTCTGAGGAGAGATGACTGGAATCAAAAGCAAGGGATCTGATTAGGGCCTAAGTGCCCGTCCAGTTCCTTCTTATTCTATGGAGATATCTGTCTCTGGGTCTGAGTGGAGGTGGTTTCCTAACTTGTGAAAGATCATCCCTTTTGTCCTGGGCAGCCAACACAATTCGGATGGCCTTGGGGAGTTTGGAGGATTCTCCTAATCTTTAGGGTTGTGGCCAATGGAAATGGCAGAATTCCCATGTAGAGTGAAGCCACAGTCCTGAGGTGTGGCTCCAGGGGCCCCAGCTTGGATGGTGTGTGGGCCAGGCCTGTGGGGACAGAAGTCTGAAAACACAAACTCAGCTTAGGTTTGGGGATGTATGTATGAAGGCTCGATCTACAGACCGTGAGAATTTTCCGGGCTATGAACAAAGGGTGAGTATGTGGCGCTTGCTCAGGGTTTTGTCTCTGGATTTTGTGTCAATGGTGGCCGTGGAATGTCGGGGTGTCCTCAAGGGCCATGGACAATTCTTTCTCTGGTGATTTGGCCTGATCCCAAGTGGTTGGGATCATGCTGTGGATGGGAAGAGTCCTTTATGTATTTTTTTTTTTTTACCTCATGTGTCCCACCAAAGAGGGATTCCCGAGTAGAGCCCTGAGTAGGGGTGACTAGACATCTCGAACTCTGGTTGAGATTGGGGGACTAGGGGCTTGGCAAGCCCCATATGGGGGCTGTTGTTCCAGTCACTAAGAGGCTTTACATGAGGATAGAACTCACGCTGAGGGTCACAATGTGTGTTTGTGCACATTGTGGCCCTCACGGATAGGTGGGGCCTCATAGTCCATGCTGCTTTCTCCTACAATGAACATTGGACAACATGCCAACCACTAGGTTTCTTGCCAAGGCGAAGGAGAAGTTCTGATTCTTGCATCACGTTCACTCCTGAGCAGTGAGTGGAGATAAGGTCTAGGTTCTGAAGGTGAAAACTGATTTGGGTAGAGATGATGGCCTAAAGCCATTGTGGGTGTGATATGCTCTGTGTATGGCCAGCTGTCTGGGTGTTGGACTGGAGGTCTGCCCTCAGGCTGTGTCAGACAGGGCTTTAGTGCACAGGCTAGACTGTATAATTGGGGTATGGTCGAGTGGCATGCAGGTTGTTACTCATTTGGCGTTTCTGGTTAGCCCTATAGGGCAACATTTTTCTTCTGTAGGGCAGGCAGAGTGCTGCATTGTGTCTCCAGAATTGCCAAACTGGAGGGGTGTGGCCAGGATTGTAAGGAAGGAAGTCTGAAAACACAAGCTAGCACGAGTTTTGGGGCCAAGAGCATGGCAGGCCCACTCTGCAGAGGCTGAATCGAGATCTCCTGCACGTGAGGTCCGGGCCATTATCAGATGTTGCCTCAAGCTGGAGTTTGTGTCCATGACGGCCCCTTCCTGAAGGGGGAGGGGCGTCATGAGGCCAGGGAGGTTTCCCTACGCTGGGAGTTGTGAGCTGCTCCATATTTCAAGGTTTCCTTCTTCAGGACAGTCGAGTACTATTGGATGGTTCCAGAATGCCCATACAGAAAGACTCGAGAGCAGGGCCCTAAGCATGGATGCCGAGAAACGCCAACTCACCTTCCCATTGCCTGGTCGAGACAAGGCACGCTCAATCTACGGGCTCTTTGGTGAGCTACCCAGATGGCTGAGTTTAAATGGACTCTGCTGAGGATGAGTCATAATGTGGGTTGGTGGCCATGGAGACCTTGGAATGTGGCAGTAGCTAAGGGACTCTGCAGGATTCTCCAACCCGAAGGGCTTGACACAACTCCAACAAGGAAGCTTCCCATGTGGAGATGAGAGGTCTTCTGTCTGGTGCCTCAGGAAAGCCCCGTATGCTGGTCTTCGAACCCAGGCCTCTGAGGAGTGATACCTGGACACCAAAGCAAGAGTTCATAATAGGGCCTAGGGGCCTGTCTGGTTCAATCTTCTGTCTCTGCGGATATCTGTCTGTGTGTCTGCATGGAGGTAGTAGTTGCACAGCTTGTGTCATAATGCCCCTATTTGTCCAGTGCGGCTTGCGGTAGTGGGATGTCTTTGGGGACCTTGAGGTTTCTACTATTTTGTAGAGTTGTGGCCAATGGAATGGGCAGTTTCTTAGGAGAGAGCAGGCACAGTTCTGTGTTGTGGCTCCAGAGACCCCAGCCTGGAGGCTGTGTGAGCCATGGCTGTGCAGACAGACATCCAAAAACCCTAACTCAGCTCAGGTTTGGGGCCGAGGTTACGGCAGGCCTGATCTACAGTCCATGAGGGGAGCTCCTCTGGATATGAAAGAAGGGTGAGAGGGAGGCAGTCGCTCAGGCTTTTGTCTCTGGATGTTTTGTCCACAATGGCCGTTTAATGTAGGAGTTGCCTCATGGGTCGTAGAAGTCTCCCTCTCTGGTAGTTTGTCCAGCCCCCAAGAGTTTGGGGTCATTCTGTGGGAAGGGAAGTGTCCTGTTTTCTGCTTCATGTGTCCCCCCAGTAGAGGGATTCTAGAGCATAGCAGTGGGTACTGACAACTGGAATACTCGCCCTCTGGTTAAGCCTGGGGGCCTATGGATATGACAAGCCCCATATGCAGGATCTTGGTCCAGCCACTGAGAGGCGTTACTTTAATACGGGACTCACGCTGCAGGTCACAATGCATGTCTGTGCCCTAGGCGGCCCTCAAGCACTGGCGTGGCCTTTCGGACAATGCAGGTTTTCCCACATTGAACGTTGAACAACATGCCAACCACAAGGTTTCTGGCCATGGGGAAGGAGGAATTCTAATTTCTGCATCACGTTCACCCCTGGGCAGTGATTGGAGATAAGGTCTAGGTTCTGAAGCCTGACAACCGAGGTTGGGAAGAGATGACGACCTACAGCCATAGCGGGTCCTATGTGTCCAGGTTGGGGCCAGCTGTCTGGGTGTCGTTTGGGATGTCTTGTCTCAGGCTGTGCCAGACAGGGCATTAGTATACAGGGTGGGCTGTATAATTGCTTTACAATCAAGTGGCATGCATTAGAAAATCATTTGCGGTTTCTTATTAGCAGCATAGGGCAAAGTTTTTCTTCTGGAGGGCAGGCAGAGTGCTGCATTGTGGCTTCGGAATTCCCAAACTGGAGGGCTTGTGGGCCAGGAGAGTGAGGACGGAAGTCTGAGAACACAAGCTAGGCTTAGGTTTCGGGGCAAGGATATGGCAGGCACACTCTGCAGAGCTGAATTGAGATCTCATGCGTCTGAAGTCAGGTCGAGGTTCAGACTTTGGCTCAGGTTTGAGTTTCTGTCCATGTTGGCCCCTTCAGGAAGTGGGGGCATTATGAGGCCATGGGGGTTTTCCCACTATTGGAGTTGTGAGATGCTCCAAACCGCAAGGATTCCTTCTGTGGGACAATTAAGATTTGTTGGATGGCTCCAGGATGTCTTATAAGGTGTTTTTCCAGAACAGGGTTCTAAGTATGGATGCCTGGGCAGCCAGCCTCACATTCCAATTGTCTCCTAGCAACAAGAAACGTTTGATCTGCTGGCTTGGGGTAGCAACAGAGGGGACTGAGTTGAAATGGACTTTCCTGAGGATGGTCTTAATGTTGGTTTGAGTCCATGGAGACCTTGGTATGGGGCAGTGGCACCAGGGCCCTGAAGGATTCTCCTAACCAGAGGTTATGACAAAGCTCCAATGAGCAAGTTTTCCATGGGGAGACGAGATTTGTTCTTATTGGTGCCTCAGGAAACCACCATATGCTGGTATTGGAAACGAGGCCTCTGAGGAGAGATGCCTGAAACCAAAGCAATGGATCTGATTAGGGCCTAGGGGCCTGTCCGGTTCAATATTCTTCTCTGGGGACATCTGTTGTCTGAGTGGAGGTAGTTGCTCAGCTGGTTTGAGATCACCCCTGTTTGTCCTGGGCGGCCTACACTATTGGGATGGCCTCGGTGACTTTGGAGGTTTTTCCTCATTTGCAAGGTTGTGGCCAATGGAATGGGAAGAATTCCCTTGAAAGGGAAGCACAGTCCTGAGGTGTGGCTCCAGGGACCCAAGCGTGGAGCGTGTGTGGTCCAGGGCTATTTGGACAAAAGTCTGAAAACACAAACTCCACTTAGGTTGTATGATGTAGGTATGGCCGGCCCGATCTATAGACCGTGAGGAGAACTCTTCGGGATATGAACAAAGGGCGAATGTGAGGTGTTGCTCTTGCTTTTTTTTTTTTTTTTCTGGAAATGTGTCACCGATTGCCATGGAATGTCGGGGTGTCCTCATGGGCCATCGATGAGGCTCCCTTTCTGGGGATTTGACCCGATCCTAAAAGTTTGGGGTCATTCTGTGGGAAGGGAGGAGGCCTTTCTGTTTTTTTTGTTTACTTTTTTTTTTTTTTTTTTTTTTTTTTTTTTTTTTTTACCTCAGGTGGACCACCAAAAGAGGGATTCCAGAGCAGAGTCGTTGGTGGGGGCAACTGGACAACCAGACCTCTGGTTAACATTGGGACCTAAGAACATGGCAAGCCCCATATGTGGGCTCTTGGTCCAGACACTGAGGGGCCTTCCTTGAGGATAGGTCTCACACTGAGTTTCACAATGTGGTTTTGTGCCCAAGGATCCCCTCCAGTCAGGGCGTGGCCTAAAGTACCATGCTGGTGCCTCCTACACTGAACGTTGCACAGTATGGGAACCACAAGGTTTCTGGCCATGGGGAAGAAGGAGTTCTAATTTCTGCAACACTTTCACTCCTGGACTGTGATTGGATTTAAGGTCTAGGTTCTGAAGCCTGAAAACTGAGGTTGGGAAGAGATGAAGCCCTAAGGCCATGGTGTGTCTGATGTGCTCAGTGTTCGGCAAGCTGTTGAGTGTGGGTTGGGAGGTGCAGGCTCAGGCTGTGGCAGACAGGGAATAAGTGCCCAGGCTAGACTGTATCATTGGGGTGCAGTCGAGTTTCGTGCAGGATGTTACTCATTTGTGGTTACAGGGTAGCCCCAGAGGGCAACGTTTTTCTTCTGGAGGGAAGACACAGTGCCACATAGTGTCTCCAGAATTCCAAAACTGAAAGGCTTGTGGGCCAGGAGTGTGAGGAAAAAATTCTGAGAACACAAGCAGGACTTAAATTTGGGGTGAGGGGACGGCAGGCACCCTCTGCAGAGATGATTCGAGATCCCGTATACCTGAAGACAGAGCTAGGATCAGACGTTTTCTTAGGTCGGAGTTTCTCTCCATGATGGCCCCTTCATGAAGGGGAGGGTGTCACGAGGACATGGAGGTTTTCCCACTATGGGAATTGTGAGATGCTCCAAACCACAATGATTCCTTCTGTGGGACAGTCGAGACCTGTTGGATGGCTCCAGGACATCCCATAAGGAAGTTATCCAGAGCAGGGTTCTAAGGATGGATGCCTGGGCAGCCTGCCTCCCATTCCAGGTGTCTCATAGAGCCAAGGCAAGTTCTATCTGCTGGATCTAGGGGAGCAACCGAGGCGGGTGTGTTGAAATGGGTGAGTTGAGGATGGGTCATAATGTGCATTTGTGTCCATGTAGACCTTGGAATGGGGTGCTTGATCCGGGGCCTTGAGGGATGTTCATAACCGGAGGTTTTGATGGAGCTCTAAAGAGTATGATTCCTATGTAGAGAAGAGAATTGTTTTGATGAGTGCCTAAGGAATCTCCCATATGCTGGTATTAGAAACCAGGCCTCTGAGGAGAGATGACTGGAATCAAAAGCAAGGGATCTGATTAGGGCCTAAGTGCCCGTCCAGTTCCTTCTTATTCTATGGAGATATCTGTCTCTGGGTCTGAGTGGAGGTGGTTTCCTAACTTGTGAAAGATCATCCCTTTTGTCCTGGGCAGCCAACACAATTCGGATGGCCTTGGGGAGTTTGGAGGATTCTCCTAATCTTTAGGGTTGTGGCCAATGGAAATGGCAGAATTCCCCTGTAGAGTGAAGCCACAGTCCTGAGGTGTGGCTCCAGGGGCCCCAGCTTGGATGGTGTGTGGGCCAGGCCTGTGGGGACAGAAGTCTGAAAACACAAACTCAGCTTAGGTTTGGGGATGTATGTATGAAGGCTCGATCTACAGACCGTGAGAATTTTCCGGGCTATGAACAAAGGGTGAGTATGTGGCGCTTGCTCAGGGTTTTGTCTCTGGATTTTGTGTCAATGGTGGCCGTGGAATGTCGGGGTGTCCTCAAGGGCCATGGACAATTCTTTCTCTGGTGATTTGGCCTGATCCCAAGTGGTTGGGATCATTCTGTGGATGGGAAGTGTCCTTTATGTATTTTTTTTTTTTACCTCATGTGTCCCACCAAAGAGGGATTCCCGAGTAGAGCCCTGAGTAGGGGTGACTAGACATCTCGAACTCTGGTTGAGATTGGGGGACTAGGGGCTTGGCAAGCCCCATATGGGGGCTGTTGTTCCAGTCACTAAGAGGCTTTACATGAGGATAGAACTCACGCTGAGGGTCACAATGTGTGTTTGTGCACATTGTGGCCCTCACGGATAGGTGGGGCCTCATAGTCCATGCTGCTTTCTCCTACAATGAACATTGGACAACATGCCAACCACTAGGTTTCTTGCCAAGGCGAAGGAGAAGTTCTGATTCTTGCATCACGTTCACTCCTGAGCAGTGAGTGGAGATAAGGTCTAGGTTCTGAAGGTGAAAACTGATTTGGGTAGAGATGATGGCCTAAAGCCATTGTGGGTGTGATATGCTCTGTGTATGGCCAGCTGTCTGGGTGTTGGACTGGAGGTCTGCCCTCAGGCTGTGTCAGACAGGGCTTTAGTGCACAGGCTAGACTGTATAATTGGGGTATGGTCGAGTGGCATGCAGGTTGTTACTCATTTGGCGTTTCTGGTTAGCCCTATAGGGCAACATTTTTCTTCTGGAGGGCAGGCAGAGTGCTGCATTGTGTCTCCAGAATTGCCAAACTGGAGGGGTGTGGCCAGGATTGTAAGGAAGGAAGTCTGAAAACACAAGCTAGCACGAGTTTTGGGGCCAAGAGCATGGCAGGCCCACTCTGCAGAGGCTGAATCGAGATCTCCTGCACGTGATGTCCGGGTGATTATCAGATGTTGCCTCAAGCTGGAGTTTGTGTCCATGACGGCCCCTTCCTGAAGGGGGAGGGGCGTCATGAGGCCAGGGAGGTTTCCCTACGCTGGGAGTTGTGAGCTGCTCCATATTTCAAGGTTTCCTTCTTCAGGACAGTCGAGTACTATTGGATGGTTCCAGAATGCCCATACAGAAAGACTCGAGAGCAGGGCCCTAAGCATGGATGCCGAGAAACGCCAACTCACCTTCCCATTGCCTGGTCGAGACAAGGCACGCTCAATCTACGGGCTCTTTGGTGAGCTACCCAGAAGGCTGAGTTTAAATGGACTCTGCTGAGGATGAGTCATAATGTGGGTTGGTGGCCATGGAGACCTTGGAATGTGGCAGTAGCTAAGGGACTCTGCAGGATTCTCCAACCCGAAGGGCTTGACACAACTCCAACAAGGAAGCTTCCCATGTGGAGATGAGAGGTCTTCTGTCTGGTGCCTCAGGAAAGCCCCGTATGCTGGTCTTCGAACCCAGGCCTCTGAGGAGTGATACCTGGACACCAAAGCAAGAGTTCATAATAGGGCCTAGGGGCCTGTCTGGTTCAATCTTCTGTCTCTGCGGATATCTGTCTGTGTGTCTGCATGGAGGTAGTGGTTGCTCAGCTTGTGTCATAATGCCCCTATTTGTCCAGTGCGGCTTGCGGTAGTGGGATGTCCTTGGGGACCTTGAGGTTTCTACTATTTTGTAGAGTTGTGGCCAATGGAATGGGCAGTTTCTTAGGAGAGAGCAGGCACAGTTCTGTGTTGTGGCTCCAGAGACCCCAGCCTGGAGGCTGTGTGAGCCATGGCTGTGCAGACAGACATCCAAAAACCCTAACTCAGCTCAGGTTTGGGGCCGAGGTTACGGCAGGCCTGATCTACAGTCCATGAGGGGAGCTCCTCTGGATATGAAAGAAGGGTGAGAGGGAGGCAGTCGCTCAGGCTTTTGTCTCTGGATGTTTTGTCCACAATGGCCGTTTAATGTAGGAGTTGCCTCATGGGTCGTAGAAGTCTCCCTCTCTGGTAGTTTGTCCAGCCCCCAAGAGTTTGGGGTCATTCTGTGGGAAGGGAAGTGTCCTGTTTTCTGCTTCATGTGTCCCCCCAGTAGAGGGATTCTAGAGCATAGCAGTGGGTACTGACAACTGGAATACTCGCCCTCTGGTTAAGCCTGGGGGCCTATGGATATGACAAGCCCCATATGCAGGATCTTGGTCCAGCCACTGAGAGGCGTTACTTTAATACGGGACTCACGCTGCAGGTCACAATGCATGTCTGTGCCCTAGGCGGCCCTCAAGCACTGGCGTGGCCTTTCGGACAATGCAGGTTTTCCCACATTGAACGTTGAACAACATGCCAACCACAAGGTTTCTGGCCATGGGGAAGGAGGAATTCTAATTTCTGCATCACGTTCACCCCTGGGCAGTGATTGGAGATAAGGTCTAGGTTCTGAAGCCTGACAACCGAGGTTGGGAAGAGATGACGACCTACAGCCATAGCGGGTCCTATGTGTCCAGGTTGGGGCCAGCTGTCTGGGTGTCGTTTGGGATGTCTTGTCTCAGGCTGTGCCAGACAGGGCATTAGTATACAGGGTGGGCTGTATAATTGCTTTACAATCAAGTGGCATGCATTAGAAAATCATTTGCGGTTTCTTATTAGCAGCATAGGGCAAAGTTTTTCTTCTGGAGGGCAGGCAGAGTGCTGCATTGTGGCTTCGGAATTCCCAAACTGGAGGGCTTGTGGGCCAGGAGAGTGAGGACGGAAGTCTGAGAACACAAGCTAGGCTTAGGTTTCGGGGCAAGGATATGGCAGGCACACTCTGCAGAGCTGAATTGAGATCTCATGCGTCTGAAGTCAGGTCGAGGTTCAGACTTTGGCTCAGGTTTGAGTTTCTGTCCATGTTGGCCCCTTCAGGAAGTGGGGGCATTATGAGGCCATGGGGGTTTTCCCACTATTGGAGTTCTGAGATGCTCCAAACCGCAAGGATTCCTTCTGTGGGACAATTAAGATTTGTTGGATGGCTCCAGGATGTCTTATAAGGTATTTTTCCAGAACAGGGTTCTAAGTATGGATGCCTGGGCAGCCAGCCTCACATTCCAATTGTCTCCTAGCAACAAGAAACGTTTGATCTGCTGGCTTGGGGTAGCAACAGAGGGGACTGAGTTGAAATGGACTTTCCTGAGGATGGTCTTAATGTTGGTTTGAGTCCATGGAGACCTTGGTATGGGGCAGTGGCACCAGGGCCCTGAAGGATTCTCCTAACCAGAGGTTATGACAAAGCTCCAATGAGCAAGTTTTCCATGGGGAGACGAGATTTGTTCTTATTGGTGCCTCAGGAAACCACCATATGCTGGTATTGGAAACGAGGCCTCTGAGGAGAGATGCCTGAAACCAAAGCAATGGATCTGATTAGGGCCTAGGGGCCTGTCCGGTTCAATATTCTTCTCTGGGGACATCTGTTGTCTGAGTGGAGGTAGTTGCTCAGCTGGTTTGAGATCACCCCTGTTTGTCCTGGGCGGCCTACACTATTGGGATGGCCTCGGTGACTTTGGAGGTTTTTCCTCATTTGCAAGGTTGTGGCCAATGGAATGGGAAGAATTCCCTTGAAAGGGAAGCACAGTCCTGAGGTGTGGCTCCAGGGACCCAAGCGTGGAGCGTGTGTGGTCCAGGGCTATTTGGACAAAAGTCTGAAAACACAAACTCCACTTAGGTTGTATGATGTAGGTATGGCCGGCCCGATCTATAGACCGTGAGGAGAACTCTTCGGGATATGAACAAAGGGCGAATGTGAGGTGTTGCTCTTGCTTTTTTTTTTTTTTTTCTGGAAATGTGTCACCGATTGCCATGGAATGTCGGGGTGTCCTCATGGGCCATCGATGAGGCTCCCTTTCTGGGGATTTGACCCGATCCTAAAAGTTTGGGGTCATTCTGTGGGAAGGGAGGAGGCCTTTCTGTTTTTTTTGTTTACTTTTTTTTTTTTTTTTTTTTTTTTTTTTTTTTTTACCTCAGGTGGACCACCAAAAGAGGGATTCCAGAGCAGAGTCGTTGGTGGGGGCAACTGGACAACCAGACCTCTGGTTAACATTGGGACCTAAGAACATGGCAAGCCCCATATGTGGGCTCTTGGTCCAGACACTGAGAGGCCTTCCTTGAGGATAGGTCTCACACTGAGTTTCACAATGTGGTTTTGTGCCCAAGGATCCCCTCCAGTCAGGGCGTGGCCTAAAGTACCATGCTGGTGCCTCCTACACTGAACGTTGCACAGTATGGGAACCACAAGGTTTCTGGCCATGGGGAAGAAGGAGTTCTAATTTCTGCAACACTTTCACTCCTGGACTGTGATTGGATTTAAGGTCTAGGTTCTGAAGCCTGAAAACTGAGGTTGGGAAGAGATGAAGCCCTAAGGCCATGGTGTGTCTGATGTGCTCAGTGTTCGGCAAGCTGTTGAGTGTGGGTTGGGAGGTGCAGGCTCAGGCTGTGGCAGACAGGGAATAAGTGCCCAGGCTAGACTGTATCATTGGGGTGCAGTCGAGTTTCGTGCAGGATGTTACTCATTTGTGGTTACAGGGTAGCCCCAGAGGGCAACGTTTTTCTTCTGGAGGGAAGACACAGTGCCACATAGTGTCTCCAGAATTCCAAAACTGAAAGGCTTGTGGGCCAGGAGTGTGAGGAAAAAATTCTGAGAACACAAGCAGGACTTAAATTTGGGGTGAGGGGACGGCAGGCACCCTCTGCAGAGATGATTCGAGATCCCGTATACCTGAAGACAGAGCTAGGATCAGACGTTTTCTTAGGTCGGAGTTTCTCTCCATGATGGCCCCTTCATGAAGGGGAGGGTGTCACGAGGACATGGAGGTTTTCCCACTATGGGAATTGTGAGATGCTCCAAACCACAATGATTCCTTCTGTGGGACAGTCGAGACCTGTTGGATGGCTCCAGGACATCCCATAAGGAAGTTATCCAGAGCAGGGTTCTAAGGATGGATGCCTGGGCAGCCTGCCTCCCATTCCAGGTGTCTCATAGAGCCAAGGCAAGTTCGATCTGCTGGATCTAGGGGAGCAACCGAGGCGGGTGTGTTGAAATGGGTGAGTTGAGGATGGGTCATAATGTGCATTTGTGTCCATGTAGACCTTGGAATGGGGTGCTTGATCCGGGGCCTTGAGGGATGTTCATAACCGGAGGTTTTGATGGAGCTCTAAAGAGTATGATTCCTATGTAGAGAAGAGAATTGTTTTGATGAGTGCCTAAGGAATCTCCCATATGCTGGTATTAGAAACCAGGCCTCTGAGGAGAGATGACTGGAATCAAAAGCAAGGGATCTGATTAGGGCCTAAGTGCCCGTCCAGTTCCTTCTTATTCTATGGAGATATCTGTCTCTGGGTCTGAGTGGAGGTGGTTTCCTAACTTGTGAAAGATCATCCCTTTTGTCCTGGGCAGCCAACACAATTCGGATGGCCTTGGGGAGTTTGGAGGATTCTCCTAATCTTTAGGGTTGTGGCCAATGGAAATGGCAGAATTCCCATGTAGAGTGAAGCCACAGTCCTGAGGTGTGGCTCCAGGGGCCCCAGCTTGGATGGTGTGTGGGCCAGGCCTGTGGGGACAGAAGTCTGAAAACACAAACTCAGCTTAGGTTTGGGGATGTATGTATGAAGGCTCGATCTACAGACCGTGAGAATTTTCCGGGCTATGAACAAAGGGTGAGTATGTGGCGCTTGCTCAGGGTTTTGTCTCTGGATTTTGTGTCAATGGTGGCCGTGGAATGAAGGGGTGTCCTCAAGGGCCATGGACAATTCTTTCTCTGGTGATTTGGCCTGATCCCAAGTGGTTGGGATCATGCTGTGGATGGGAAGAGTCCTTTATGTATTTTTTTTTTTTTACCTCATGTGTCCCACCAAAGAGGGATTCCCGAGTAGAGCCCTGAGTAGGGGTGACTAGACATCTCGAACTCTGGTTGAGATTGGGGGACTAGGGGCTTGGCAAGCCCCATATGGGGGCTGTTGTTCCAGTCACTAAGAGGCTTTACATGAGGATAGAACTCACGCTGAGGGTCACAATGTGTGTTTGTGCACATTGTGGCCCTCACGGATAGGTGGGGCCTCATAGTCCATGCTGCTTTCTCCTACAATGAATATTGGACAACATGCCAACCACTAGGTTTCTTGCCAAGGCGAAGGAGAAGTTCTGATTCTTGCATCACGTTCACTCCTGAGCAGTGAGTGGAGATAAGGTCTAGGTTCTGAAGGTGAAAACTGATTTGGGTAGAGATGATGGCCTAAAGCCATTGTGGGTGTGATATGCTCTGTGTATGGCCAGCTGTCTGGGTGTTGTACTGGAGGTCTGCCCTCAGGCTGTGTCAGACAGGGCTTTAGTGCACAGGCTAGACTGTATAATTGGGGTATGGTCGAGTGGCATGCAGGTTGTTACTCATTTGGCGTTTCTGGTTAGCCCTATAGGGCAACATTTTTCTTCTGGAGGGCAGGCAGAGTGCTGCATTGTGTCTCCAGAATTGCCAAACTGGAGGGGTGTGGCCAGGATTGTAAGGAAGGAAGTCTGAAAACACAAGCTAGCACGAGTTTTGGGGCCAAGAGCATGGCAGGCCCACTCTGCAGAGGCTGAATCGAGATCTCCTGCACGTGAGGTCCGGGCCATTATCAGATGTTGCCTCAAGCTGGAGTTTGTGTCCATGACGGCCCCTTCCTGAAGGGGGAGGGGCGTCATGAGGCCAGGGAGGTTTCCCTACGGTGGGAGTTGTGAGCTGCTCCATATTTCAAGGTTTCCTTCTTCAGGACAGTCGAGTACTATTGGATGGTTCCAGAATGCCCATACAGAAAGACTCGAGAGCAGGGCCCTAAGCATGGATGCCGAGAAACGCCAACTCACCTTCCCATTGCCTGGTCGAGACAAGGCACGCTCAATCTACGGGCTCTTTGGTGAGCTACCCAGATGGCTGAGTTTAAATGGACTCTGCTGAGGATGAGTCATAATGTGGGTTGGTGGCCATGGAGACCTTGGAATGTGGCAGTAGCTAAGGGACTCTGCAGGATTCTCCAACCCGAAGGGCTTGACACAACTCCAACAAGGAAGCTTCCCATGTGGAGATGAGAGGTCTTCTGTCTGGTGCCTCAGGAAAGCCCCGTATGCTGGTCTTCGAACCCAGGCCTCTGAGGAGTGATACCTGGACACCAAAGCAAGAGTTCATAATAGGGCCTAGGGGCCTGTCTGGTTCAATCTTCTGTCTCTGCGGATATCTGTCTGTGTGTCTGCATGGAGGTAGTAGTTGCACAGCTTGTGTCATAATGCCCCTATTTGTCCAGTGCGGCTTGCGGTAGTGGGATGTCCTTGGGGACCTTGAGGTTTCTACTATTTTGTAGAGTTGTGGACAATGGAATGGGCAGTTTCTTAGGAGAGAGCAGGCACAGTTCTGTGTTGTGGCTCCAGAGACCCCAGCCTGGAGGCTGTGTGAGCCATGGCTGTGCAGACAGACATCCAAAAACCCTAACTCAGCTCAGGTTTGGGGCCGAGGTTACGGCAGGCCTGATCTACAGTCCATGAGGGGAGCTCCTCTGGATATGAAAGAAGGGTGAGAGGGAGGCAGTCGCTCAGGCTTTTGTCTCTGGATGTTTTGTCCACAATGGCCGTTTAATGTAGGAGTTGCCTCATGGGTCGTAGAAGTCTCCCTCTCTGGTAGTTTGTCCAGCCCCCAAGAGTTTGGGGTCATTCTGTGGGAAGGG
The DNA here is from genome assembly GCF_964662115.1 of Mustela nivalis. NCBI lineage: Eukaryota > Metazoa > Chordata > Mammalia > Carnivora > Mustelidae > Mustela > Mustela nivalis. The sequence continues at coordinate 2,015,320 of NW_028136525.1, forward strand.
AAGTGTCCTGTTTTCTGCTTCATGTGTCCCCCCAGTAGAGGGATTCTAGAGCATAGCAGTGGGTACTGACAACTGGAATACTCGCCCTCTGGTTAAGCCTGGGGGCCTATGGATATGACAAGCCCCATATGCAGGATCTTGGTCCAGCCACTGAGAGGCGTTACTTTAATACGGGACTCACGCTGCAGGTCACAATGCATGTCTGTGCCCTAGGCGGCCCTCAAGCACTGGCGTGGCCTTTCGGACAATGCAGGTTTTCCCACATTGAACGTTGAACAACATGCCAACCACAAGGTTTCTGGCCATGGGGAAGGAGGAATTCTAATTTCTGCATCACGTTCACCCCTGGGCAGTGATTGGAGATAAGGTCTAGGTTCTGAAGCCTGACAACCGAGGTTGGGAAGAGATGACGACCTACAGCCATAGCGGGTCCTATGTGTCCAGGTTGGGGCCAGCTGTCTGGGTGTCGTTTGGGATGTCTTGTCTCAGGCTGTGCCAGACAGGGCATTAGTATACAGGGTGGGCTGTATAATTGCTTTACAATCAAGTGGCATGCATTAGAAAATCATTTGCGGTTTCTTATTAGCAGCATAGGGCAAAGTTTTTCTTCTGGAGGGCAGGCAGAGTGCTGCATTGTGGCTTCGGAATTCCCAAACTGGAGGGCTTGTGGGCCAGGAGAGTGAGGACGGATGTCTGAGAACACAAGCTAGGCTTAGGTTTCGGGGCAAGGATATGGCAGGCACACTCTGCAGAGCTGAATTGAGATCTCATGCGTCTGAAGTCAGGTCGAGGTTCAGACTTTGGCTCAGGTTTGAGTTTCTGTCCATGTTGGCCCCTTCAGGAAGTGGGGGCATTATGAGACCATGGGGGTTTTCCCACTATTGGAGTTCTGAGATGCTCCAAACCGCAAGGATTCCTTCTGTGGGACAATTAAGATTTGTTGGATGGCTCCAGGATGTCTTATAAGGTATTTTTCCAGAACAGGGTTCTAAGTATGGATGCCTGGGCAGCCAGCCTCACATTCCAATTGTCTCCTAGCAACAAGAAACGTTTGATCTGCTGGCTTGGGGTAGCAACAGAGGGGACTGAGTTGAAATGGACTTTCCTGAGGATGGTCTTAATGTTGGTTTGAGTCCATGGAGACCTTGGTATGGGGCAGTGGCACCAGGGCCCTGAAGGATTCTCCTAACCAGAGGTTATGACAAAGCTCCAATGAGCAAGTTTTCCATGGGGAGACGAGATTTGTTCTTATTGGTGCCTCAGGAAACCACCATATGCTGGTATTGGAAACGAGGCCTCTGAGGAGAGATGCCTGAAACCAAAGCAATGGATCTGATTAGGGCCTAGGGGCCTGTCCGGTTCAATATTCTTCTCTGGGGACATCTGTTGTCTGAGTGGAGGTAGTTGCTCAGCTGGTTTGTGATCACCCCTGTTTGTCCTGGGCGGCCTACACTATTGGGATGGCCTCGGTGACTTTGGAGGTTTTTCCTCATTTGCAAGGTTGTGGCCAATGGAATGGGAAGAATTCCCTTGAAAGGGAAGCACAGTCCTGAGGTGTGGCTCCAGGGACCCAAGCGTGGAGCGTGTGTGGTCCAGGGCTATTTGGACAAAAGTCTGAAAACACAAACTCCACTTAGGTTGTATGATGTAGGTATGGCCGGCCCGATCTATAGACCGTGAGGAGAACTCTTCGGGATATGAACAAAGGGCGAATGTGAGGTGTTGCTCTTGCTTTTTTTTTTTTTTTTCTGGAAATGTGTCACCGATTGCCATGGAATGTCGGGGTGTCCTCATGGGCCATCGATGAGGCTCCCTTTCTGGGGATTTGACCCGATCCTAAAAGTTTGGGGTCATTCTGTGGGAAGGGAGGAGGCCTTTCTGTTTTTTTTGTTTACTTTTTTTTTTTTTTTTTTTTTTTTTTTTTACACCTCAGGTGGACCACCAAAAGAGGGATTCCAGAGCAGAGTCGTTGGTGGGGGCAACTGGACAACCAGACCTCTGGTTAACATTGGGACCTAAGAACATGGCAAGCCCCATATGTGGGCTCTTGGTCCAGACACTGAGAGGCCTTCCTTGAGGATAGGTCTCACACTGAGTTTCACAATGTGGTTTTGTGCCCAAGGATCCCCTCCAGTCAGGGCGTGGCCTAAAGTACCATGCTGGTGCCTCCTACACTGAACGTTGCACAGTATGGGAACCACAAGGTTTCTGGCCATGGGGAAGAAGGAGTTCTAATTTCTGCAACACTTTCACTCCTGGACTGTGATTGGATTTAAGGTCTAGGTTCTGAAGCCTGAAAACTGAGGTTGGGAAGAGATGAAGCCCTAAGGCCATGGTGTGTCTGATGTGCTCAGTGTTCGGCAAGCTGTTGAGTGTGGGTTGGGAGGTGCAGGCTCAGGCTGTGGCAGACAGGGAATAAGTGCCCAGGCTAGACTGTATCATTGGGGTGCAGTCGAGTTTCGTGCAGGATGTTACTCATTTGTGGTTACAGGGTAGCCCCAGAGGGCAACGTTTTTCTTCTGGAGGGAAGACACAGTGCCACATAGTGTCTCCAGAATTCCCAAACTGAAAGGCTTGTGGGCCAGGAGTGTGAGGAAAAAATTCTGAGAACACAAGCAGGACTTAAATTTGGGGTGAGGGGACGGCAGGCACCCTCTGCAGAGATGATTCGAGATCCCGTATACCTGAAGACAGAGCTAGGATCAGACGTTTTCTTAGGTCGGAGTTTCTCTCCATGATGGCCCCTTCATGAAGGGGAGGGTGTCACGAGGACATGGAGGTTTTCCCACTATGGGAATTGTGAGATGCTCCAAACCACAATGATTCCTTCTGTGGGACAGTCGAGACCTGTTGGATGGCTCCAGGACATCCCATAAGGAAGTTATCCAGAGCAGGGTTCTAAGGATGGATGCCTGGGCAGCCTGCCTCCCATTCCAGGTGTCTCATAGAGCCAAGGCAAGTTCTATCTGCTGGATCTAGGGGAGCAACCGAGGCGGGTGTGTTGAAATGGGTGAGTTGAGGATGGGTCATAATGTGCATTTGTGTCCATGTAGACCTTGGAATGGGGTGCTTGATCCGGGGCCTTGAGGGATGTTCATAACCGGAGGTTTTGATGGAGCTCTAAAGAGTATGATTCCTATGTAGAGAAGAGAATTGTTTTGATGAGTGCCTAAGGAATCTCCCATATGCTGGTATTAGAAACCAGGCCTCTGAGGAGAGATGACTGGAATCAAAAGCAAGGGATCTGATTAGGGCCTAAGTGCCCGTCCAGTTCCTTCTTATTCTATGGAGATATCTGTCTCTGGGTCTGAGTGGAGGTGGTTTCCTAACTTGTGAAAGATCATCCCTTTTGTCCTGGGCAGCCAACACAATTCGGATGGCCTTGGGGAGTTTGGAGGATTCTCCTAATCTTTAGGGTTGTGGCCAATGGAAATGGCAGAATTCCCCTGTAGAGTGAAGCCACAGTCCTGAGGTGTGGCTCCAGGGGCCCCAGCTTGGATGGTGTGTGGGCCAGGCCTGTGGGGACAGAAGTCTGAAAACACAAACTCAGCTTAGGTTTGGGGATGTATGTATGAAGGCTCGATCTACAGACCGTGAGAATTTTCCGGGCTATGAACAAAGGGTGAGTATGTGGCGCTTGCTCAGGGTTTTGTCTCTGGATTTTGTGTCAATGGTGGCCGTGGAATGTCGGGGTGTCCTCAAGGGCCATGGACAATTCTTTCTCTGGTGATTTGGCCTGATCCCAAGTGGTTGGGATCATTCTGTGGATGGGAAGTGTCCTTTATGTATTTTTTTTTTTTACCTCATGTGTCCCACCAAAGAGGGATTCCCGAGTAGAGCCCTGAGTAGGGGTGACTAGACATCTCGAACTCTGGTTGAGATTGGGGGACTAGGGGCTTGGCAAGCCCCATATGGGGGCTGTTGTTCCAGTCACTAAGAGGCTTTACATGAGGATAGAACTCACGCTGAGGGTCACAATGTGTGTTTGTGCACATTGTGGCCCTCACGGATAGGTGGGGCCTCATAGTCCATGCTGCTTTCTCCTACAATGAACATTGGACAACATGCCAACCACTAGGTTTCTTGCCAAGGCGAAGGAGAAGTTCTGATTCTTGCATCACGTTCACTCCTGAGCAGTGAGTGGAGATAAGGTCTAGGTTCTGAAGGTGAAAACTGATTTGGGTAGAGATGATGGCCTAAAGCCATTGTGGGTGTGATATGCTCTGTGTATGGCCAGCTGTCTGGGTGTTGGACTGGAGGTCTGCCCTCAGGCTGTGTCAGACAGGGCTTTAGTGCACAGGCTAGACTGTATAATTGGGGTATGGTCGAGTGGCATGCAGGTTGTTACTCATTTGGCGTTTCTGGTTAGCCCTATAGGGCAACATTTTTCTTCTGGAGGGCAGGCAGAGTGCTGCATTGTGTCTCCAGAATTGCCAAACTGGAGGGGTGTGGCCAGGATTGTAAGGAAGGAAGTCTGAAAACACAAGCTAGCACGAGTTTTGGGGCCAAGAGCATGGCAGGCCCACTCTGCAGAGGCTGAATCGAGATCTCCTGCACGTGAGGTCCGGGTGATTATCAGATGTTGCCTCAAGCTGGAGTTTGTGTCCATGACGGCCCCTTCCTGAAGGGGGAGGGGCGTCATGAGGCCAGGGAGGTTTCCCTACGCTGGGAGTTGTGAGCTGCTCCATATTTCAAGGTTTCCTTCTTCAGGACAGTCGAGTACTATTGGATGGTTCCAGAATGCCCATACAGAAAGACTCGAGAGCAGGGCCCTAAGCATGGATGCCGAGAAACGCCAACTCACCTTCCCATTGCCTGGTCGAGACAAGGCACGCTCAATCTACGGGCTCTTTGGTGAGCTACCCAGAAGGCTGAGTTTAAATGGACTCTGCTGAGGATGAGTCATAATGTGGGTTGGTGGCCATGGAGACCTTGGAATGTGGCAGTAGCTAAGGGACTCTGCAGGATTCTCCAACCCGAAGGGCTTGACACAACTCCAACAAGGAAGCTTCCCATGTGGAGATGAGAGGTCTTCTGTCTGGTGCCTCAGGAAAGCCCCGTATGCTGGTCTTCGAACCCAGGCCTCTGAGGAGTGATACCTGGACACCAAAGCAAGAGTTCATAATAGGGCCTAGGGGCCTGTCTGGTTCAATCTTCTGTCTCTGCGGATATCTGTCTGTGTGTCTGCATGGAGGTAGTGGTTGCTCAGCTTGTGTCATAATGCCCCTATTTGTCCAGTGCGGCTTGCGGTAGTGGGATGTCCTTGGGGACCTTGAGGTTTCTACTATTTTGTAGAGTTGTGGCCAATGGAATGGGCAGTTTCTTAGGAGAGAGCAGGCACAGTTCTGTGTTGTGGCTCCAGAGACCCCAGCCTGGAGGCTGTGTGAGCCATGGCTGTGCAGACAGACATCCAAAAACCCTAACTCAGCTCAGGTTTGGGGCCGAGGTTACGGCAGGCCTGATCTACAGTCCATGAGGGGAGCTCCTCTGGATATGAAAGAAGGGTGAGAGGGAGGCAGTCGCTCAGGCTTTTGTCTCTGGATGTTTTGTCCACAATGGCCGTTTAATGTAGGAGTTGCCTCATGGGTCGTAGAAGTCTCCCTCTCTGGTAGTTTGTCCAGCCCCCAAGAGTTTGGGGTCATTCTGTGGGAAGGGAAGTGTCCTGTTTTCTGCTTCATGTGTCCCCCCAGTAGAGGGATTCTAGAGCATAGCAGTGGGTACTGACAACTGGAATACTCGCCCTCTGGTTAAGCCTGGGGGCCTATGGATATGACAAGCCCCATATGCAGGATCTTGGTCCAGCCACTGAGAGGCGTTACTTTAATACGGGACTCACGCTGCAGGTCACAATGCATGTCTGTGCCCTAGGCGGCCCTCAAGCACTGGCGTGGCCTTTCGGACAATGCAGGTTTTCCCACATTGAACGTTGAACAACATGCCAACCACAAGGTTTCTGGCCATGGGGAAGGAGGAATTCTAATTTCTGCATCACGTTCACCCCTGGGCAGTGATTGGAGATAAGGTCTAGGTTCTGAAGCCTGACAACCGAGGTTGGGAAGAGATGACGACCTACAGCCATAGCGGGTCCTATGTGTCCAGGTTGGGGCCAGCTGTCTGGGTGTCGTTTGGGATGTCTTGTCTCAGGCTGTGCCAGACAGGGCATTAGTATACAGGGTGGGCTGTATAATTGCTTTACAATCAAGTGGCATGCATTAGAAAATCATTTGCGGTTTCTTATTAGCAGCATAGGGCAAAGTTTTTCTTCTGGAGGGCAGGCAGAGTGCTGCATTGTGGCTTCGGAATTCCCAAACTGGAGGGCTTGTGGGCCAGGAGAGTGAGGACGGAAGTCTGAGAACACAAGCTAGGCTTAGGTTTCGGGGCAAGGATATGGCAGGCACACTCTGCAGAGCTGAATTGAGATCTCATGCGTCTGAAGTCAGGTCGAGGTTCAGACTTTGGCTCAGGTTTGAGTTTCTGTCCATGTTGGCCCCTTCAGGAAGTGGGGGCATTATGAGGCCATGGGGGTTTTCCCACTATTGGAGTTCTGAGATGCTCCAAACCGCAAGGATTCCTTCTGTGGGACAATTAAGATTTGTTGGATGGCTCCAGGATGTCTTATAAGGTATTTTTCCAGAACAGGGTTCTAAGTATGGATGCCTGGGCAGCCAGCCTCACATTCCAATTGTCTCCTAGCAACAAGAAACGTTTGATCTGCTGGCTTGGGGTAGCAACAGAGGGGACTGAGTTGAAATGGACTTTCCTGAGGATGGTCTTAATGTTGGTTTGAGTCCATGGAGACCTTGGTATGGGGCAGTGGCACCAGGGCCCTGAAGGATTCTCCTAACCAGAGGTTATGACAAAGCTCCAATGAGCAAGTTTTCCATGGGGAGACGAGATTTGTTCTTATTGGTGCCTCAGGAAACCACCATATGCTGGTATTGGAAACGAGGTCTCTGAGGAGAGATGCCTGAAACCAAAGCAATGGATCTGATTAGGGCCTAGGGGCCTGTCCGGTTCAATATTCTTCTCTGGGGACATCTGTTGTCTGAGTGGAGGTAGTTGCTCAGCTGGTTTGAGATCACCCCTGTTTGTCCTGGGCGGCCTACACTATTGGGATGGCCTCGGTGACTTTGGAGGTTTTTCCTCATTTGCAAGGTTGTGGCCAATGGAATGGGAAGAATTCCCTTGAAAGGGAAGCACAGTCCTGAGGTGTGGCTCCAGGGACCCAAGCGTGGAGCGTGTGTGGTCCAGGGCTATTTGGACAAAAGTCTGAAAACACAAACTCCACATAGGTTGTATGATGTAGGTATGGCCGGCCCGATCTATAGACCGTGAGGAGAACTCTTCGGGATATGAACAAAGGGCGAATGTGAGGTGTTGCTCATGCTTTTTTTTTTTTTTTTTCTGGAAATGTGTCACCGATTGCCATGGAATGTCGGGGTGTCCTCATGGGCCATCGATGAGGCTCCCTTTCTGGGGATTTGACCCGATCCTAAAAGTTTGGGGTCATTCTGTGGGAAGGGAGGAGGCCTTTCTGTTTTTTTTGTTTACTTTTTTTTTTTTTTTTTTTTTTTTTTTTTTACCTCAGGTGGACCACCAAAAGAGGGATTCCAGAGCAGAGTCGTTGGTGGGGGCAACTGGACAACCAGACCTCTGGTTAACATTGGGACCTAAGAACATGGCAAGCCCCATATGTGGGCTCTTGGTCCAGACACTGAGAGGCCTTCCTTGAGGATAGGTCTCACACTGAGTTTCACAATGTGGTTTTGTGCCCAAGGATCCCCTCCAGTCAGGGCGTGGCCTAAAGTACCATGCTGGTGCCTCCTACACTGAACGTTGCACAGTATGGGAACCACAAGGTTTCTGGCCATGGGGAAGAAGGAGTTCTAATTTCTGCAACACTTTCACTCCTGGACTGTGATTGGATTTAAGGTCTAGGTTCTGAAGCCTGAAAACTGAGGTTGGGAAGAGATGAAGCCCTAAGGCCATGGTGTGTCTGATGTGCTCAGTGTTCGGCCAGCTGTTGAGTGTGGGTTGGGAGGTGCAGGCTCAGGCTGTGGCAGACAGGGAATAAGTGCCCAGGCTAGATTGTATCATTGGGGTGCAGTCGAGTTTCGTGCAGGATGTTACTCATTTGTGGTTACAGGGTAGCCCCAGAGGGCAACGTTTTTCTTCTGGAGGGAAGACACAGTGCCACATAGTGTCTCCAGAATTCCCAAACTGAAAGGCTTGTGGGCCAGGAGTGTGAGGAAAAAATTCTGAGAACACAAGCAGGACTTAAATTTCGGGGTGAGGGGACGGCAGGCACCCTCTGCAGAGATGATTCGAGATCCCGTATACCTGAAGACAGAGCTAGGATCAGACGTTTTCTTAGGTCGGAGTTTCTCTCCATGATGGCCCCTTCATGAAGGGGAGGGTGTCACGAGGACATGGAGGTTTTCCCACTATGGGAATTGTGAGATGCTCCAAACCACAATGATTCCTTCTGTGGGACAGTCGAGACCTGTTGGATGGCTCCAGGACATCCCATAAGGAAGTTATCCAGAGCAGGGTTCTAAGGATGGATGCCTGGGCAGCCTGCCTCCCATTCCAGGTGTCTCATAGAGCCAAGGCAAGTTCTATCTGCTGGATCTAGGGGAGCAACCGAGGCGGGTGTGTTGAAATGGGTGAGTTGAGGATGGGTCATAATGTGCATTTGTGTCCATGTAGACCTTGGAATGGGGTGCTTGATCCGGGGCCTTGAGGGATGTTCATAACCGGAGGTTTTGATGGAGCTCTAAAGAGTATGATTCCTATGTAGAGAAGAGAATTGTTTTGATGAGTGCCTAAGGAATCTCCCATATGCTGGTATTAGAAACCAGGCCTCTGAGGAGAGATGACTGGAATCAAAAGCAAGGGATCTGATTAGGGCCTAAGTGCCCGTCCAGTTCCTTCTTATTCTATGGAGATATCTGTCTCTGGGTCTGAGTGGAGGTGGTTTCCTAACTTGTGAAAGATCATCCCTTTTGTCCTGGGCAGCCAACACAATTCGGATGGCCTTGGGGAGTTTGGAGGATTCTCCTAATCTTTAGGGTTGTGGCCAATGGAAATGGCAGAATTCCCCTGTAGAGTGAAGCCACAGTCCTGAGGTGTGGCTCCAGGGGCCCCAGCTTGGATGGTGTGTGGGCCAGGCCTGTGGGGACAGAAGTCTGAAAACACAAACTCAGCTTAGGTTTGGGGATGTATGTATGAAGGCTCGATCTACAGACCGTGAGAATTTTCCGGGCTATGAACAAAGGGTGAGTATGTGGCGCTTGCTCAGGGTTTTGTCTCTGGATTTTGTGTCAATGGTGGCCGTGGAATGTCGGGGTGTCCTCAAGGGCCATGGACAATTCTTTCTCTGGTGATTTGGCCTGATCCCAAGTGGTTGGGATCATTCTGTGGATGGGAAGTGTCCTTTATGTATTTTTTTTTTTTACCTCATGTGTCCCACCAAAGAGGGATTCCCGAGTAGAGCCCTGAGTAGGGGTGACTAGACATCTCGAACTCTGGTTGAGATTGGGGGACTAGGGGCTTGGCAAGCCCCATATGGGGGCTGTTGTTCCAGTCACTAAGAGGCTTTACATGAGGATAGAACTCACGCTGAGGGTCACAATGTGTGTTTGTGCACATTGTGGCCCTCACGGATAGGTGGGGCCTCATAGTCCATGCTGCTTTCTCCTACAATGAACATTGGACAACATGCCAACCACTAGGTTTCTTGCCAAGGCGAAGGAGAAGTTCTGATTCTTGCATCACGTTCACTCCTGAGCAGTGAGTGGAGATAAGGTCTAGGTTCTGAAGGTGAAAACTGATTTGGGTAGAGATGATGGCCTAAAGCCATTGTGGGTGTGATATGCTCTGTGTATGGCCAGCTGTCTGGGTGTTGGACTGGAGGTCTGCCCTCAGGCTGTGTCAGACAGGGCTTTAGTGCACAGGCTAGACTGTATAATTGGGGTATGGTCGAGTGGCATGCAGGTTGTTACTCATTTGGCGTTTCTGGTTAGCCCTATAGGGCAACATTTTTCTTCTGGAGGGCAGGCAGAGTGCTGCATTGTGTCTCCAGAATTGCCAAACTGGAGGGGTGTGGCCAGGATTGTAAGGAAGGAAGTCTGAAAACACAAGCTAGCACGAGTTTTGGGGCCAAGAGCATGGCAGGCCCACTCTGCAGAGGCTGAATCGAGATCTCCTGCACGTGAGGTCCGGGTGATTATCAGATGTTGCCTCAAGCTGGAGTTTGTGTCCATGGCGGCCCCTTCCTGAAGGGGGAGGGGCGTCATGAGGCCAGGGAGGTTTCCCTACGCTGGGAGTTGTGAGCTGCTCCATATTTCAAGGTTTCCTTCTTCAGGACAGTCGAGTACTATTGGATGGTTCCAGAATGCCCATACAGAAAGACTCGAGAGCAGGGCCCTAAGCATGGATGCCGAGAAACGCCAACTCACCTTCCCATTGCCTGGTCGAGACAAGGCACGCTCAATCTACGGGCTCTTTGGTGAGCTACCCAGAAGGCTGAGTTTAAATGGACTCTGCTGAGGATGAGTCATAATGTGGGTTGGTGGCCATGGAGACCTTGGAATGTGGCAGTAGCTAAGGGACTCTGCAGGATTCTCCAACCCGAAGGGCTTGACACAACTCCAACAAGGAAGCTTCCCATGTGGAGATGAGAGGTCTTCTGTCTGGTGCCTCAGGAAAGCCCCGTATGCTGGTCTTCGAACCCAGGCCTCTGAGGAGTGATACCTGGACACCAAAGCAAGAGTTCATAATAGGGCCTAGGGGCCTGTCTGGTTCAATCTTCTGTCTCTGCGGATATCTGTCTGTGTGTCTGCATGGAGGTAGTGGTTGCTCAGCTTGTGTCATAATGCCCCTATTTGTCCAGTGCGGCTTGCGGTAGTGGGATGTCCTTGGGGACCTTGAGGTTTCTACTATTTTGTAGAGTTGTGGCCAATGGAATGGGCAGTTTCTTAGGAGAGAGCAGGCACAGTTCTGTGTTGTGGCTCCAGAGACCCCAGCCTGGAGGCTGTGTGAGCCATGGCTGTGCAGACAGACATCCAAAAACCCTAACTCAGCTCAGGTTTGGGGCCGAGGTTACGGCAGGCCTGATCTACAGTCCATGAGGGGAGCTCCTCTGGATATGAAAGAAGGGTGAGAGGGAGGCAGTCGCTCAGGCTTTTGTCTCTGGATGTTTTGTCCACAATGGCCGTTTAATGTAGGAGTTGCCTCATGGGTCGTAGAAGTCTCCCTCTCTGGTAGTTTGTCCAGCCCCCAAGAGTTTGGGGTCATTCTGTGGGAAGGGAAGTGTCCTGTTTTCTGCTTCATGTGTCCCCCCAGTAGAGGGATTCTAGAGCATAGCAGTGGGTACTGACAACTGGAATACTCGCCCTCTGGTTAAGCCTGGGGGCCTATGGATATGACAAGCCCCATATGCAGGATCTTGGTCCAGCCACTGAGAGGCGTTACTTTAATACGGGACTCACGCTGCAGGTCACAATGCATGTCTGTGCCCTAGGCGGCCCTCAAGCACTGGCGTGGCCTTTCGGACAATGCAGGTTTTCCCACATTGAACGTTGAACAACATGCCAACCACAAGGTTTCTGGCCATGGGGAAGGAGGAATTCTAATTTCTGCATCACGTTCACCCCTGGGCAGTGATTGGAGATAAGGTCTAGGTTCTGAAGCCTGAAAACCGAGGTTGGGAAGAGATGACGACCTACAGCCATAGCGGGTCCTATGTGTCCAGGTTGGGGCCAGCTGTCTGGGTGTCGTTTGGGATGTCTTGTCTCAGGCTGTGCCAGACAGGGCATTAGTATACAGGGTGGGCTGTATAATTGCTTTACAATCAAGTGGCATGCATTAGAAAATCATTTGCGGTTTCTTATTAGCAGCATAGGGCAAAGTTTTTCTTCTGGAGGGCAGGCAGAGTGCTGCATTGTGGCTTCGGAATTCCCAAACTGGAGGGCTTGTGGGCCAGGAGAGTGAGGACGGAAGTCTGAGAACACAAGCTAGGCTTAGGTTTCGGGGCAAGGATATGGCAGGCACACTCTGCAGAGCTGAATTGAGATCTCATGCGTCTGAAGTCAGGTCGAGGTTCAGACTTTGGCTCAGGTTTGAGTTTCTGTCCATGTTGGCCCCTTCAGGAAGTGGGGGCATTATGAGGCCATGGGGGTTTTCCCACTATTGGAGTTGTGAGATGCTCCAAACCGCAAGGATTCCTTCTGTGGGACAATTAAGATTTGTTGGATGGCTCCAGGATGTCTTATAAGGTATTTTTCCAGAACAGGGTTCTAAGTATGGATGCCTGGGCAGCCAGCCTCACATTCCAATTGTCTCCTAGCAACAAGAAACGTTTGATCTGCTGGCTTGGGGTAGCAACAGAGGGGACTGAGTTGAAATGGACTTTCCTGAGGATGGTCTTAATGTTGGTTTGAGTCCATGGAGACCTTGGTATGGGGCAGTGGCACCAGGGCCCTGAAGGATTCTCCTAACCAGAGGTTATGACAAAGCTCCAATGAGCAAGTTTTCCATGGGGAGACGAGATTTGTTCTTATTGGTGCCTCAGGAAACCACCATATGCTGGTATTGGAAACGAGGTCTCTGAGGAGAGATGCCTGAAACCAAAGCAATGGATCTGATTAGGGCCTAGGGGCCTGTCCGGTTCAATATTCTTCTCTGGGGACATCTGTTGTCTGAGTGGAGGTAGTTGCTCAGCTGGTTTGAGATCACCCCTGTTTGTCCTGGGCGGCCTACACTATTGGGATGGCCTCGGTGACTTTGGAGGTTTTTCCTCATTTGCAAGGTTGTGGCCAATGGAATGGGAAGAATTCCCTTGAAAGGGAAGCACAGTCCTGAGGTGTGGCTCCAGGGACCCAAGCGTGGAGCGTGTGTGGTCCAGGGCTATTTGGACAAAAGTCTGAAAACACAAACTCCACATAGGTTGTATGATGTAGGTATGGCCGGCCCGATCTATAGACCGTGAGGAGAACTCTTCGGGATATGAACAAAGGGCGAATGTGAGGTGTTGCTCATGCTTTTTTTTTTTTTTTTCTGGAAATGTGTCACCGATTGCCATGGAATGTCGGGGTGTCCTCATGGGCCATCGATGAGGCTCCCTTTCTGGGGATTTGACCCGATCCTAAAAGTTTGGGGTCATTCTGTGGGAAGGGAGGAGGCCTTTCTGTTTTTTTTGTTTACTTTTTTTTTTTTTTTTTTTTTTTTTTTTTTACCTCAGGTGGACCACCAAAAGAGGGATTCCAGAGCAGAGTCGTTGGTGGGGGCAACTGGACAACCAGACCTCTGGTTAACATTGGGACCTAAGAACATGGCAAGCCCCATATGTGGGCTCTTGGTCCAGACACTGAGAGGCCTTCCTTGAGGATAGGTCTCACACTGAGTTTCACAATGTGGTTTTGTGCCCAAGGATCCCCTCCAGTCAGGGCGTGGCCTAAAGTACCATGCTGGTGCCTCCTACACTGAACGTTGCACAGTATGGGAACCACAAGGTTTCTGGCCATGGGGAAGAAGGAGTTCTAATTTCTGCAACACTTTCACTCCTGGACTGTGATTGGATTTAAGGTCTAGGTTCTGAAGCCTGAAAACTGAGGTTGGGAAGAGATGAAGCCCTAAGGCCATGGTGTGTCTGATGTGCTCAGTGTTCGGCCAGCTGTTGAGTGTGGGTTGGGAGGTGCAGGCTCAGGCTGTGGCAGACAGGGAATAAGTGCCCAGGCTAGATTGTATCATTGGGGTGCAGTCGAGTTTCGTGCAGGATTTTACTCATTTGTGGTTACAGGGTAGCCCCAGAGGGCAACGTTTTTCTTCTGGAGGGAAGACACAGTGCCACATAGTGTCTCCAGAATTCCCAAACTGAAAGGCTTGTGGGCCAGGAGTGTGAGGAAAAAATTCTGAGAACACAAGCAGGACTTAAATTTCGGGGTGAGGGGACGGCAGGCACCCTCTGCAGAGATGATTCGAGATCCCGTATACCTGAAGACAGAGCTAAGATCAGACGTTTTCTTAGGTCGGAGTTTCTCTCCATGATGGCCCCTTCATGAAGGGGAGGGTGTCACGAGGACATGGAGGTTTTCCCACTATGGGAATTGTGAGATGCTCCAAACCACAATGATTCCTTCTGTGGGACAGTCGAGACCTGTTGGATGGCTCCAGGACATCCCCTAAGGAAGTTATCCAGAGCAGGGTTCTAAGGATGGATGCCTGGGCAGCCTGCCTCCCATTCCAGGTGTCTCATAGAGCCAAGGCAAGTTTGATCTGCTGGATCTAGGGGAGCAACCGAGGCGGGTGTGTTGAAATGGGTGAGTTGAGGATGGGTCATAATGTGCATTTGTGTCCATGTAGACCTTGGAATGGGGTGCTTGATCCGGGGCCTTGAGGGATGTTCATAACCGGAGGTTTTGATGGAGCTCTAAAGAGTATGATTCCTATGTAGAGAAGAGAATTGTTTTGATGAGTGCCTAAGGAATCTCCCATATGCTGGTATTAGAAACCAGGCCTCTGAGGAGAGATGACTGGAATCAAAAGCAAGGGATCTGATTAGGGCCTAAGTGCCCGTCCAGTTCCTTCTTATTCTATGGAGATATCTGTCTCTGGGTCTGAGTGGAGGTGGTTTCCTAACTTGTGAAAGATCATCCCTTTTGTCCTGGGCAGCCAACACAATTCGGATGGCCTTGGGGAGTTTGGAGGATTCTCCTAATCTTTAGGGTTGTGGCCAATGGAAATGGCAGAATTCCCCTGTAGAGTGAAGCCACAGTCCTGAGGTGTGGCTCCAGGGGCCCCAGCTTGGATGGTGTGTGGGCCAGGCCTGTGGGGACAGAAGTCTGAAAACACAAACTCAGCTTAGGTTTGGGGATGTATGTATGAAGGCTCGATCTACAGACCGTGAGAATTTTCCGGGCTATGAACAAAGGGTGAGTATGTGGCGCTTGCTCAGGGTTTTGTCTCTGGATTTTGTGTCAATGGTGGCCGTGGAATGTCGGGGTGTCCTCAAGGGCCATGGACAATTCTTTCTCTGGTGATTTGGCCTGATCCCAAGTGGTTGGGATCATTCTGTGGATGGGAAGTGTCCTTTATGTATTTTTTTTTTTACCTCATGTGTCCCACCAAAGAGGGATTCCCGAGTAGAGCCCTGAGTAGGGGTGACTAGACATCTCGAACTCTGGTTGAGATTGGGGGACTAGGGGCTTGGCAATCCCCATATGTGGGCTGTTGTTCCAGTCACTAAGAGGCTTTACATGAGGATAGGGCTCACGCTGAGGGTCACAATGTGTGTTTGTGCACATTGTGGCCCTCACGGATAGGTGGGGCCTCATAGTCCATGCTGCTTTCTCCTACAATGAACATTGGACAACATGCCAACCACTAGGTTTCTTGCCAAGGCGAAGGAGAAGTTCTGATTCTTGCATCACGTTCACTCCTGAGCAGTGAGTGGAGATAAGGTCTAGGTTCTGAAGGTGAAAACTGATTTGGGTAGAGATGATGGCCTAAAGCCATTGTGGGTGTGATATGCTCTGTGTATGGCCAGCTGTCTGGGTGTTGGACTGGAGGTCTGCCCTCAGGCTGTGTCAGACAGGGCTTTAGTGCACAGGCTAGACTGTATAATTGGGGTATGGTCGAGTGGCATGCAGGTTTTTACTCATTTGGCGTTTCTGGTTAGCCCTATAGGGCAACATTTTTCTTCTGGAGGGCAGGCAGAGTGCTGCATTGTGTCTCCAGAATTGCCAAACTGGAGGGGTGTGGCCAGGATTGCAAGGAAGGAAGTCTGAAAACACAAGCTAGCACGAGTTTTGGGGCCAAGAGCATTGCAGGCCCACTCTGCAGAGGCTGAATCGAGATCTCCTGCACGTGAGGTCCGGGCGATTATCAGATGTTGCCTCAAGCTGGAGTTTCTGTCCATGACGGCCCCTTCATGAAGGGGAGGGTGTCACGAGGACATGGAGGTTTTCCAACGATGGGAATTGTGAAATGCTCCAAACCACAATGATTTTTTCTGTGGGACAGTCGAGACCTGTTGGATGTCTCCAGGACATCCCATAAGGAAGTTATCCAGAGCAGGGTTCTAAGGATGGATTCCTGGGCAGCCTGACTCCCATTCCAGGTGTCTCATAGAGCCAAGGCAAGTTCGATCTGCTGGATCTAGGGGAGCAACCGAGGCGGGTGTGTTGAAATGGGTGAGTTGAGGATGGGTCATAATGTGCATTTGTGTCCATGTAGACCTTGGAATGGGGTGCTTGATCCGGGGTCTTGAGGGATGTTCATAACCGGAGGTTTTGATGGAGCTCTAAAGAGTATGTTTCCTATGTAGAGAAGAGAATTGTTTTGATGAGTGCCTAAGGAATCTCCCATATGCTGGTATTGGAAACCAGGCCTCTGAGGAGAGATGACTGGAATCAAAAGCAATGGATCTGATTAGGGCCTAAGTGCCCTTCCAGTTCAATCTTATTCTATGTGGATATCTGTCTCTGGGTAGGAGTGGAGTTGGTTTCCTAACTTGTGAAAGATCATCCCTGTTTGTCCTGGGCAGCCAACACAATTCAGATGGCCTCGGGGAGTATGGAGGATTCTCCTAATCTATAGGGTTGTGGCCAATGGAAATGGCAGAATTCCCCTGGAGAGGGAAGCCACAGTCCTGAGGTGTGGCTCCAGGGGCCCCAGCTTGGATGTTGTGTGGGCCAGGACTGTGGGGACAGAAGTCTGAAAACACAAACTTAGCTTAGGTTTGGGGATGTATGTATGAAGGCTCGATCTACAGACCGTGAGAATTTTCCGGGCTATGAACAAAGGGTGAGTATGTGGCGCTTGCTCAGGGTTTTGTCTCTGGATTTTGTGTTAATGGTGGCCGTGGAATGTCGGGGTGTCCTCAAGGGCCATGGACAATTCTTTCTCTGGTGATTTGCCCTGATCCCAAGTGGTTGGGATCATTCTGTGAATGGGAAGAGTACTTTCTGTATTTTTTTTTTTTTTTACCTCAGGTGTCCCACCAAAGAGGGATTCCCGAGTAGAGCCCTGAGTAGGGGTCACTAGACATCTCGAACTCTGGTTGAGATTGGGGGACTAGGGGCTTGGCAATCCCCATATGTGGGCTGTTGTTCCAGTCACTAAGAGGCTTTACATGAGGATAGGGCTCACGCTGAGGGTCACAATGTGTGTTTGTGCACATTGTGGCCCTCACGGATAGGTGGGGCCTCATAGTCCATGCTGCTTTCTCCTACAATGAACATTGGACAACATGCCAACCACTAGGTTTCTTGCCAATGCGAAGGAGAAGTTCTGATTCTTGCATCACGTTCACTCCTGAGCAGTGAGTGGAGATAAGGTCTAGGTTCTGAAGGTGATAATTGAGGTTGGGTAGAGATGATGGCCTAAAGCCATGGTGGGTTTGATATGCTCTAGTGTACGGCCAACTGTCTGGGTGTTGGACTGGAGGTCTGCCCTCAGGCTGTGTCCAACAGGGCTTTAGTGCACAGGCTAGACGGTATAATTGGGGTATGGTCGAGTGGCATGCAGGTTGTTACTCATTTGGCGTTTCTGGTTAGCCCTATAGGGCAACATTTTTCTTCTGGAGGCCAGGCAGAGTGCTGCATTGTGTCTCCAGAATTTCCAAATTGGACTGGTGTGGCCAGGATTCTGAGGACGGAAGTCTGAGAACACAAGTTAGGCTTAGGTTTCAGGGCGAGGGCCCAGCAGGCACACTCTCAAGTGCTGAATCGAGATCTCATGCTTCTGAATTCAGGGCGAGTATCAGACTTTGGCTTAGGATGGAGTTTCTGTCCGTGATGGCCCATTTATGAAGGTGTGGGGCATCATGAGGAAATGGAGGTTTTCTCACAGTGTTATTGTGTGATGCTTCAAACCACAAGGATTCATTCTGCGAGACAGTCAAGAAAGGTTGGTTGGATTCAAGACGTCCCATAAAGAAGTTCTCCAGAGCAGGGTTCTAAGGATGGATGCCTGGGAAGCCCGCCTCCCATTCCAACTGTCTCTTAGTGACCAGGAAGTTTTGATCTGCTGGCTCTGGGTGAGCAGCCGAGGGGGCTGATTTGAAATGGACTCTCCTGAGAATGGATCATAATGTAAGTTTGTGTCCTTGGAGACCTTGGGATTGGGCCATGGTGCCAGCGCCCTGAAGGATCCTCCTAACCTGAGGTATTGACACAGCTCCAAAGAGCAAGTTTCCCATGTGGAGATGAGATCTGTTCTGATTGTTTCCTTAGGAAACCCCCATATTCTGATATTGGAAACCAGGCCTCTGAGGAGAGATACCTAGAAATCAAAGCAATGCATCAGAAGTTGGCTCAGGTTGGAGTTTCTGTCCATGATGGCCCCTTTATAAAGGGGAGCATCTCATGAGGCCATGTAGGTTTTCCCACGATAGGAGTTGTGAGATGCTCCAATCTGCAAGGATTCCTTCTGTGGGACAGTCAAGACCTGTTGGAAGGCTCCAGGACATCCCATATGGAACGGCGCCAGAGCAGGATTCCAAGGATGGATGCCTAGAGAGTCTGCTTTGCATTCCAGTTGTCTCCTAGCGACAAGGCAGGTTTGATATTCTGCCTCTGGGGGAGTAATCGACGGGGCTGAGTTGAAATGTACTCTCCTGCCGAATGGTCATAATGCGGGTATGTGTCCATGGAGACCTTGGAATAGGACGGTTGCTCCGGCTACCTGAAGGTTTCTCCTAACTGGAGGCTTTTACAGAGCTCCAAAGGATAAGTTTCCCATGTGAAGACAAGATTTGTTCTGATTGGTATCTCTGGAATCCCCCATATGCTGGTATTGGAAAACAGGCCTCTGAGGAGAGATGCCTAGAAAAAAAAGCAATGGAACCAATTACATTCTAGGGGCCAGTCCAGTTTAATCTTCTTCTCTTGGGTTATCTGTCTACGGGTGAGTTGACGTCGTTGCTCAGCTTGTGAGAGATCGCCCCTCTTTGTCCTGGGTGGCCTACACTATTGGAATGGCCTCTGGGACTTTGGAGGTTTCTCCTTATCTGTAGGGTTGTGGCCAATGGAATGGGAAGAATTTCCTTGGAGAGGGCAGGCACAGTCCTGAGGTGCGGCTCCAGGGGCCTCAGTCTGGAGGGTGTGTGGGACAGGGATGTCAGGATAGAAGTCTGAAAACACAAACTCGGCTTAGGTTTGGGGACGTAGGTATGGCAGGCCCAATCTACAGACTATGAGGAGAAATTTTTGGGCTATGACCTAAGGGTGAGTTTGAACGCTTGCTGAAGCTTATGTCTCTGGATTTTGTGTCAATAGTGGCCGTGGAATGTCGGGCTGGCCTCATGGGCCATGGACGAGTCTTTCTCTCTGGACCCCAATCACTTGGGATGGCCCAATCCCAAGTGATTGGGGTCATTCTGTGAGTGGGAGGAGTCCTTTCTGTGTTTATTTACCTCAAATGTCCCACCAAAGAGGGATTCCAGAGCAGAGCCCTGAGTAGGGGTGACTAGATGTCTCTACCTCTGGTTAAGATTGGGTGACTTGGGGCATGGCAGGCCCCATATGCGGGCTCATGGTCCAGCCACTGAGAGGCTTTACTTGAGGACAGGGCTCAAACTGAGGGTCCCAATGTGTGTTTGAGCCCACCGCATCTCTTAAGCATAGGCAGGGCCTCAGGGACCCTACACTACCCTCAGGGGCCCTACTACTGCCCCTGTAGGCCCTACAGGGGTCCTACACTGAACGTTGGACAAGATGCCAACCACAAGATTCTGGCGAGAGGGAAGGAGGAGTTCTGATTTCTGCATCACGTTCACCCATGGGAAGTGAGTAGAGATAAGGTCTAGGATTCTGTAGCCTGAAAACCGAAGTTGGAAAGAGATGGCGACCTAAGGCCATGGCGGTTCAGATGTTCTCAGTGTACTGCAAGCTGTCTGGGTGTCGGTTGGGAATTCAGGCCTCAGGTTCTGTCAGACAGGGCATTAGTGCACAGGCTAGACTATATAATTGGTGTACAGTTGAGTGACGTGCAGGTTTATCCTCATTTGAGGTTTCTGGGTAGACCCATAGGGCAATATTTTTCTTCTAGAGGGCAGGCAGAGTGCAGCACTGTGTCATCGGAAATCCCAAATAGAGGGCGTGTGGTCCAGGAGAGTGAGGACGGAAGTCGGAGAACCCTAGCTACGCTTAGGTTTTGGGGTGAGGGCACAGCAGGTACACTCTGAAGAGCTGAATCAAGATCTCGTGCATCTGAAGTCAAGGCGAAGATCAGCTGTTGGCTCAGTTTGGAGTTTCTTTCCATGATCTGCCTTCATGAAGATTGGGGGCATCATGTGACCTTGGAAGCTTTCCATGATATGAGTTGTTAGGTGGTCCATGCACAAGGACTCCTGTGGGACAGTCGAGACCTTTTGGATGGCTCAAGGATGTCCCATAAGGAACGACGCAAGAGCAGGGTTCTAAGGATGGATGCCTGAAGAGCCCAACTCGCATTTCAATTGTCTCCTAGCGACAAGGCAGGTTCAATCTGCTGGCTCTGGAGTAGCAACCGAGGGGGTTTAGTTGAAATGGACTCTCCTGAGGATGGGTCATATTTTGGGATTGTGTCCATGGAGATATTCAAATGGGGCAGTGGCTCCAGTGACCTGAAGTTTTCTCCTAACTGGAGGTTATGACACAGCTCCATAGAGCAAGATTCCCATGTGGAGACGAGATTTTTTCTGATAGGTAGCTCTGGAAACCCCCTTATGCTGGTATTGGAATCCAGGCCTCTGAGGAGAGATGCCTGAAAACAAAAGCAATGGATCCAATTAGGGCCTAGGTGCCTGTCTTGTTCAATATTCTTTTCTATGGATATCTGTCTAAGGTTCTGATTGGAGGTAGTGGCTCAGCTTGTGCCAGAGGGTCCCTGTATGTCCAGGACATCCTACACTATTGGGATGGCCTCAGAGATTTTGGATGATTCTCCTAATCTGTCAGGTTGTGCCAAATGAATGAGCAGAATTCCCTTGGAGAGGGCAGGCACAGTCCTGAGGTGTGGCTCCATGGGGCCCAGCCTTTAGAATGTGTGGGTGAGGACAATGGAGACAGAAGTCTGAAAACACAAACTCGGCTTAGGTTTGGGGACATAGGTATGGCAGGCCCGATCTACAGACCTTGAGAATTTTGGGGGCTCTGAACAAAGGGCAAGTGTGTGGCGCTTTTTCAGGTTTTTGTCTCCGGATTTTGTGTCAATGGTGGCCGTGGAATGTCAGGCTGGCCTCATCGACCATGGACGAGTATTTCTCTCTGTGGATTTGGCCAGATTCCAAGTGTTTGGGGTCATTCTTTGGATGGTAGGAGTCCTTACTTTTTTTTTTTTCTTTATCTTGGGTTTTTTTTTTTTTTTCCTTATGTGTCCCACCAAAGAGGTATTCCAGAAAAGAGCTCTGAATAAGGTTGACTAGACTTCTCAAGCTCTGGCTAGGATTGGGGGAGTAGGGGCATGGCAAGTCCCATATGCAGGCTCTTGGTCCAGCCACGGAGAGGCTTTACTTGAGGCCAGGGTTCATGCTTAGGGTCCTAATGTGTGTTTGTGCCCATCGCAGCCCTCAAGCATGTCTGAGGCCTCATTGGCCATGCTGGGTTCTCATATACTGAACGTTGGACAACATGCCAACCACAAGGTTTCTGGTCATGGGGAAGGTGAAGTTCTGATTTCTGCATCACGTACATCACTTAGTTGTGAGTGGAGATAATGTCTAGGTTCTGAAGCCTGAAGACCAAGGTTGGGAAGAGATGATGAACTAAGGCCATGGCATGTTTGATGTGTTCAGTGTGAGGCCAGGTGTCTGGGTGTCGGTCACGAGGTCTGGGGTCAGGCTGTGTCAGACAGGGCATTAGTGCCCAGGCTAGACTGTATAATTGGGGTACAGTCTAGAGAATTGCAGGTTGATCCTCATTTGATGTTTCTGGGTAGACCCCTAGGGCAAAGTCTCTCTTCTGGAGGGCAGGCAGAGTGCTGCATTTTGTCTCCAGAATTCCCAAAGTGGAAGGCTTGTGGGCCAGGAGTGTGAGGATGGAAGTCTGAGAACGCGAGCTTGCTTAGGTTTTGGGGCGAGGGCAAGGCAGGCACACTCTGCAGAGCTGAATTGAAATCTCATGCATCTGAGGTCAGGGCGAGGATCAGACGGGAGTTTCTGTCCATGATGTCCTCTACCTGAAGGTGGAGGCATCACGAGGCCATGGAGGTTTTCCCACGGTGCGAGTGTGTGATGCTGCAAACCACAAGGATTCCTTCTGCAGGACAGTTGAGACCTGTTGAATGGATCAAGGACACCCCATTAGGAATTTCTCCAGAGCAGAGTTCTAACATGGATACCTGGGCAACAAACTCGCATTCCAATTGTCTCCTAGTGACAAAGCAGGTTTGATCTGCTGGCACTGGGTGAGCAACCGCCAGGTTTGTGTTGAAATGGACTCTCCTGAGGATGGGTCATAATGTGGGATTGTGTCCATTGAGACATTGGAATGGGGCGGTGGCTCCAGTGACGTGAAATTTTCTCCTAACTGGAGGTTTTGACACAGTTCCATATAGCATGATTCCCATGTGGCATGCGATTTGTTCTGATTGGTAGCTCCAGAAACCCCCATGTGCTGGTATTGGAATCCAGGCCTCTGAGGAGAGATACATGAAAACAAAAGCAATGAATTCGTTTAGGGCCTAGGTGCCTGTCCTGTTCAATCTTCTTTTCTATGGATATCTATCTACAGGTCTGATTGGATGTAGTGGCTCAGCTTGTGGCAGATGGTCCCTGTTTGTCCCGGACATCCTACAATATTGGGGTGGCCTCGGGGACTTCGGATGTTTCTCCTAATCTGTCAGGTTGTGCCAAAGGAATGAGCAGAATTCCCATGGAGAGGGCAGGCACAGTCCTGAGGTGTGGCTCCATGGGGCCAAGCCTTGAGGGTGTGTGGGTCAGGACAATGGAGACAGAAGTCTGAAAACACAAACGTGGCTTAGGTTTGGGGACATAGGTATGGCAGGCCCGATCTACAGACCGTGAGAATTTTTCAGGCTTTGAACAAAGGGCGAGTGTGTGGCGCTTTTTCAGGCTTTTGTCTCCGGATTTTGTGTCAATGGTGGCCGTGGAATGTCAGGATGGCCTCATCAGCCATGGACGAGTATTTCTCTCTGTGAATTTGGTCCAATTCCAAGTGTTTGCGGTCATTCTTTGGACGGTAGGAGTCCTTTCTCTATTTTTTTTTTAACCTCATGTTTCCCACCAAGGAGGGATTCTAGAGAAGAGATCTGAGTAGGGGTGACTAGACTTCTCAAGCACTGGTTAAGGTTTGGGGAGTAGGGGCATGGTAATCTCCATATGTGGGCTCTTGGTCCAGCCCCAGAGAGGCTTTACTTGAGGCCAGGGTTCATGCTTAGGGTCCTAATGTGTGTTTGTGCCCATCGCAGCCCTCAAGCATGTCTGAGGCCTCATGGGCCATGCTGGTTTCTCCTACACTGCACGTTGGACAACATGCCAACCACAGGGTTTCTGGTCATGGGGAAGGAGGAGTTCTGATTTCTGCATCAAGTACATGGCATGGCAGTGAGTAGAGATAGGTCTAGATTCTGAAGCCTGAAAACCGAGGTTGGTAAGAGATGACGACCTAAGGCCATGGTGGGTCCGATGCACTTAGTGTGCGGCCAGATGCCTGTGTCCATCATGAGGTCTGGGCTCAGGCTGTGTCAGGTTGGGCATTAGTCCCCAGGCTAGACTGTATAATTGGGGTACAGTCGAGTGATGTGAAGGTTGTTCCTCATTTGGGGTTTCTGGTTGGCCCCATAGGGCAAAGATTTTCTTCTGGAGGGCAGGCAGAGTGCTGCATTCTGGCTCCAGAATTGCCAACTTCAGGGCTTGTGGGCCAGGTGTTTTTGGACAGAAGTCTGAGAACACAAGTTCAGCTTAGAATTCGCAGCGGTGACATGGCAGGCACAC
Organism: Mustela nivalis; assembly: GCF_964662115.1. Lineage (NCBI taxonomy): Eukaryota > Metazoa > Chordata > Mammalia > Carnivora > Mustelidae > Mustela > Mustela nivalis. Next base: position 2,039,258 of record NW_028136525.1, read on the forward strand.
TCTACAGACCTGAAATGAGATCTCGTGCATCTGAAGTCAGGGCGAGGATCAGATGTTGGCTTAGGTTGGAGTTTCTGTACATGATGTCCCCTTCATGAAGGTGGGGGGGGCATCAGGAAACCATGGAAGATTTCCAACTTTGTGAGTGTGTGATGCTCCAAACCACAAGAATTCCGTCAGCGGGACAGTCACGACCTTTTGGATGGATCAAGGACGTCCCATAAGAAATGCTCCAAAGCACAGTTCTAATGATGGATGCCTGGGCAGTCCAACTTGCATTCCAGTTGTGTCCTAGTGAAAAGGAGGATTCGATCTGCTGTCACTGGGGGAACAATCGAGGGGGCTGAAATGAAATGGACTCTCATGAGGATCAGTCATGATGTGGATTTGTGTCCATGGATCCCTTGGAATGGGGCAGTGGCTCTGTTGCCCTGAAGAATTCTCCTAACCTGAGGTTTTGATGCAGCTCCAAAGAGCAAGTTTCCCATGTAGAGACGAGATTTGTTCTGAAACCCCCACAACCTGGTATTGGAAACCAAGCATCTGGGGAACAATGCCTGGAATCCAAAGCAATGGATCTGATTACGGTCTAGGGGCCTGTCCTTTTCAATATTCTCCTCTGAGTGTCTCTGTCTAAGATTCAGAATGGAGGTCACTGCTCAGCTTGTGTCAGATCACCCATGTTTGTTGGGGGAGGCCAACACTATTGGGCTGGTCTTGGGAATTGGAGGTTTCTCCTAATCTGTAAGGTTGTGGCAAATGAAACGGGCAGAGTTCCCTTGGAGAGCACTGGCACAGTCCTTAGGTGTGACACCACCTTTCTGGGTGTCATCCAGGAGGTCCAGGCTCAGGCTGTGTCAGACAGGGCATTAGTGCCAAGCTTAGACTGTGTAATTGGAGTAAAGTTGAGTGGCATGCAGGTTGATCCTCATTTGGCGTTTCTGGGTAGCCCCAGGGGCAACGTTTTTCTTCTGGAGGGAAGGAAGAGTGCTGCATTGTGGCGACGGAATTCTCACACTGGAGGGCTTGTGGGCCAGAATTGTGAGGAAGGAAGTGTGAGAACACAAGCTAGGCTTATGTTTTGGGTCAAGATCATGGCAGGCACACTCTGTAGAGCTAAATCTAAATCTCATGCATCTGAAGTCAGGGCGAGGATCAGACGTAGGCTCAGGTTGAAGTTTCTGTTCAGGATGGCCCCTTCATGATGGTGGGGGGCATCATGGGGCTATGGAGACTTTCCCACGATTGGCATTGTAAGTTGCTCCAATCGGCAAGGATTCCTTCTACGGGACAGTCGAGACCGGTCAGATTGCTCCAGGACGTCCCATGCGGAACCACGGCAGTGCAGGGTTCTAAGGATGGATTCCTGGAGTGCCCGCCTCACATTCCTATTGTCTCCTAGTGACAAGGCAGGTTCGATCTGCTTCTTTTGGGGAGCAACCAAAGGGGATGTGTTGAAATGGACTCGCCTGCGGATGGGTCATAATGCGGGTTTGTGTCCATGGAGACCTTGGAATGGGGTGTTGGCTGCTGGGACCTGAAGGTTTCCCTTAACTGGAGGTTGTGACACAGCTCCAAAATGCATGTTTCCCATGTGGAAATGAGATTTGTTCAGACTGGTACCTCTTGAAGAACACATATGATGGTATTGGAAACCAGGCCTCTGAGGAGAGATGCCTGGAATCAAAAGCAATGGATCTGATTAGGGCCTAGGTGCCTGTCCGGTTCAATCTTCTTCTCTGGGGTTATCTGTCTATGGATCTGAGTTGAGGTAGTTGCTCATCTTGGGACAGATCACCCTGTTTGCCCTGAGTGGCCAACACTATTGGGATGGCCTCAGGGACGTTGGAGTGTTCTCCTAATCTTTAGGGTTGTGGCCAATGGAATGGGCAGAATTTGCTTGGAGAAGGCAGGCACAGTCCTGAGGCATGGCTCCAGGGGCCCCAGCCTGGAGGGTGTGTGGGCCAGGACAGTGGGGACAGAAACCTGAAAACCCAAACTCAGCTTAGATTTGGGGACGTAGGCATGACATGCCTGTTCTATAGACCGTGAGAAGAATTTATCAGGCTATGAACAAAGGGCAAGTGTGAGGCATATCTCCAGGCTTTTGTCTCTAGATTTTGTGTCAATGGTGGCCATGGAATGACGGGATGGCCTCTTTGGCCATGGATGATTCTTTCTCTTTTAAGATTTGGTCAGATCCCAAGTTTTGGGGCTCATTCAGGGGATGGAGGAGACCCTTCAATATTTTTTTTCCTCAGGGGTTCCAGAGCAGAGACCTGAATAGGGGTGATTAGAACTCTCAACCTCTCATTAATATTGGGGGACTAGGGATGGCAATGCGGGTCTTGGTCCAGACCCTGAGAGGCTTTACTTGAGGACAGGGCTCACACTGAGGGTCCCAATGTGTTTGTGCCCATTGCGGTTCTCAAGCATGGGCGGGGACTCATGGGCTACACTGGATTCTCCTACACTGAACGTTGGAAAACATGCCAACCACAAGGTTTCTTGCCTTGAGGAAGAAGGAGTTTTATTTCTACATCACGTTCACCCCTGGGTAGTGAGTATATATAAGGTCTAGGTTCTGAAGCCTGAAAACCAAGGTTGAAAAGAGATGATGACCTAAAGCCATGGCGGGTCTGATGTGCTCAGTGTACAGCCAGCTGTCTGGGTGTCGGTTGAAAATTCAGACCTCAGGCTGTGCAAGACAGGGCATTAACGCCGAAGCGAAAATGTATAATTGGGGTAGAGTCAAGTGGCATGCAGGTTGATCCTCATTTGGTGTTTCTGGTTAGCCCCATAGGACAACGTTTCTCTTCTGGAGGGCAGTCAGAGTGCTGCATTGTGTCTCTCCAGAATTCCCTAACTGGAGGGCTGGTGGGCTCGGAGTGTGAGGACGAAGTCTGAGAACAATAGCTAGGTTTTGCTTCGGGGCGGGGTTTCGGCAGGCACACTCTGCAGAGTTGAATCAAGATTTCGTGCATCGGAAGTCAGGGCGAGGATTAGACGTTGGCTCAGGTTGGAGTTTCTGTCCAAGATGGCTCTTTCATGAAGGGGACAGTGCACCACGAGGCCACAGAGCTTTTCCCATGATGGGAGTTGTGAGGTGCTCCAAAGCGCAAGGATTCCTTCTGCAGGACAGCTGTGACCTGTTGGATGGCTCCAGGACGTCCCATATGGAATTACTTCAGAGTAGTTTTCTACAGATGGATGCCTAGCCAGTCCGCCTCACATTCCAATTGTCTCCTAGTGACAAGATAGGTTCGATCTGCTGACTCTAGGGGAGCACCCAAGGGCACTGAGTTGAAATAGACTCTCCTGCAGATGGGTCCTAATGTGGGATTGTGTCCATGGAGACCTTGGAATGAGGTGGTGTTACCGGGGCCCTGAAGGATTTTCCTAGCCGGAGGTTTTGACACAGCTTGAAAGAGCACGTTTCCCATGTGGAGAAGACATTTGTTCTGAATGATGCCTCAGGAAACCCCCATATGGTGGTATTGAAAACCAGGCCTCTGAGGTTCTGACATAGCTCCTCGAGCAAGTTTCCAATGTGCAGACAAGACTTGCTCTGAAGGAGCCTATGGAAACCCCATAGGCTGGTATTGGAAACCAGGCCTCTGAGAAGAGATGCCTGGAAACCAAAGCAATGGATCTGATTAGGGCCTAGGGGCCTGTCCAGTTCAATGTTCTTCTCTGGGGACATCTGTCTCCGAGTCTGTGTGGAGCTAGTTGCTCAGCTAGTGTCAGATCACCCCTGTTTGTTCCGAGCAGCCTACAATATTGGGATGGTCCCAGGGACATTGGAGATTTCTCCTGATTTATATGGTTGTGGCCAATGGAATATGAAGAATTCCCTTTGAGAGGGCAGGAACAATCCTGATGTGTGGTTCCAGGGGCCCTAGCATGGAGGATGTGTGTTTTCACACAACTGTCCAAACAACCCTGGCCTACACAACCTACAGGCTCAGGCCCCTGGAGCCAAACCTGAGGACTGTACTTGTCCTCTCAGAGGGAATTGTGTGTGCCCATTCCAAAGGCCACAACCCTTCTAATAGGATAAACCTCCAAGTCCGTGATCCATCTCAATAGTGGTGGCTTCCCAGGAAAAAACAGGGGTAATCTGAGCCCAACAGAGCACCTACCTGCACTCAGACCCATAGACAGATGTCCCCAGAGGTATGAAGGAAAGAACAGGCAACTAGGCACTAATTAGATCCATTGCTTTGGTTTCCAGGCATCTCTCCTCAGAGACCTGGATTTCAAGAGCAGCATATAGCTGTTTCTTGACTCACCCATCAGAAAACATCTCATCTACACATGGGAAACTTGCACGTTGGGGCTGTGTCAAAGCCTCTGTTTAGGAGAACCCTTTAGGGCCCCAGTGCCACCGCTTCATTCCAAGGTCTCCATAGACACAAAGCACATTAGGACCCATCCCCAGGGGTGTCGATTTCAACTCAGCGTCCACGGTTGCTCCCCACAGATCCAGGAGATCTAACCTGTCTTGTTGATAGGAGACAATTGAAATGCGAGGTGGGCTACCCATCCATCCATCCTTAGAACCCTGCTCAGAATCATTGGCCTGGAGCCAAACAACAGGTCTCAATTGTCCTGCAGAAGACTCTCTGCAGTTTGGAGCTTCTCACAACTCCCATCGTGGGAAAACACCCATGGCCCCGTGATGCCCCCCCCATTCATGAAGGGGCCATCAGGGACAGAAACTCCAACCTGAGCGATCGTCTGATCCTCGCCCTGACTTCAGATGCACGAGATCTCGATTCAGGTCTGTAGATTGTGCCTGCCATTGACTCACCCAGAAACCTAAGACTAGCTTGTGTTCTCAGACTTTTGTCGTCAGACTACTGGCCCACAACCCCTCCAGTTTGGCAATCCAGAACTACAATGCAGCACTCTGCCGGACCTCCAGAAGAAAAACATTGTCCTCTGGGGCTACCCAGTAACCCCAAATGAGGATCAACCTGCACCGACTTTGGCTGTACCCCAAATACATAGGCTGACCAGGGCACTAATGCCCTTTCTGACACAGCCTGAGCCTGGACCCCCTGGACCCTCCCAGACAGCTGGCCGCACACTGAGCACATCGAGCCGCCATGGCCTTAGGTCGTCATCGATTCCCAAACTCGGTTTTCAGGTTTCAGAACCTAGACCTTATCTCCAATCACTGCCCAGGGTTGAAGGTGATGCAGAAATCAGAACTCCTTCCCCATGGCAAAAAACCTTGTGGTTGGCATGTTGTCCAACGTTCAGTGTAGTTGAAACCAGTGTGGCCCATGAGGCCCCGCCCATGCTGGCGGGCCACATTGGTCAGAAACACACATTGTGACGCTCAGGCTGAGCCCAGTCCTCAAGTAAGGCCACTCAGTGGCTGGATGAAGAGATAGCATATTGGACTTGCCATGCCCCTAGGCCCCAATTTTTAACCATAGTTCGGGTTGTCCCTTCAGTCTTCCCCACGGCTTGGCTTTGGAATTCCTCTTTTGGTGGGACACCTGACGTAACAAAACTGAAATGAGTCCTCCCATCCCACAGATTGACGAAAAGCAATTGGGAATTGGGCCAAATCCTCAGAGAGGAAGATTCGTCCATGGCCCATGAGGCCTCCCCGACATTCCACGGCCATCGCTGATACAAAATCCAGAGACAAAAGCCTGAGCAAGCACCTCAGACTCGCACTTCCTTCGTATCCTGAAGAGTTCTTCTCATGGTTTGTAGATCGGGCCTGCCATACCTACGTCCCCAAAACTAAGCTGAGTTTGTGTTTTCAGACTTCTGTCCTCAAAGTCTTGGGCCACACACCCTCCAGGCTGGGCCCCTGGAGCCACACATTAGGACTGTGCCTACCAATCCATGGGAATTCTGCCCATTCCATGGTCCAAAATCGTACAAATTAGGAGAAACCACCAAAGTCCCTGAGGCCATCCCATAGATTTGGTCGCCCTGAACAAACAAGGGCTGTCTAACGCCAGCTGATAATCGACCTCCACTCATACCATAGATGGATGTCCCCAGAGAAGAAGATTGAACCAGACAGGACCCTAGGCCATAATAGGATCCATTGCTTTGGGTTACAGGCATGTGTCCTCAAAAGCCCGATTCCAATACGAGCATAGGGGTTTTCCTGAGGCACCCATCAGAACTCATCTCGTCTCCACAAGGAAACCTGTGCATGGGAGCCATGTCCAAAGCTTAGGAGAGTACTTCAGGTTCCCGGTGCCACCGCCCCATTCCAAGGCCCTCATGGACACAAAAACACATTAGGATCCATCCTCAGGAAAGTCCATTTCAAGTCAGCCACCCCATTGCTCAGGCAGAGCCATCAGATCTAAACAGTCTTGTTGCTAGGAGAAAATTGGAATGTGAGGCGGGCTTCCCAGGCATCCATTCGCGAACGGTGCTCTGGAGTCATTCCATATGGGATGTCCTGGAGCTGTCCAACAGGTCTCAATTGTCCCGCAGAAGGAATCCTTGAAGGGGGCATCCCACAACTCCCAACGTGGGAAAACCTCAATGGCTTCGAGATTCTGCTCCCTTCATGAAGCGGCCGTCATGCTCAGAAACTCCAACCTGAGCCAACGTCTGATCCTCGCCCTGACTTCACATGGATGAGATATTGGTTCAGATATGCAGGGGGTACCTGCCATGCCCCCCCGAAACCCAAGTCTAGCTTGTCTTCTCAGACTTCCGTCCTCACACTCCTGGCCCCGAAGCCCTCAAGTTTGGCAATTCCGGACCCACAATGCAGCACTCTGCCTGCTCTCTAGAAAAAAAATTATTGACTCATGAGCTGCCCAGGCACCTTAAATGAGGGTAAACCTACACAGCACTCGACTTTACCCAAATTGTATAGTCTAACCTGGGCACTAATGCACTGTCGAACACAACCTGAGCCCGGACCTCCTGACCAACACCCAGAAAGCTGACCGCACACTGAGCACATAAAACCTGCCATGGCCTTAGGTCATCATGTCTTCCCTACCTCAGTTTTCAGGCTTCAGAACGAGACCTTATCTCCAATCACTGCCCAGGGGTGAGTGTGATGCAGAAATCAGAACTCCTCTTTACCCATGGCAAGAACCCTTGTGGTTGGCACGTTGTTCAAAGTTCAGTTTAGGAGAAACCAGCATTCACCCTGAGGCCCCACCAATTCTTGAGTGTTACGAGGGCATACACACGCATTGTGACCCTCAGCACAAGTCCTGTCCTCTAGTAAGTCCTCTCAGTGGCTGGACCATTAGATGTCATAATGGGCTTGACATGTCCCTAGGCCCCAATTTTTAACCAGATTTCTTATCGTCCAGGCGCCCCTCCCCAGGGCTCTACTCTGGAATCCATCATTTGGTGGGACACCTGAGGTTAAAAAAGAAAACAACAACAACAACAACAAAAACGGACTTCTTCCAGCCACAGAATGAACCCAAACTCTTTGGACGGGGCCAAACCACCTGAGAGTAAGACTCGTCCATTTCCCATGAAGTCACCCAGAAATTCCACGACCATGAGTGACACGATATCCAGAGACAAAAACTTGAGCAGGAGCCTCACACTCGCCCTTCTTTCAAATCCCGAAGGGTTCTCCTCATGGTCTGTAGATCAGTCATGCCATACCTATGACCCGAAACATAAGCCGAGTTTGTGTTTTCAGACAACTCTCCAAACAGCCCTGGCCTACACAAACTACTGGCTCAGGCCCCTGGAGCCAAACCTGAGGACTGTACTTGCCCTCTCCAAGGGAATTGTGTGTGCCCATTCCAAAGGCCACAACCCTTCTAATAGGATAAACCTCCAAGTCCGTGATCCATCTCAATAGTGGTGGCTTCCCAGGAAAAACAGGGGTAATCAGAGCCCAACAGAGCACCTACCTGCACTCAGACCCATAGACAGATGTCCCCAGAGGTATGAAGGAAAGAACAGGCAACTAGGCACTAATTAGATCCATTGCTTTGGTTTCCAGGCATCTCTCCTCAGAGACCTGGATTTCAAGAGCAGCTTATAGCTGTTTCTTGACTCACCCATCAGAAAACATCTCATCTACACATGGGAAACTTGCACGTTGGGGCTGTGTCAAAGCCTCTGTTTAGGAGAACCCTTTAGGGCCCCAGTGCCACCGCTTCATTCCAAGGTCTCCATAGACACAAAGGACATTAGGACCCATCCCCAGGGGTGTCGATTTCAACTCAGCGTCCACGGTTGCTCCCCACAGATCCAGGAGATCTAACCTGTCTTGTTGATAGGAGACAATTGAAATGCGAGGTGGGCTACCCATCCATCCATCCTTAGAATCCTGCTCAGAATCATTGGCCTGGAGCCAAACAACAGGTCTCAATTGTCCTGCAGAAGACTCTCTGCAGTTTGGAGCTTCTCACAACTCCCATCGTGGGAAAACACCCATGGCCCCGTGATGCCCCCCCCCATTCATGAAGGGGCCATCAGGGACAGAAACTCCAACCTGAGCGATCGTCTGATCCTCGCCCTGACTTCAGATGCACGAGATCTCGATTCAGGTCTGTAGATTGTGCCTGCCATTGACTCACCCAGAAACCTAAGACTAGCTTGTGTTCTCAGACTTTTGTCGTCAGACTACTGGCCCACAAGCCCTCCAGTTTGGCAATCCAGAACTACAATGCAGCACTCTGCCGGACCTCCAGAAGAAAAACATTGTCCTCTGGGGCTACCCAGTAACCCCAAATGAGGATCAACCTGCACCGACTTTGGCTGTACCCCAAATACATAGGCTGACCAGGGCACTAATGCCCTTTCTGACACAGCCTGAGCCTGGACCCCCTGGACCCTCCCAGACAGCTGGCCGCACACTGAGCACATCGAGCCGCCATGGCCTTAGGTCGTCATCTCTTCCCAACCTCGATTTTCAGGTTTCAGAACCTAGACCTTATCTCCAATCACTGCCCAGGGTTGAAGGTGATGCAGAAATCAGAACTCCTTCCCCATGGCAAAAAACCTTGTGGTTGGCATGTTGTCCAACGTTCAGTGTAGTTGAAACCAGTGTGGCCCATGAGGCCCCGCCCATGCTGGCGGGCCACATTGGTCAGAAACACACATTGTGACGCTCAGGCTGAGCCCAGTCCTCAAGTAAGGCCACTCAGTGGCTGGATGAAGAGATAGCATATTGGACTTGCCATGCCCCTAGGCCCCAATTTTTAACCATAGTTCGGGTTGTCCCTTCAGTCTTCCCCACGGCTTGGCTTTGGAATTCCTCTTTTGGTGGGACACCTGACGTAACAAAACTGAAATGAGTCCTCCCATCCCACAGATTGACGAAAAGCAATTGGGAATTGGGCCAAATCCTCAGAGAGGAAGATTCGTCCATGGCCCATGAGGCCTCCCCGACATTCCACGGCCATCGCTGATACAAAATCCAGAGACAAAAGCCTGAGCAAGCACCTCAGACTCGCACTTCCTTCGTATCCTGAAGAGTTCTTCTCATGGTTTGTAGATCGGGCCTGCCATACCTACGTCCCCAAAACTAAGCTGAGTTTGTGTTTTCAGACTTCTGTCCTCAAAGTCTTGGGCCACACACCCTCCAGGCTGGGCCCCTGGAGCCACACATTAGGACTGTGCCTACCAATCCATGGGAATTCTGCCCATTCCATGGTCCAAAATCGTACAAATTAGGAGAAACCACCAAAGTCCCTGAGGCCATCCCATAGATTTGGTCGCCCTGAACAAACAAGGGCTGTCTAACGCCAGCTGATAATCGACCTCCACTCATACCATAGATGGATGTCCCCAGAGAAGAAGATTGAACCAGACAGGACCCTAGGCCATAATAGGATCCATTGCTTTGGGTTACAGGCATGTGTCCTCAAAAGCCTGATTCCAATACGAGCATAGGGGTTTTCCTGAGGCACCCATCAGAACTCATCTCGTCTCCACAAGGAAACCTGTGCATGTGAGCCATGTCCAAAGCTTAGGAGAGTACTTCAGGTTCCCGGTGCCACCGCCCCATTCCAAGGCCCTCATGGACACAAAAACACATTAGGACCCATCCTCAGTAAAGTCCATTTCAAGTCAGCCACCCCATTGCTCAGGCAGAGCCATCAGATCTAAACAGTCTTGTTGCTAGGAGAAAATTGGAATGCGAGGCGGGCTTCCCAGGCATCCATCCGCGAACGGTGCTCTGGAGTCATTCCATATGGGATGTCCTGGAGCTGTCCAACAGGTCTCAATTGTCCCGCAGAAGGAATCCTTGAAGGGGGCATCCCACAACTCCCAACGTGGGAAAACCTCAATGGCCTCGAGATTCTGCTCCCTTCATGAAGCGGCCGTCATGCTCAGAAACTCCAACCTGAGCCAACGTCTGATCCTCGCCCTGACTTCACATGGATGAGATATTGGTTCAGATATGCAGGGGGTACCTGCCATGCCCCCCGAAACCCAAGTCTAGCTTGTCTTCTCAGACTTCCGTCCTCACACTCCTGGCCCCGAAGCCCTCAAGTTTGGCAATTCCGGACCCACAATGCAGCACTCTGCCTGCCCTCTAGAAAAAAAATTATTGCCTCATGAGCTGCCCAGGCACCTTAAATGAGGGTAAACCTACACAGCACTCGACTTTACCCAAATTGTATAGTCTAACCTGGGCACTAATGCACTGTCGAACACAACCTGAGCCCGGACCTCCTGACCAACACCCAGAAAGCTGACCTCACACTGAGCACATAAAACCCGCCATGGCCTTAGGTCATCATGTCTTCCCTACCTCAGTTTTCAGGCTTCAGAACGAGACCTTATCTCCAATCACTGCCCAGGGGTGAGTGTGATGCAGAAATCAGAACTCCTCTTTACCCATGGCAAGAACCCTTGTGGTTGGCACGTTGTTCAAAGTTCAGTTTAGGAGAAACCAGCATTCACCCTGAGGCCCCACCAATTCTTGAGTGTTACGAGGGCATACACACGCATTGTGACCCTCAGCATAAGTCCTGTCCTCTAGTAAGTCCTCTCAGTGGCTGGACCATTAGATGTCATAATGGGCTTGACATTTCCCTAGGCCCCAATTTTTAACCAGATTTCTTATCGTCCAGGCGCCACTCCCCAGGGCTCTACTCTGGAATCCATCATTTGGTGGGACACCTGAGGTTAAAAAAGAAAACAACAACAACAACAACAAAAACGGACTTCTTCCAGCCACAGAATGAACCCAAACTCTTTGGACGGGGCCAAACCACCTGAGAGTAAGACTCGTCCATTTCCCATGAAGTCACCCAGAAATTCCACGACCATGAGTGACACGATATCCAGAGACAAAAACTTGAGCAGGAGCCTCACACTCGCCCTTCTTTCAAATCCCGAAGGGTTCTCCTCATGGTCTGTAGATCAGTCATGCCATACCTATGACCCGAAACATAAGCCGAGTTTGTGTTTTCAGACAACTCTCCAAACAGCCCTGGCCTACACAAACTACTGGCTCAGGCCCCTGGAGCCAAACCTGAGGACTGTACTTGCCCTCTCCAAGGGAATTGTGTGTGCCCATTCCAATGGCCACAGCCCTTCTAATAGGATAAACCGCCAAAGTCCCTGATCCATCTCAATAGTGGTGGCTTCCCAGGAAAAACAGGGGCAATCTGAGCCCAACTGAGCACCTACCTGCACTCAGACCCATAGACAGATGTCCCCAGAGGTAAAAAGGAAAGAACAGGCCCCTAGGCACTAATCAGATCCATTGCTTTGGTTTCCAGTCATCTCTCCTCAGATTCCTGGATTTCAAAAGCAGCATATAGCTGTTTCTTGACTCACCCATCAGAAAACATCTCATCTACACATGGGAAACTGGCACGTTGGAGCTGTGTCAAAGCCTCTGTTTAGGAGAACCCTTTAGGGCCCCAGTGCCACCGCTTCATTCCAAAGTCTCCATAGACACAAAAGCACGTTAGGATCCATCCCCAGGGTTGTCCATTTCAACTCAGCGTCCTCGGTTGCTCCCTACAGATCCAGGAGATCTAACCTGTCTGGTTGCTAGAAGACAATTGGAATGCGAGGTGGGATACCCAGCCATCCATCTTTAGAACCCTGCTCAGAATCATTGGCGTGGAGCCAAACAACAGGTCTCAATTGTCCTGCAGAAGACTCTCTGCAGTTTGGAGCTTCTCACAACTCCCCTCGTGGGAAAACCCCCATGGCCTCGTGATGCCCCCGCCCATGCATGAAGGGGCCATCAGGGACAGAAACTCCAACCTGAGCGATCGTCTGATCCTCGCCCTAACTTCAGATGCACGAGATCTCGATTCAGGTCTGAAGATTGTGCCTGCCATGGCCTCACCCAGAAACCTAAGCCTAGCTTGTGTTCTCAGACTTTTGTCGTCAGACTACTGGCCCACAAGCCCTCCAGTTTGGCAATCCAGAACTACAATGCAGCACTCTGCCGGCCCTCCAGAAGAAAAACATTGTCCTCTGGGGCTACCCAGTAACCCCAAATGAGGATCAACCTTCACCGACCTTGGCTGTACCCCAAATACTTAGGCTGACCAGGGCACTAATGCCCTTTCTGACACAGCCTGAGCCTGGACCCCGTGGACCCTCCCAGACAGCTTGCCGCACACTGAGCACATCGAGCCGCCATGGCCTTAGGTCGTCATCGATTCCCAAACTCGGTTTTCAGGTTTCAGAACCTAGACCTTATCTCCAATCACTGCCCAGGGTGAAGGTGATGCAGAAATCAGAACTCCTTCCCCATGGCAAAAAACCTTGTGGTTGGCATGTTGTCCAACGTTCAGTGTAGTTGAAACCAGTGTGGCCCATGAGGCCCCGCCCATGCTGGCGGGCCACATTGGTCAGAAACACACATTGTGACGCTCAGGCTGAGCCCAGTCCTCAAGTAAGGTCACTCAGTGGCTGGATGAAGAGATAGCATATTGGGCTTGCCATGCCCCTAGGCCCCAATTTTTAACCATAGTTCGGGTTGTCCCTTCAGTCTTCCCCACGGCTTGGCTTTGGAATTCCTCTTTTGGTGGGACACCTGACGTAACAAAACTGAAATGAGTCCTCCCATCCCACAGATTGACGAAAAGCATTTGGGAATCGGGCCAAATCCTCAGAGAGGAAGATTCGTCCATGGCCCATGAGGCCTCCCCGACATTCCACGGCCATCGCTGATACAAAATCCAGAGACAAAAGCCTGAGCAAGCACCTCAGACTCGCACTTTCTTCATATCCTGAAGAGTTCTTCTCATGGTTTGTCGATCGGGCCTGCCATACCTACGTCCCCAAACATAAGCTGAGTTTGTGTTGTCATACTTCTGTCCTCAATGTCTTGGGCCACACACCGACCAGGCTGGGCCCCTGGAGCCACACATTAGGACTGTGCCTTCCAATCCATGGGAATTCTGCCCATTCCATGGTCCAGAATCGTACAAATTAGGAGAAACCTCCAAAGTCCCTGAGGCCATACCAATAGTGTGCATCGCCCGGAACAAACAAAGGCTTTCTGACACCAGCTGATAATCGACCTCCACTCATAGCATAGATGGATGACCCCAGAGAAGAAGATTGAACCAGACAGGACCCTAGGCCATAATAGGATCCATTGCTTTGGGTTTCAGGCATGTGTCCTCAAAAGCCTATTCCAATACGAGCATAGGGGTTTTCCTGAGGCACCCATCAGAACTCATCTCGTCTCCACAAGGAAACCTGTGCATGGGAGCCATGTCCAAAGCTTAGGAGAGTACTTCAGGGTCCCGGTGCCATCGCCCCATTCCAAGGCCCTCATGGACACAAAAACACATTAGGACCCATCCTCAGGAAAGTCCATTTCAAATCAGCCACACCGGTTGCTCCCGCAGAGCCATCAGATCAAAACAGTCTTGTTGCTAGGAGAAAATTGGAATGCGAGGCAGGCTTCCCAGGCATTCATTCGCGAACCGTGCTCTGGAGTCATTCCATATGGGATGTCCTGGAGTTGTCCAACAGGTCTCAATTGTCCCGCAGAAGGAATCCTTGAAGGGGGCATCCCACAACTCCCAACGTGGGAAAACCTCAATGGCCTCGAGATTCCGCTCCCTTCATGAAGCGGCCAACATGAAAGAAACTCCACCCTGAGCCAACGTCTGATCCTCGCCGTGACTTCAGATGGATGAGATATTGTTTCAGATCTGCAGGGGGTACCTGCCGTGCCCTCGCCCTGAAACCCAAGTCTAGCTTGTCTTCTCAGACTTCCGTCCTCACACTCCTGGCCCCGAAGCCCTCAAGTTTGGCAAATCCGGACCCACAATGCAGCACTCTGCCTGCCCTCTAGAAAAAAAATTATTGCCTCATGAGCTGCCCAGGCACCTTAAATGAGGGTAAACCTACACAGCACTCGACTTTACCCAAATTATATAGTCTAACCTGGGCACTAATGCACTGTCGAACACAACCTGAGCCCGGACCTCCTGACCAACACCCAGAAAGCTGACCGCACACTGAGCACATAAAACCCGCCATGGCCTTAGGTCATCATCTCTTCCCTACCTCAGTTTTCAGGCTTCAGAACCGAGACCTTATCTCCAATCACTGCCCAGGTGTGAGTGTGATGCAGAAATCAGGACTCCTCCTTACCCATGGCAAGAACCCTTGTGGTTGGCACGTTGTCCAACGTTCAGTGTAGGAGAAACCAGCATTCACCCTGAGGCCCCGCCCATTCTTGAGTGCGACGAGGGCATACACACGCATTGTGACCCTCAGCATGAGTCCTGTCCTCTAGTAAGTCCTCTCAGTGGCTGGACCATTAGATGTCATAATGGGCTTGACATGTCCCTAGGCCCCAATTTTTAACCAGATTTCTGAATGTCCAGTCCCCCCTCCCCAGGGCTCTACTCTGGAATCCATCATTTGGTGGGACACCTGAGGTTAAAAAAGAAAACAACAACAACAACAAAAAAAAAAAAAAAATACGGACTTCTTCCAGCCCACAGAATGACCGCAAACTCTTTGGACGGGGCCAAACCACCAGAGAGTAAGACTCGTCCATTTCCCATGAAGTCACCCAGAAATTCCACGACCATGAGTGACACGATATCCAGAGACAAAAACTTGAGCAGGAGCCTCACACTAGCCCTTCTTTCAAATCCCGAAGAGTTCTCCTCATGGTCTGTAGATCAGTCCTGCCATACCTATGACCCGAAACATAAGCCGAGTTTGTGTTTTCAGACAACTGTCCAAACAGCCCTGGCCTACACAACCTACAGGCTCAGGCCCCTGGAGCCAAACCTGAGGACTGTACTTGCCCTCTCCAAGGGAATTGTGTGCCTATTCCAATGGCCACAACCCTTCTCATAGGATAAACCTCCAAATTCCCTGATCCATCTCAATAGTGGTGGCTTCCCAGGAAAAAAAGGGGCAATCCGAGCCCAACTGAGTACCCACCTGCACTCAGACCCATAGACAGATGTCCCCAGAGGTAAAAAGGAAAGAACAGGCCCCTAGGCACTAATCAGATCCATTGCTTTGGTTTCCAGGCATCTCTCCTCAGAGGCCTGGATTTCAAAAGCAGAATATAGCTGTTTCATGACTCACCCATCAGAAAACATCTCATCTACACATGGGAAACTTGCACGTTGGAGCTGTGTCAAATCCTTTGTTTAGGAGAACCCTTTAGGGCCCCAGTGCCACCGCTTCATTTCAAGGACTCCAAAGACACAAAAGCACATTAGGACCCATCCCCAGGGGTGTCCATTTCAACTCAGCGTCCTCGGTTGCTCCCCACAGATCCAGGAGATCTAACCTGTCTTGTTGCTAGGAGACAATTGGAATGCGAGGTGGGATACCCAGCCATCCATCCTTAGAACCCTGCTCAGAATCATTGGCCTGGAGCCAAACAACAGGTCTCAATTGTCCTGCAGAAGACTCTCTGCAGTTTGGAGCTTCTCACAACTCCCCTCGTGGGAAAACACCCATGGCCTCGTGATGCCCCCCCATTTATGAAGGGGCCATCAGGGACAGAAACTCCAACCTGAGCGATCGTCTGATCCTCGCCCTGACTTCAGATGCACGAGATCTCGATTCAGGTCTGTAGATTGTGCCTGCCATGGCCTCACCCAGAAACCTAAGCCTAGCTTGTGTTCTCAGACTTTTGTCGTCAGACTACTGGCCCACAAGCCCTCCAGTTTGGCAATCCAGAACTACAATGCAGCACTCTGCTAGCCCTCCAGATAAAAAACATTGTCCTCTGGGGCTACCCAGTAACCCCAAATGAGGATCAACCTGCACCGACCTTGGCTGTACCCCAAATACTTAGGCTGACCAGGGCACTAATGCCCTTTCTGACACAGCCTGAGCCTGGACCCCGTGGACCCTCCCAGACAGCTGGCCGCACACTGAGCACATCGAGCCGCCATGGCCTTAGGTCGTCATCTCTTCCCAACCTCGGTTTTCAGGTTTCAGAACCTAGACCTTATCTCCAATCACTGCCCAGGGTTGAAGGTGATGCAGAAATCAGAACTCCTTCCCCATGGCAAGAAACCTTGTGGTTGGCATGTTGTCCATCGTTCAGTGTAGTTGAAACCAGTGTGGCCCATGAGGCCCCGCCCATGCTGGCGGGCCACATTGGTCACAAACACACATTGTGACGCTCAGGCTGAGCCCAGTCCTCAAGTAAGGTCACTCGGTGGCTGGATGAAGAGATAGCATATTGGGCTTGCCATGCCCCTAGGCCCCAATTTTTAACCATAGTTCGGGTTGTCCCTTCAGTCTTCCCCACGGCTTGGCTTTGGAATTCCTCTTTTGGTGGGACATCTGAGATAACAAAACTGAAATGTGTCCTCCCATCCCACAGATTGACGAAAAGCAATTGGGAATCGGGCCAAATCCTCAGAGAGGAAGATTCGTCCATGGCCCATGAGGCCTCCCCGACATTCCACGGCCATCGCTGATCAAAATCCAGAGAAAAAAGCCTGAGCAAGCGCCTCAGACTCGCCCTTTCTTCATGTCCTGAAGATTTCTTCTCATGGTTTGTAGATCGGGCCTGCCATACCTACGTCCCCAACCTAAGCTGAGTTTGTGTTTTCAGACTTCTGTCCTCAAAGTCTTGGGCCACACACCCTCCAGGCTGGGCCCCTGGAGCCACACATTAGGACTGGGCCTACCAATCCATGGGAATTCTGCCCATTCTTTGGTCCAGAATCGTACAAATTAGGAGCAACCTCCAAAGTCCCTGAGGCCATCCCAATAGTGTGGGTCGCCCACAACAAACAAAGGCTTTCTGACACCAGCTGATAATCGACCTCCACTCATACCATAGATGGATGTCCCCAGAGAAGAAGATTGAACCAGAGAGGACCCTAGGCCATAATAGGATCCATTGCTTTGGGTTACAGGCAGGTGTCCTCAAAAGCCTGATTCCAATACGAGCATAGGGGTTTTCCTGAGGCACCCATCAGAACTCATCTCGTCTCCACAAGGAAACCTGGGAGCCATGTCCAAAGCTTAGGAGAGTACTTCTGGGTCCCGGTGCCACCGCCCCATTCCAAGGCCCTCATGGACACAAAAACACATTAGGACCCATCCTCAGGAAAGTCCATTTCAACTCAGCCACCCCGGTTGCTCCGGCAGAGCCATCAGATCTAAACTGTCTTGTTGCTAGGAGATAATTGGAATGCGAGGCGGGCTTCCCAGGCATCCATCCGCGAACGGTGCTCTGGAGTCATTCCATATGGGATGTCCTGGAGCTGTCCAACAGGTCTCAATTGTCCCGCAGAAGAAATCCTTGAAGGGGGCATCCCACAACTCCCAACGTGGGAAAACCTCAATGGCCTCGAGATTCCGCTCCCTTCATGAAGCGGCCGTCATGCTCAGAAAGTCCCACCTGAGCCAACGTCTGATCCTCGCCCTGACTTCAGATGCATGAGATATTGGTTCAGATCTGCAGGGGGTACCTGCCGTGCCCTCGCCCTGAAACCCAAGTCTAGCTTGTCTTCTCAGACTTCCGTCCTCACACTCCTGGCCCCGAAGCCCTCAAGGTTGGCAATTCCGGACCCACAATGCAGCACTCTGCCTGCCCTCTAGAAAAAAAAATTATTGCCTCATGAGCTGCCCAGGCACCTTAAATGAGGGTAAACCTACACAGCACTCGACTTTACCCAAATTATAAAGTCTAACCTGGGCACTAATGCACTGTCGAACACAACCTGAGCCCGGACCTCCTGGAAAACACCCAGAAAGCTGACCGCACACTGAGCACATAAAACCCGCCATGGCCTTAGGTCATCATCTCTTTCCTACCTCAGTTTTCAGGCTTCAGAACCGAGACCTTATCTCCAATCACTGCCCAGGGGTGAGTGTGATGCAGAAGTCAGAACTCCTCCTTACCCATGGCAAGAATCCTTGTGGTTGGCATGTTGTCCAACGTTCAGTGTAGGAGAAACCAGCATTCACCCTGAGGCCCCGCCCATTCTTGATTGCGACGAGGGCATACACACGCATTGTGACCCTCAGCATGAGTCCTGTCCTCTAGTAAGTCCTCTCCGTGGCTGGACCATTAGATGTCATAATGGGCTTGACATGTCCCTAGGCCCCAATTTTTAACCAGATTTCTGATTGTCCAGTCGCCCCTCCCCAGGGCGCTACTCTGGAATCCATCATTTGGTGGGACACTTGAGGTTAAAAAGGAAAACAACAACAACAACAAAAAAAAAAAAACGGACTTCTTCCAGCCCACAAAATGACCCCAAACTCTTTGGATGGGGCCAAACCACCAGAGAGTAAGACTCGTCCATTTCCCCTGAAGTCACCCAGAAATTCCACGACCATGAGTGACACGATATCCAGAGACAAAAACTTGAGCAGGAGCCTCACCCTCGCCCTTCTTTCAAATCCCGAAGAGTTCTCCTCATGGTCTGTAAATCAGTCCTGCCATACCTATGACCCGAAACATAAGCCGAGTTTGTGTTTTCAGACAACTGTCCAAACAGCCCTGGCCTACACAACCTACAGGCTCAGGCCCCTGGAGCCAAACCTGAGGACTGTACTTGCCCTCTCCAAGGGAATTGTGTGTGCCCATTCCAATGGCCACAACACTTCTCATAGGATAAACCTCCAAAGTCACTGATCCATCCCAAAAGTGGTGGCTTCCCAGGAAAAACAGGGGCAATCTGAGCCCAAATAAGCACCTCCCTGCACTCAGACCCATAGACAGATGTCCCCAGAGGTAAAAAGGAAAGAACAGGCCCCTAGGCACTAATCAGACCAATTGCATTGGTTTCCAGGCATCTCTCCTCAGAGGCCTGGATTTCAAAAGCAGCATATAGTTGTTTCTTGACTCACCCATCAGAAAACATCTCATCTACACATGGGAAACGTGCATGTTGGAGCTGTGTCAAAGCCTCTGTTTAGGAGAACCCTTTAGGGCACCAGTGCCACCTCTTCATTCCAAGGTCTCCATAGACACAAAAGCACATTAGAAACCATCCTTAGGGGTGTCCATTTCAACACAGCGACCTCGGTTGCTCCCCACAGATCCAGGACATTTAAACTGTCTTGTTGCTAGGAGACAATTGGAATGCGAGGTGGGCTACCCAGCCATCCATCCTTAGAACCCTGCTCAGAATCATTGGCCTGGAGCCAAACAACAGGTCTCAATTGTCCTGCAGAAGACTCTCTGCAGTTTGGAGCTTCTCACAACTCCCATCGTGGGAAAACCCCCATGGCCTCGTGATGCCCCCGCCTATTCATGAAGGGGCCATCAGGGACAGAAACTCCAACCTGAGCGATTGTCTGATCCTCGCGCTGACTTCAGATGCACGAGATCTCGATTCAGTTCTGTAGATTGTGCCTGCCATGGCCTCACCCAGAAACCTAAGCCTAGCTTGTGTTCTCAGACTTTTGTCGTCAGACTACGGGCCCACAAGCCCTCCAGTTTGGCAATCCAGAACTACAATGCAGCACTCTGCCGGCCCTCCAGAAGAAAAACATTGTCCTCTGGGGCTACCCAGTAACCCCAAATGAGGATCAACCTGCACCGACTTTGCCTGTACCCCAAATACATAGGCTGACCAGGGCACTAATGCCCTTTCTGACACAGCCAGAGCCCTGAGCCCCTGTCCCCTCCCAGACAGCTGGCCGCACACTGAGCACATCCAGCCGCCATGGCCTTAGGTTGTCATCTCTCCCCAACCTCGGTTTTCAGGTTTCAGAACCTAGACCTTATCTCCAATCACTGACCAGGGTTGATGGTGATGCAGAAATCAGAACTCCTTCCCATGGCAAGAAACCTTGTGGTTGGCATGTTGTCCAACGTTCAGTGTAGTTGAAAACAGTGTGACCCATGAGGCCCCGCCCATGCTCGCGGGCCACATTGGTCACAAACACACATTGTGACGCTCAGGCTGATCCCAGTCCTCAAGTAAGGCCGCTCAGGGGTTGGATGAAGAGATAGCATATTGGGCTTGCCATGCCCCTAGGCCCCAATTTTTAACCATAGTTCGGGTTTTCCCTTCAGTCTTCCCCACGGCTTGGCTTTGGATTTTCTCTTTTGGTGGGACACATGAGGTAACAAAACTGAAATGAGTCCTCCCATCCCACAGATTGACGAAAAGCAATTGGGAATCGGGCCAAATCCTCAGAGAGGAAGATTCGTCCACGGCCCATGAGGCCTCCCCGACATTCCACGGCCATCGCTGATACAAAATCCAGAGACAAAAGCCTGAGCAAGCGCCTCAGACTAGCACTTTCTTCATATCCTGAAGAGTTCTTCTCATGGTTTGTAGATCGGGCCTGCCATACCTACGTCCCCAAATCTAAGCTGAGTTTGTGTTTTCAGACTTCTGTCCTCAAAGTCTTGGGCCAACCACCCTGCAGGCTGGGCCCCTGGAGCCACACATTAGGACTGTGCCTACCAATCCATGGGAATTCTGCCCATTACATGGTCCAAAATAGTACAAATTAGGAGAAACCTCCAAAGTCCCTGAGGCCATCCCAATAGTGTAGTTCGCCCGGAACAAACAAGGGCTGTCTGACACCAGCTGATAATCGCCCTCCACTCATACCATAGATGGATGTCCCCAGAGAAGAAGATTGAACCAGACAGGACCCTAGGCCATAATAGGATCCATTGCTTTGGGTTACAGGCATGTGTTTTCAAAAGCCTGATTCCAATACGAGCATAGGGGTTTTCCTGAGGCACCCATCAGAACTCATCTCGTCTCCACAAAAAAACCTGTGCATGGGAGCCATGTCCAAAGCTTAGGAGAGTACTTCAGGGTCCCGGTGCCACCGCCCCATTCCAAGGCCCTCATGGACACAAAAACACATTAGGACCCATCCTCAGGAAAGTCCATTTCAACTCAGCCACCCCGGTTGCTCCGGCAGAGCCATCAGATCAAAACTGTCTTGTTGTTAGGAGACAATTGGAATGCGAGGCGGGCTTCCCAGTCATCCATCCGCGAACGGTGCTCTGGAGTCATTCCATATGGGATGTCCTGGAGCTGTCCAACAGGTCTCAATTGTCCCGCAGAAGGAATCCTTGAAGGGGGCATCCCACAACTCCCAACGTGGGGAAACCTCAATGGCCCCGAGATTCCGCTCCCTTCATAAAGCGGCCGTCATGCACAGGAACTCCAACCTGAGCCAACGTCTGATCCTCGCCCTGACTTCAGAAGCATGAGATAGTGGTTCAGATCTGCAGGGGTTACCTGTCGTGCCCTCGCCCTGAAACCCATGTCTAGCTTGTCTTCTCACACTTCCGTCCTCAAACTCATGGCCCCGAAGTCCTAAAATTTGGCAATTCCAAACCCACAATGCAGCACTCTGCTGGCCCTCTAGAAAAAAAAAAATATTGCCTCATGAGCTGCCCAGGCACCTTAAATGAGGGTAAACCTACACAGCCCTCGACTTTAACCAAATTATATAGTCTAACCTGGGCACTAATGCACTGTCGAACACAACCTGAGCCCGGACCTCCTGACCAACACCCAGAAAGCTGACCGCACACTGAACACATAAAACCCGCCATGGCCTTAGGTCATCATCTCTTCCCTACCTCAGTTTTCAGGCTTCAGAACCGAGACCTTATCTCCAATCACTGCCCAGGGGTGAGTGTGATGCAGAAATCAGAACTCCTCCTTACCCATGGCAAGAATCCTTGTCGTTGGCACGTTCAGTGTAGGAGAAACCAGCATTCACCCTGAAGCCCCCCCCATTATTGAGTGCGATGAGGGCATACAAACACATTGTGACCCTCAGCATGAGTCCTGTCCTCTAGTAAGTCCTCTCAGTGGCTGAACCATTTGATGTCATAATGGGCTTGACATGTCCCTAGGCCCCAATTTTTAACCAGATTTCTGATTGTCCAGACGCCCCTCCCCAGGGCTCTACTCGGGAATCCATCATTTGGTGGGACACCTGAGGTTAAAAAAGTAAACAACAACAACAACAAAAAAAACGGACTTCTTCCAGCCCACAGAATGACCCTAAACTCTTTGGACTGGGCCAAACCACCAGAGAGTAAGACTCGTCCATTTCCCATGAAGTCACCCAGAAATTCCACGACCATGAGTGACACGATATCAAGAGACAAAAACTTGAGAAGGAGCCTCACTCGCCCTTCTTTCAAATCCCGAGGAGTTCTCCTCATGGTCTGTAGATCAGTCCTGCCATACCTATGACCTGAAACATAAGCCGAGTTTGTGTTTTCAGACAACTGCCCAAACAGCCCTGGCCTACACAACCTACAGGCTCGGGCCCCTGGAGCCAAACCTGAGGACTGTACTTGCCCTCTCCAAGGGAATTGTGTGTGCCCATTCCAATGGCCACAACCCTTCTAATAGGATAAACCTCCAAACTCCCTGCTCCATCTCAATAGTGGTGGCTTCCTAGGAAAAACAGGCGCAATCTGAGCCCAAGTGAGCACCTACCTGCACTCAGACCCATAGACAGATGTCCCCAGAGGTAAAAAGGAAAGAACAGGCCCCTAGGCACTAATCAGATCCATTGCTTTGGTTTCCAGGCATCTCTCCTCAGAGGCCTGGATTTCAAAAGCAGCATGTAGCTGTTTCTTGACTCACCCATCAGAAAACATGTCATCTGCACATGGGAAATTTGCACGTTGGAGCTGTGTCAAAGCCTCTGTTTAGGAGAACCCTTTAGGGCCCCAGTGCCACCGCTTCATCCAAGGACTCCATAGATACAAAAGCACGTTAGGACCCATCCCCAGGGGTGTCCATTTCAACTCAGCGTTTTCGGTTACTCCCCACAGATCCAGGAGATCTAACCTGTCTTGTTGCTAGGAGACAATTGGAATGCGAGGTGGGCTACCCAGCCATCCATCCTTAGAACCCTGCTCAGAATCATTGGCCTGGAGCCAAACAACAGGTCTCAATTGTCCTGCAGAAGACTCTCTGCAGTTTGCAGCTTCTCACAACTCCCATCGTGGGAAAACACCCATGGCCTCGTGATGCCCCCCCCATTCATGAAGGGGCCATCAGGGACAGAAACTCCAACCTGAGCGATCGTCTGATCCTCGCCCTGACTTCAGATGCACGAGATCTCGATTCAGGTCTGTAGATTGTGCCTGCCATGGCCTCACCCAGAAACCTAAGCCTAGCTTGTGTTCTCAGACTTTTGTCGTCAGACTACTTGCCCACAAGCCCTCCAGTTTGGCAATCCAGAACTACAATGCAGCACTCTGCCGACCCTCCAGAAGAAAAACATTGTCTTCTGGGGATACCCAGTAACCCCAAATGAGGATCAACCTGCACCGACCATGGCTGTACCCCAAATGCATAGGCTGACCAGGGCACTAATGCCCTTTCTGACACAGCCTGAGCCTGGAGCCCCTAGCCCCTCCCAGACAGCTGACCGCACACTGAGCACATCCAGCCGCCATGGCCTTAGGTCGTCATCTCTTCCCAACCTCGGTTTTCAGGTTTCAGAACCTAGACCTTATCTCCAATCAGTGCCCAAGGTTGAAGGTGATGCAGAAATCAGAACTCCTTCCCCATGGCAAGAAACCTTGTGGTTGGCATGTTGTCCAACGTTCAGTGTCGTGGAAACCAGTGTGGCCGATGAGGCCCCGCCCATGCTCGCGGGCCACATTGGTGAAAAACACACATTGTGACCCTCAGGCTGAGCCCAGTCCTCAAGTAAGGCCACTCAGTGGCTGGATGAAGAGATAGCATATTGGGCTTGCCATGCCCCTAGGCCCCATTTTTTAACCATAGTTCGGGTTGTCCCTTCAGTCTTCCCCACGGCTTTGCTTTGGAATTCCTCTTTTGGTGGGACACCTGAGGTAACAATCCTGAAATGAGTCCTCCCATCCCACAGATTGACGAAAAGCAATTGGGAATCGGGCCAAATCCTCAGAGAGGAAGATTCGTCCATGGCCCATGAGGCCTCCCCGACATTCCTCGGCCATCGCTGATACAAAATCCAGAGACAAAAGCCTGAGCAAGCGCCTCAGTCTCGCACTTTCTTCATATCCTGAAGATTTCTTCTCATGGATTGTCGATCGGGCCTGCCATACATACGTCCCCAAACCTACGCTGAGTTTGTGTTTTCAGACTTCTGTCCTCAAAATCTTGGGCCACACACGCTCCAGGCTGGGCGCCTGGAGCCACACATTAGGACTCTGCCTACCAATCCATGGGAATTCTGCCCATTCCATGGTCTAAAATCGTACAAATTAGGAGAAACCTCCAAAGTCCCTGAGGCCATCCCAATAGTGTAGGTCGCCCGGAACAAACAAGGACTGTCTGACACCAGCTGATTATCGACATCCACTCATACCATAGATGGATGTCCCCAGAGAAGAAGATTGAACCAGACAGGACCCTAGGCCATAATAGGATCCATTGCTTTGGGTTACAGGCATGTGTCCTCAAAAGCCTGATTCCAATACGAGCATAGCGGTTTTCCTGAGGCACCCATCAGAACTCATCTCGTCTCCACAAGGAAACCTGTGCATGGGAGCCATGTCCAAAGCTTAGGAGAGTACTTCAGGGTCCCGGTGCCACCGCCCCATTCCAAGGCCCTCATGGACACAAAAATACATTAGGACCCATCCTCAGGAAAGTCCATTTCAACTCAGCCACCCCGGTTGCTCCGGCAGAGCCATCAGATCAAAACTGTCTTGTTGTTAGGAGACAATTGGAATGCGAGGCTGGCTTCCCAGTCATCCATCCGCGAACGGTGCTCTGGAGTCATTCCATATGGGATGTCCTGGAGCTGTCCAACAGGTCTCAATTGTCCCGCAGAAGGAATCCTTGAAGGGGGCATCCCACAACTCCCAACGTGGGGAAACCTCAATGGCCCCGAGATTCCGCTCCCTTCATAAAGCGGCCGTCATGCACAGGAACTCCAACCTGAGCCAACGTCTGATCCTCGCCCTGACTTCAGAAGCATGAGATAGTGGTTCAGATCTGCAGGGGTTACCTGTCGTGCCCTCGCCCTGAAACCCATGTCTAGCTTGTCTTCTCACACTTCCGTCCTCAAACTCATGGCCCCGAAGTCCTAAAATTTGGCAATTCCAAACCCACAATGCAGCACTCTGCCGGCCCTCTAGAAAAAAAAAAAATATTGCCTCATGAGCTGCCCAGGCACCTTAAATGAGGGTAAACCTACACAGAACTCGACTTTAACCAAATTATATAGTCTAACCTGGGCACTAATGCACTGTCGAACACAACCTGAGCCCGGACCTCCTGACCAACACCCAGAAAGCTGACCGCACACTGAACACATAAAACCCGCCATGGCCTTAGGTCATCATCTCTTCCCTACCTCAGTTTTCAGGCTTCAGAACCGAGACCTTATCTCCAATCACTGCCCAGGGGTGAGTGTGATGTAGAAATCAGAACTCCTCCTTACCCATGGCAAGAATCCTTGTCGTTGGCACGATCAGTGTAGGAGAAACCAGCATTCACCATGAGGCCCCCCCAATTATTGAATGCGATGAGGGCATACAAACACATTGTGACCCTCAGCATGAGTCCTGTCCTCTAGTAAGTCCTCTCAGTGGCTGAACCATTTGATGTCATAATGGGCTTGACATGTCCCTAGGCCCCAATTTTTAACCAGATTTCTGATTGTCCAGACGCCCCTCCCCAGGGCTCTACTCGGGAATCCATCATTTGGTGGGACACCTGAGGTTAAAAAAGAAAACAACAACAACAACAACAACAACAAAAAAAACGGACTTCTTCCAGCCCACAGAATGACCCTAAACTCTTTGGACTGGGCCAAACCACCAGAGAGTAAGACTCGTCCATTTCCCATGAAGTCACCCAGAAATTCCACAACCATGAGTGACACGATATCAAGAGACAAAAACTTGAGAAGGAGCCTCACTCGCCCTTCTTTCAAATCCCGAGGAGTTCTCCTCATGGTCTGTAGATCAGTCCTGCCATACCTATGACCCGAAACATAAGCCGAGTTTGTGTTTTCAGACAACTGTCCAAACAGCCCTGGCCTACACAACCTACAGGCTCGGGCCCCTGGAGCCAAACCTGAGGACTGTACTTGCCCTCTCCAAGGGAATTGTGTGTGCCCATTCCAATGGCCACAACCCTTCTAATAGGATAAACCTCCAAAGTCCCTGCTCCATCTCAATAGTGGTGGCTTCCTAGGAAAAACAGGGGCAATCTGAGCCCAACTGAGCACCTACCTGCACTCAGACCCATAGACAGATGTCCCCAGAGCTAAAAAGGAAAGAACAGGCCCCTAGGCACTAATCAGATCCATTGCTTTGGTTTCCAGGCATCTCTCCTCAGAGGCCTGGATTTCAAAAGCAGCATATAGCTGTTTCTTGACTCACCCATCAGAAAACATGTCATCTGCACATGGGAAATTTGCACGTTGGAGCTGTGTCAAAGCCTCTGTTTAGGAGAACCCTTTAGGGCCCCAGTGCCACCGCTTCATCCAAGGACTCCATAGATACAAAAGCACGTTAGGACCCATCCCCAGGCGTGTCCATTTCAACTCAGCGTTTTCGGTTGCTCCCCACAGATCCAGGAGATCTAACCTGTCTTGTTGCTAGGAGACAATTGGAATGCGAGGTGGGCTACCCAGCCATCCATCCTTAGAACCCTGCTCAGAATCATTGGCCTGGAGCCAAACAACAGGTCTCAATTGTCCTGCAGAAGACTCTCTGCAGTTTGCAGCTTCTCACAACTCCCATCGTGGGAAAACACCCATGGCCTCGTGATGCCCCCCCCATTCATGAAGGGGCCATCAGGGACAGAAACTCCAACCTGAGCGATCGTCTGATCCTCGCCCTGACTTCAGATGCACGAGATCTCGATTCAGGTCTGTAGATTGTGCCTGCCATGGCCTCACCCAGAAACCTAAGCCTAGCTTGTGTTCTCAGACTTTTGTCGTCAGACTACTTGCCCACAAGCCCTCCAGTTTGGCAATCCAGAACTACAATGCAGCACTCTGCCGACCCTCCAGAAGAAAAACATTGTCTTCTGGGGCTACCCAGTAACCCCAAATGAGGATCAACCTGCACCGACCATGGCTGTACCCCAAATGCATAGGCTGACCAGGGCACTAATGCCCTTTCTGACACAGCCTGAGCCTGGAGCCCCTGGCCCCTCCCAGACAGCTGACCGCACACTGAGCACATACAGCCGCCATGGCCTTAGGTCGTCATCTCTTCCCAACCTCGGTTTTCAGGTTTCAGAACCTAGACCTTATCTCCAATCACTGCCCAAGGTTGAAGGTGATGCAGAAATCAGAACTCCTTCCCATGGCAAGAAACCTTGTGGTTGGCATGTTGTCCAACGTTCACTGTAGTTGAAACCAGTGTGGCCCATGAGGCCCCGCCCATGCTCGCGGGCCACATTGGTCACAAACACACATTGTGACGCTCAGGCTGAGCACAGTCCTCAAGTAAGGCCGCTCAGTGGCTGGATGAAGAGATAGCATATTGGGATTGCCATGCCCCTAGGCCCCAATTTTTAACCATAGTTCGGGTTGTCCCTTCAGTCTTCCCCACGGCTTGGCTTTGGAATTCCTCTTTTGGTGGGACACCTGAGGTAACAAAACTGAAATGAGTCCTCCCATCCCACAGATTGACGAAAAGCAATTGGGAATCGGGCCAAATCCTCAGAGAGGAAGATTCCTCCATGGCCCATGAGGCCTCCCCGACATTCCACGGCCATCGCTGATACAAAATCCAGAGACAAAAGCCTGAGCAAGCGCCTCAGACTAGCACTTTCTTCATATCCTGAAGAGTTCTTCTCATGGTTTGTAGATCGGGCCTGCCATACCTACGTCCCCAAATCTAAGCTGAGTTTGTGTTTTCAGACTTCTGTCCTCAAAGTCTTGGGCCAACCACCCTGCAGGCTGGGCCCCTGGAGCCACACATTAGGACTGTGCCTACCAATCCATGGGAATTCTGCCCATTACATGGTCCAAAATAGTACAGATTAGGAGAAACCTCCAAAGTCCCTGAGGCCATCCCAATAGTGTAGTTCGCCCGGAACAAACAAGGGCTGTCTGACACCAGCTGATAATCGCCCTCCACTCATACCATAGATGGATGTCCCCAGAGAAGAAGATTGAACCAGACAGGACCCTAGGCCATAATAGGATCCATTGCTTGGGGTTTCAGGCATGTGTCCTCAAATCCTGATTCCAATACGAGCATAGGGGTTTTCCTGAGGCACCCATCAGAACTCATCTCGTCTCCACAAGGAAACCTGTGCATGGGAGCCATGTCCAAAGCTTAGGAGAGTACTTCAGGGTCCCGGTGCCACCGCCCCATTCCAAGGCCCTCATGGACACAAAATCACATTAGGACCCATCCTCAGGAAAGTCCATTTCAACTCAGCCACCCCGGTTGCTCCGGCAGAGCCATCAGATCTAAACTGTCTTGTTGCTAGGAGACAATTGGAATGCGAGGCGGGCTTCCCAGGCATCCATCCGCGAATGGTGCTCTGGAGTCATTCCATATGGGATGTCCTGGAGCTGTCCAACAGTTCTCAAATGTCCCGCAGAAGGAATCCTTGAAGGGGGCATCCCACAACTCCCAACGTGGGAAAACCTCAATGGCACCGAGATTCCCCTCCCTTCATAAAGCGGCCGTCATGCACAGGAACTCCAACCTGAGCCAACGTCTGATCCTCGCCCTGACTTCAGAAGCATGAGATAGTGGTTCAGATCTGCAGGGGGTACCTGTCGTGCCCTCGCCCTGAAACCCATGTCTAGCTGTCTTCTCACACTTCTGTCCTCAAACTCCTGGCCCCGAAGTCCTAAAATTTGGCAATTCCGGACCCACAATGCAGCACTCTGCCGGCCCTCTAGAAAAAAAAAAAAATTATTGCCTCATGAGCTGCCCAGGCACCTTAAATGAGGATAAACCTACACAGCACTCGACCTTACCCAAATTATATAGTCTAACCTGGGCACTAATGCACTGTCGAACACAACATGAGCCCGGACCTCCTGACCAAAACCCAGAAAGCTGACCGCACACTGAGCACATAAAAGCCGCCATGGCCTTAGGTCATCATCTCTTCCCTACCTCAGTTTTCAGGCTTCAGAAACGAGAACTTATCTCCAATCACTGCCCAGGGGTGAATGTTATGCAGAAATCAGAACTCCTCCTTACCCATGGCAAGAACCCTTGTGGTTGGCACGTTGTCCAAAGTTCAGTGTAGGAAAAACCAGCATTCACCCTGAGGCCCCGCCCATTCTTGAGTGCGACGAGGGCATACACACGCATTGTGACCCTCAGCATGAGTCCTGTCCTCTAGTAAGTCCTCTCAGTGGCTGGACCTTTAGATGTCATAATGGGCTTGACATGTCACTAGGCCCCAATTTTTAACCAGATTTCTGACTGTCCAGTCACCCCTCCCCAAGTCTCTACTCTGGAATCCTTCATTTGGTGGGACACCTGAGGTTAAAAAAGATAACAACAACAACAACAACAACAACAACAAAAAAAAACGGACTTCTTCCAGCCCACAGAATGACCCCAATCTCTTTGGACGGGGCCAAAACACCAGAGAGTAAGACTCGTCCATTTCCCATAGAGTCACCCAGAAATTCCACGACCATGAGTGACACGATATCCAGAGGCAAAAACCTGAGAAGTATCCTCACACTCGCCCTTCTTTCAAATCCCGAAGAGTTCTCCTCATGGTCTGTACATCAGTCCTGCCATACCTATGACCCGAAACATAAGCCGAGTTTGTGTTTTCAGACAACTGTCCAAACAGCCCTGGCCTACACAACCTACAGGCTCAGGCCCCTGGAGCCAAACCTGAGGACTGTACTTGCCCTCTCCAAGGGAATTGTGTGTGCCCATTCCAATGGCCACAACCCTTCTAATTGGATAAACCTCCAAAGTCCCTGATCCATCTCAATAGTGGTGGCTTCCCAGGAAAAACAGGGGCAATCTGAGCACTACAGAGCACCTACCTGCACTCAGACCCATAGACAGATGTCCCCAGAGGTAAAAAGGAAAGAACAGGCCCCTAGGCACTAATCAGATCCATTGCTTTGGTTTCCAGGCATCTCTCCTCAGAGGCCTGGATTTCAAAAGCAGCATATAGCTGTTTCATGACTCACCCATCAGAAAACATCTCATCTACACATAGGAAACTTGCACGTTGGAGCTGTGTGAAAGCCTCTGTTTAGGAGAACACATTAGGGCACCAGTGCCACCTCTTCATTCCAAGGTCTCCATAGACACAAAAGCACATTAGGACCCATCCTTAGGGGTGTCCATTTCAACACAGCGTCCTCGGTTGCTCCCCACAGATCCAGCAGATTTAACCTGTCTTGTTGCTAGGAGACAATTGGAATGCGAGGTGGGCTACGCAGCCATCCATCCTTAGAACCCTGCTCAGAATCATTGTCCTGGAGCCAAGCAACGGTCTCAATTGACCTGCAGAAGACTCTCTGCTGTTTGGAGCTTGTCATATCTCTCATCGTGGGAAAACCCCCATGGCCTCCTGGTGGCCCCCCCCCCATTCATGAAGGGGCCATCAGGGACAGAAACTCCAACCTGAGCGATCGTCTGATCCTCACCCTGACTTCAGATGCACGAGATCTCTATTCAGGTCTGTAGATTGTGCCTGCCATGGCCTCACCCAGAAACCTAAGCCTAGCTTGTGTTCTCAGACTTTTGTCGTCAGACTACTTGCCCACAAGCCCTCCAGTTTGGCAATCCAGAACTACAATGCAGCACTCTGCCGACCCTCCAGAAGAAAAACATTGTCTTCTGGGGCTACCCAGTAACCCCAAATGAGGATCAACCTACACCGACCTTGGCTGTACCCCAAATACATAGGCTGACCAGAGCACTAATGCCCTTTCTGACACAGCCTGAGCCTGGAGCCCCTAGCCCGTCCCAGACAGCTGGCAGCACACTGAGCACATCGAGCCTCCGTGGCCTTAGGACGTCATCTCTTCCCAACCTCGGTTTCCAGGTTTCAGAACCTAGACCTAATCTCCAATCACTGCCCTAGTTTGAAAGTGATGCAGAAATCAGAACTCCTTCCCCATGGCAAGACACCTTGTGGTTGGCATGTTGTCCAACGTTCAGGGTCGTTCAAACCAGTGTGGACCATGAGGCCCCGGGAATGCTCGCGGGCCACATTGGTCACAAACACACATTGTGACCCTCAGGATGAGCCCAGTCCTCAAGTAAGGCCACTCAGTGGCTGGATGAAGAGATAGCATATTGGGCTTGCCATGCCCCTAGGCCCCAATTTTTAAAAATATTTCGGGTTGTCCCTTCAGTCTTCCCCACGGCTTGGCTTTGGAATTCCTCTTTTGGTGGGACACCTGAGGTAACAAACCTGAAATGAGTCCTCCCATCCCACAGATTGACGAAAAGCAATTGGGTATCGGGCCAAATTCTCAGAGAGGGAGATTCGTCCATGGCCCATGAGGCCTCCCCGACATTCCACGGCCATCGCTGATACAAAATCCAGAGACAAAATCCTGAGCAAACGACTCAGACTCGCACTTTCTTCATATCCTGAAGAGTTCTTCTCATGGTTTGTAGATCAGGCCTGCCATACCTACGTCCCCAAACCTAATCTGAGTTTGTTTTCAGACAACTGTCCAAACAGCCAAGGCCTACACAACCCACAGGCTCAGGCCCCTGGAGCCAAACCTGACGACTGTACTTGCCTATTCCAAGGGAATTGTTTGTGCCCATTCCATGGCCACAACCCTTCAAATAGGATAAACCTCCAAAGTCCCTGATCCATCTCAAAAGTGGTGGCTTCCCAGGAAAAACAGGGGCAATCTACTCAAATGAGCACCTACCTGCACTCAGACCCATAGACAGATGTCCCCAGAGGTAAAAAGGAAAGAACAGGCCCCTAGGCACTAATCAGATCCATTGCTTTGGTTTCCAGGCATCTCTCCTCAGAGGCCTGGATTTCAAAAGCAGCATATAGCTGTTTCTTGATTCACCCATCAGAAAACATCTCATCTACACATGGGAAACTTGCACGTTGGAGCTGGGTCAAAGCCTCTGTTTAGGAGAACCCTTTAGGGCCCCAGTGCCACCGCTTCATTCCAAGGTCTCCATAGACACAAAAGCACATTAGGACCAATCCCCAGGGGTGTCCATTTCAACTCAGCATCCTCGGTAGCTGACCACAGATCCAGGAGATCTAACCTGTCTTGTTGCTAGGAGACAATTGGAATGCGAGGTGGGCTACCCAGCCATCCATCCTTAGAACCCTGCTCAGAATCATTGCCCTGGAGCCAAACAACAGGTCTCAATATTCCTGCAGAAGACTCTCTGCAGTTTGGAGCTTCTCACAACTCCCATAGTGGGAAAACACCCATGGCCTCGTGATGCCCCCCCCCATTCATGAAGGGGCCATCAGGGACAGAAACTCCAACCTGAGCGATCGTCTGATCCTCGCCCTGACTTCAGATGCACGAGATCTCGATTCAGGTCTGTAGATTGTGCCTGCCATAGCCTCACCCAGAAACCTAAGCCGAGCTTGTGTTCTTAGACTTTTGTCGTCAGACTACTGGCCCACAAGCCCTCCATTTGGAAATCCAGAACTACAATGGAGCACTATGCCTGCGCTCCAGAAGAAAAACATTGTCCTCTGGGGCTACCCAGTAACCCCAAATGAGGATCAACCTTCACCGACCTTGGCTGTACCCCAAATACATAGGCTGACCAGGGCACTAATGCCCTTTCTGACACAGCCTGAGCCTGGACCCCTTGGCCCCTCCCAGACAGCTGGCCACACACTGAGCACGTCTAGCCGCCATGGCCTTAGGTCGTCATCTCTTCCCAACCTCGGTTTTCAGGTTTCAGAACCTAGACCTTATCTCCAATCACTGCCCAAGGTTGAAGGTGATGCAGAAATCAGAACTCCTTCCCCATGGCAAGAAACCTTGTGGTTGGCATGTTGTCCAACGTTCAGTGTCGTGGAAACCAGTGTGGCCCATGAGGCCCCGCCCATGCTCGCGGGCCACATGGTTCACAAACACACATTGTGACCCTCAGGCTGAGCCCAGTCCTCAAGTAAGGCCACTCAGTGGCTGGATGAAGAGATAGCAAATTGGGCTTGCCATGCCCCTAGGCCCCAATTTTTAACCATAGTTCGGGTTTTCCTTTCAGTCTTCCCCACTGCTTTGATTTGGAGTTCCTCCTTTGGTGGGACACCTGAGGTAACAAACCTGAAATGAGTCCTCCCATCCCACAGATTTACGAAAAGCAATTGGGAATCGGGCCTAATCCTCAGAGAGGAAGATTCGTCTATGGCCCATGAGGCCTCCCCGACATTCCACGGCCATCGCTGATACAAAATCCAGAGACAAAAGCCTGAGCAAGCGCCTCAGACTCGCACTTTCTTCATATCCTGAAGAGTTCTCATGGTTTGTCGATCGGGCCTGCCATACCTACGTCCCCAAACCTAAGCTGAGTTTGTGTTTTCAGACTTCTGTCCTCAAAGTCTTGGGCCACACACCCTCCAGGCTGGGCACCTTGAGCCACACATTAGGACTGTGCCTACCAATCCATGGGAATTCTGCCCATGCCATGGTCCAAAATCGTACAAATTAGGAGAAACCTCCAAAGTTCCTGAGGCCATCCCAATAGTGTAGGTCGACCGGAACAAACAAGGGCTGTCTGACACCAGCTGATAATCGACCTCCACTCATACCATAGATGGATGTCCCCAGAGAAGAAGATTGAACCAGACAGACCCTAGGCCATAATAGGATACATTGCTTTGGGTTACAGGCATGTGTCCTCAAAAGCCTGATTCCAATACGAGCATAGGGGTTTTCCTGAGACACCCATCAGAACTCATCTCGTCTCCACAAGGAAACCTGTGCATGGGAGCCATGTCCAAAGCTTAGGAGAGTACTTCAGGGTCCCGGTGCCACCGCCCCATTCCAAGGCCCTCATGGACAGAAAAACACATTAGGACCCATCCTCAGGAAAGTCCATTTCAACTCAGCCACCCCGGTTGCTCCGGCAGAGCCATCAGATCAAAACTGTCTCGTTGCTAGGAGACAATTGGAATGCGAGGCGGGCTTTCCAGGCATCCATCCGCGATCGGTGCTCTAGACTATATCCATATGGGATGTCCTGGAGCTGTCCAACAGGTCTCAATTGTCCCGCAGAAGGAATCCTTGAAGGGGGCATCCCACAACTCCCAACGTGGTAAAACCTCAATGGCCTCGAGATTCCGCTCCCTTCATGAAGCGGCCGTCATGCTCAGAAACTCCAACCTGAGCCAACGTCTGATCCTCGCCCTGACTTCAGAAGCATGATATATTGGTTCAGATCTGCAGGGGGTACCTGCCGTGCCTTTGCCCTGAAACCCAAGTCTAGCTTGTCTTCTCACACTTTCGTCCTCACACTCCTGGCCCCGAATTCCTAAAATTTGGCAATTCCGGACCCACAATGCAGCACTCTGCCGGCCCTCTAGAAAAAAAAAAAAAAATATTGCCTCATGAGCTACCCAGGCACCTTAAATGAAGATAAACCTACACAGCACTCGACCTTACCCAAATTATATAGTCTAACCTGGGCACTAATGCACTGTCGAACACAACCTGAGCCCGGACTTCCTGACCAACACCCAGAAAGCTGACCGCACACTGAGCACATAAAACCCGCCATGGCCTTAGGTCATCATCTCTTCCCTACCTCAGTATTCACGCTTCAGAACCGAGACCTTATCTCCAATCACTGCCCAGGGGTGAATGTGATGCTGAAATCAGTACTCCTCCTTACCCATGGCAAGAACCCTTGTGGTTGGCACGTTGTCCAACATTCAGTGTAGGAGAAACCAGCATTCACCCTGAGGCCCTGCCCATTCTTGAGTGAGACGAGGGCATACACACGCATTGTGACCCTCAGCATGAGTCCTGTCCTCTAGTAAGTCCTCTCAGTGGCTGGATCATTAGATGTCATAATGGGCTTGACATGTCCCTAGGCCCCAATTTTTAACAAGATTTCTGATTGTCCAGTCGCCCCTCCCCAGTGCTCTACTCCGGAATCCCTCATTTAGTGGGACAACTGAGGTTAAAAAAGTAAACAACAACAACAACAACAAAACGGACTTCTTCCAGCCCACAGAATGACCCCAAACTCTTTGGACGGGGCCAAACCACCAGAGAGTAAGACTCGTCCATTTCCCATGGGTCACCCAGAAATTCCACGACCATGAGTGACACGATATCCAGAGACAAAATCTTGAGCAGGAGCCTCACACTCGCCCTTCTTTCAAATCCAGAAGAGTTCTCCTCATGGTCTGTAGATCAGTCCTGCCATACCTATGACCCGAAACATAAGCCGAGTTTGTGTTTTCAGACAACTGTCCAAACAGCCCTGGCCTACACAACCTACAGGCTCAGGCCCCTGGAGCCAAACCTGAGGACTGTACTTGCCCTATCGAAGGGAATTGTGTGTGCCCATTCCAATGGCCACAACCCTTCTAATAGGATAAACCTCCAAAGTCCCTGATCCATCTCAATAGTGGTGGCTTCCCAGGAAAAACAGGGGCAATCTGAGCCCAACTGAGCACCTACCTGCACTCAGACCCATAGACAGATGTCCCCAGAGGTAAAAAGGAAAGAACAGGCCCCTAGGCACTAATCAGATCCATTGCTTTGGTTTCCAGGCATCTCTCCTCAGAGGCCTGGATTTCAAAAGCAGCATATAGCTGTTTCTTGATTCACCCATCAGAAAACATCTCATCTACACATGGGAAACTTGCACGTTGGAGCTGTGTCAAAGCCTCTGTTTAGGAGAACCATTTAGGGCACCAGTGCCACCGCTTCATTCCAAGGTCTCCATAGACTTAAAAGTACATTAGGACCCATCCTTAGGGGTGTCCATTTCAACTCAGCGTCCTCGGTTGCTCCCCACAGATCCAGGAGATCTAACCTGTCTTGTTGCTAGGAGACAATAGGAATGCGAGGTGGGCTACGCAGCCATCCATCCTTAGAACCCTGCTCAGAATCATTGGCCTGGAGCCAAGCAACAGGTCTCAATTGACCTGCAGAAGACTCTCTTCTGTTTGGAGCTTCTCATAACTCCCATCGTGGGAAAACCCCCATGGCCTCGTGATACCACCCCCCAATTCATGAAGGGGCCAGCAGGGACAGAAACTCCAACCTGAGCGATCGTCTGATCCTCGCCCTGACTTCAGATGCACGAGATCTCTATTCAGGTCTGTAGATTGTGCCTGCCATGGCCTCACCCAGAAACCTAAGCCTAGCTTGTGTTCTCAGACTTTTGTCGTCATACTACTGGCACACAAGCCCACCAGTTTGGCAATCCAGAACTACAATGCAGCACTCTGCCGGCCCTCCAGTAGAAAAACATGGTCCTCTGGGGCTACCCAGTAACCCCAAATGAGGATCAACCTGCACCGACCTTGGCTGTACCCCAAATACATAGGCTGACCAGGGCACTAATGCCCTTTCTGACACAGTCTGAGCCTGGACTCCCTGGCCCGTCCCAGACAGCTGGCCGCACACTGAGCACATCGAGCCTCCGTGGCCTTAGGTCGTCATCTCTTCCCAACCTCGGTTTTCAGGTTTCAGAACCTAGACCTTATCTCCAATAACTGCCCAAGGTTGAAGGTGATGCAGAAATCAGAACCCCTTTCCCATGGCAAGAAACCTTGTGGTTGGCATGTTGTCTAACATTCAGTGTGGTTGAAACCAGTGTGGCCCATGTGGCCTCGCCCATGCTCGCGGGCCACATTGGTCACAAACACACATTGTGACCCTCAGGCTGAGCCCAGTCCTCAAGTAAGGCCACTCAGTGGCTGGATGAAGAGATAGCAAATTGGGCTTGCCATGCCCCTAGGCCCCAATTTTTAACCATATTTCGGGATGTCCCTTCAGTCTTCCCCACGGCTTTGCTTTGGAATTCCTCTTTTGGTGGGACACATGAGGTAACAAACCTGAAATGAGTCCTCCCATCCCACAGATTGACGAAAAGCAATTGGGAATCGGGCCAAAACCTCAGAGTGGAAGATTCGTCCATGGCCCATGAGGCCTCCCCGACATTCCACGGCCATCGCTGATAAAAAATCCAGACACAAAAGCCAGAACAAGCGACTCAGTCTCGCACTTTCTTCATATCCTGAAGAGTTCTTCTCATGGTTTGTAGATCGGGCCTGCCATACCTACGTCCCCAAACCTAAGCTGAGTTTATTTTCAGACAACTGTCCAAACAGCCCTGGCCTACACAACCTACAGGCTCAGAACCCTGGAGCCAAACCTGAGGACTGTACTTGCCCTCTCCAAGGGAATTGTGTGTTCCCATTCCAATGGCCACAACCCTTCTAATAGGATAAACCTCCAAAGTGCCTGATCCATCTCAATAGTGGTGGCTTCCCAGGAAAAACAGGGGCAATCTGAGCCCAACTGAGCACCTACCTGCACTCAGACCCATAGACAGATGTCCCCAGAGGTAAAAAGGAAAGAACAGGCCCCTAGGCACTAATCAGATCCATTGCTTTGGTTTCCAGGCATCTCTCATCAGAGGCCTGGATTTCAAAAGCAGCATATAGCTGTTTCTTGATTCACCCATCAGAAAACATCTCATCTACACATGGGAAACTTGCACGATGGAGCTGTGTCAAAGCCTCTGTTTAGGAGAATCCTTTAGGGCCCCAGTGCCACCGCTTCATTCCAAGGTCTCCATAGACACAAAAGCACATTTGGACCCATCCTTAGGGGTGTCCATTTCAACTCAGCGTTTTCGGTAGCTCCCCACAGATCCAGGAGATCTAACCTGTCTTGTTGCTAGGAGACAATTGGAAAGCGAGGTGGGCTACCCAGCCATCCATCCTTAGAACCCTGCTCAGAATCATTGGCCTGGAGCCAAACAACAGGTCTCAATTGTCCTGCAGAAGACTCTCTGCAGTTTGGAGCTTCTCACAACTCCCATAGTGGGAAAACCCCCATGGCCTCGTGATGCCCCCCCATTCATGAAGGGGCCATCATGGACAGAAACTCCAACCTGAGCGATCGTCTGATCCTCGCCCTGACTTCAGATGCATGAGATCTCGATTCAGGTCTGTAGATTGTGCCTGCGATGGCCTCACCCAAAAACCTAAGCCTAGCTTGTGTTCTCAGACATTTGTCGTCAGACTACTGGCCCACAAGCCCTCCATTTGGCAATCCAGAACTACAATTCAGCACTCTGCCTGCCCTCCAGAAGAAAAACATTGTCCTCTGGGGATACCCAGTAACCCCAAATGAGGATCAACCTGCACCGACCTTGGCTGTACCCCAAATACATAGGCTGACCAGGGCACTAATGCCCTTTCTGACATAGCTTGAGCCTGGACTCCCTGGCCCGTCCCAGACAGCTGACCGCACACTGAGCACAGCGAGCCGCCATGGTCTTAGGTCGTCATCTCTCCCAACCTCGGTTTTCAGGTTTCAGAACCTAGACCTTATCTCCAATCGCTGCCCAAGGTTGAAGGTGATGCAGAAATCAGAACTCCTTCCCATGGCAAGAAACCTTGTAGTTGGCATGTTGTCCAACGTTTAGTGTCGTTGAAACCAGTGTGACCCATGAGGCCCCGCCCATGCTCGCGGGCCACATTGGTCACAAACACACATTGTGACCCTCAGACTGAGCCCATTCCTCAAGTAAGGCCACTCAATGGCTGGATGAAGAGATAGCTATTGGGCTTGCCATGCCCCTAGGCCCCAACTTTTAACCATATTTCGGGATGTCCCTTCAGTCTTCCCCACGGCTTGGATTTGGAATTCCTCTTTTGGTGGGACACCTGAGGTAACAAACCTGAAAGGAGACCTCCCATCCCACAGAATGACGAAAAGCAATTGGGAATCGGGCCAAATCCTCAGAGAGGAAGATTCGTCCATGGCCCATGAGGCCTGCCCGACATTCCACGGCCATCGCTGATACAAAATCCAGAGACAAAAGCCTGAGCAAGCGCCTCAGACTCGCACTTTCTTCATATCCTGAAGAGTTCTTCTCATGGTTTGTCGATCGGGCCTGCCATAACTATGTCCCCAAACCTAAGCTGAGTTTGTGTTTTCAGACTTCTGTCCTCAAAGTCTTGGGCCACACACCCTCCAGGATGGGCGCCTGAAGCCACACATTAGAACTGTGCCTACCAATCCATGGGAATTCTGCCCATTCCATGGTCCAAAATCGTACAAATTAGGAGAAACCTCCAACGACCCTGAGGCCATCCCAATAGTGTGGGTCGCCCGGAACAAACAAGGGGTGTCTGACACCAGCTGATAATCGACCTCCACTCATACCATAGATGGATGTACCCAGAAAAGTGGATTGAACCAGACAGGACCCTAGGCCATAATAGGATCCATTGCTTTGGGTTACAGGCATGTGTCCTCAAAAGCCTGATTCCAATACGAGCATAGGGGTTTTCCTGAGGCACCCATCAGTACTCATCTCGTCTCCACAAGGAAACCTGTGCATGGGAGCCATGTCCAAAGCTTAGGAGAGTACTTCAGGTTGCCGGTGCCACCGCCCCATTCCAAGGCCCTCATGGACACAAAAACACATTAGGACCCATCCTCAGGAAAGTCCATTTCAACTCAACCACCCAGGTTGCTCCCGCAGAGCCATCAGATCAAAACTGTCTTGTTGCTAGGAGACAATTGGAATGTGAGGCGGGCTTCCCAGGCATCCATCCGCGAACGGTGCTCTGGAGTCATTCCATATGGGATGTCCTGGAGCTGTCCAACAGGTCTCAATTGTCCCGCAGAAGGAATCCTTGAAGGGGGCATCCCACAACTCCCAACGTGGGAAAACCTCAATGTCCTCGAGATTCCGCTCCCTTCATGAAGCGGCCGTCATGCTCAGAAACTCCAACCTGAGCCAACGTCTGATCCTCGCCCTGACTTCAGATGCATGAGATATTGGTTCAGATCTGCAGGGGGTACCTGCCGTGCCCTCGCCCTGAAACCCAAGTCTAGCTTGTCTTCTCAGACTTCCGTCCTCACACTCCTGGCCCCAAAGCCCTCAAGTTTGGCAATTCCGGACCCACAATGCAGCACTCTGCCTGCCCTCTAGAAAAAAAATTATTGCCTCATGAGCTGCCCAGGCACCTTAAATGAGGGTAAACCTACACAGAACTCGACTTTAACCAAATTATATAGTCTAACCTGGGCACTAATGCACTTTCGAACACAACCTGAGCCCGGAACTCCTGACCAACACCCAGAAAGCTGACCGCACACTGAGCACATAAAACCCGCCATGGCCTTAGGTCATCATCTCTTCCCTACCTCCGTTTTCAGGCTTCAGAAGCGAGACCTTATCTCCAATCACTGCCCAGGGGTGAGTCTGATGCAGAAATCATTACTCCTCCTTACCCATGGCAAGAACCCTTGTGGTTGGCACGTTGTCCATCGATCAGTGTAGGAGAAACCCTGAGGCCCCGCCCATTCTTGAGTGCGAGGAGGGCATAAACACGCATTGTGACCCTCAGCATGAGTCCTGTCCTTTAGTAAGTCCTCTCAGTGGCTGGACCTTTAGATGTCATAATGGGCTTGAAATGTCACTCGGCCCCAATTTTTAACCAGATTTCTGACTGTCCAGTCGCCCCTCCCCAGGTCTCTACTCCGGAATCCCTCATTTGGTGGGACACCTGAGGTTAAAAAAGAAAACAACAACAACAACAACAACAAAATAAAACGGACTTCTTCCAGCCCACAGAATGAACCCAAACTCTTTGGACGGGGCCAAACCACCAGAGAGTAAGACTCGTCCATTTTCCATGAAGTCACCCAGAAATTCCACGACCATGAGTGACACGATATCCCGAGACAAAAACTTGAGCAGGAGCCTCACACTCGCCCTTCTTTCAAATCCCGAAGAGTTCTCCTCATGGTCTGTAGATCAGTTCTGCCATACCTATGACCCGAAACATAAGCCGAGTTTGTGTTTTCAGACAACAGTCCAAACAGCCCTGGCCTACACAACCTACAGGCTCAAGCCCCTGGAGCCAAACCTGAGGACTGCACTTGGCCTCTCCAAGGGAATTGTGTGTGCCCATTCCAATGGCCAAAACACTTCTAAGGTTAAACCTCCAAAGTCCCTGATCCATTTCAATAGTGGTGGCTTCCCAGGAACAACAGGGGCAATCTGAGCCCAAATGAGCCCCTACCTGCACCCAGACCCATAGAGAGATGTCCTCAGAGGTAAAAAGGAAAGAACAGGCCCCTAGGCACTAATCAGATCCATTGCTTTGGTTTCCAGGCATCTCTCCTCAGAGGCCTGGATTTCAAAAGCAGCATATAGCTGTTTCTTGATTCACCCATCAGAAAACATCTCATCTACACATGGGAAACTTGCACGTTGGAGCTGTGTCAAAGCCTCTGTTTAGGAGAACCCTTTAGGGCCCCAGTGCCACCGCTTCATTCCAAGGTCTCCATAGACACAAAAGCACATTAGGACCCATCCTTAGGAGTGTCCATTTCAACTCAGCATCCTCGGTAGCTCCCCACAGATCCAGGAGATCTAACCTGTCTTGTTGCTAGGAGACAATTGGAATGCGAGG
Source organism: Mustela nivalis (assembly GCF_964662115.1). NCBI lineage: Eukaryota > Metazoa > Chordata > Mammalia > Carnivora > Mustelidae > Mustela > Mustela nivalis. Next base: position 2,081,218 of record NW_028136525.1, read on the forward strand.
TGGGCTACCCAGCCATCCATCCTTAGAACCCTGCTCAGAATCATTGGCCTGGAGCCAAACAACAGGTCTCAATTGTCCTGCAGAAGACTCTCTGCAGTTTGGAGCTTCTCACAACTCCCATAGTGGGAAAACCCCCATGGCCTCGTGATGCCCCCCCATTCATGAAGGGGCCATCAGGGACAGAAACTCCAACCTGAGCGATCGTCTGATCCTCGCCCTGACTTCAGATGCACGAGATCTCGATCAGGTCTGTAGATTGTGCCTGCCATGGCCTCACCCGGAAACCTAAGCCGAGCTTGTGTTCTCAGACTTTTGTCGTCAGACTACTGGCCCACAAGGCCTCCAGTTTGGCAATCCAGAACTACAATGCAGCACTCTGTCTGCCCTCCAGATAAAAAACATTGTCCTCTGGGGCTACCCAGTAACCCCAAATGAGGATCAACCTGCACTGACCTGGCTGTACCCCAAATACATAGGCTGACCAGGGCACTAATGCCCTTTCTGACACAGCCTGAGCCTGGACCCCCTGGCCCCTCCCAGAGAGCTGGCCGCACACTGAGCACATCGAGCCGCCATGGCCTTAGGTCGTCATCGATTCCCAACCTCGGTTTTCAGGTTTCAGAACCTAGACCTTATCTCCAATCACTGTCCATGTTGAAGGTGATGCAGAAATCAGAACTCCTTCCCCATGGCAAGAAACCTTGTGGTTGGCATGTTGTCCAACGTTCAGTGTAGTTGAAACCAGTGGCCCATGAGGCCCCGCCCATGATCGCGGGCCACATTGGTCACAAACACATTGTGATGCTCAGGCTGAGCCCAGTCCTCAAGTAAGGCCACTCAGTGGCTGGATGAAGAGATAGCATATTGGGCTTGCCATGCCCCTAGGCCCCAATTTTTAACCATATTTCGGATTGTCCCTTCAGTCTTCCCCACGGCTTTGCTTTGGAATTCCTCTTTTGTTGGGACACCTGAGGTAACAAAACTGAAATGAGTCCTCCCATCCCACAGATTGACGAAAAGCAATTGGGAATCGGGCCAAATCCTCAGAGAGGAAGATTCGTCCATGGCCCATGAGGCCTCCCCGACATTCCACGGCCATCACTGATACAAAATCCAGAGACAAAAGCCTGAGCAATCGCCACAGACTCGCACATTCTTCATATCTTGTAGAGTTCTTCTCATGGTTTGTAGATCGGGCCTGCCATACCTACGAACCCAAACCTAAGCTGAGTTTGTGTTTTCAGACTCCTGTCCTCAAAGTCTTGGGCCACACACCCTCCAGGCTGGGCCCCTGGAGCCACACATTAGGACTGTGCCTACCAATCCATGGGAATTCTGCCCATTCCATGGTCCAAAATCGTACAAATTAGGAGAAACCTCCAACGACCCTTAGGCCATCCCAATAGTGTGGGTCACCCGGAACAAACAAGGGGTGTCTGACACCAGCTGATAATCGACCTCCACTCATACCATTGATGGATGTCCCCATAGAAGAAGATTGAACCAGACAGGACCCTAGGCCATAATAGCATCCATTGCTTTGGGTTACAGGCATGTGTCCTCAAAAGCCTGATTCCAATACGAGCATAGGGGTTTTCCTGAGGCACCCATCAGAACTCATCTCGTCTCCACAAGGAAACCTGTGCATGGGAGCCATGTCCAAAGCTGAGGAAAGTACTTCAGGTTGCCGGTGCCACCGCCCCATTCCAAGGCCCTCATAGACACAAAAACACATTAGGACACATCCTCAGGAAAGTCCATTTCAACTCAGCCACCGAGGTTGCTCCAGCAGAGCCATCAGATCTAAACTGTCTTGTTGCTAGGAGACAATTGGAATGCGAGGCGGGCTTCCCAGGCATCCATCTGCGAACGGTGCTCTGGAGTCATTCTATATGGGATGTCCTGGAGCTGTCCAACAGGTCTCAATTGTCCGGAAAGGAATCCTGGAAGGGGGCATCCCACAACTCCCAACGTGGGAAAACCTCAATGGCCTCGAGATTCCGCTCCCTTCATGAAGCGGCCGTCATGCTCAGAAACTCCAACCTGAGCCAACGTCTGATCCTCGCCCTGACTTCAGATGCATGAGATATTGGTTCAGATCTGCAGGGGGTACCTGCCGTGCCCTCGCCCTGAAACCCAAGTCTAGCTTTTCTTCTCAGACTTCCATCCTCACACTCCTGGCCCCGAAGCCCTCAAGTTTGGCAATTCCGGACCCACAATGCTGCACTCTGCCTGCCCTCTAGAAAAAAAATTATTGCCTCATGAGCTGCCCCGGCACCATAAATGAGGGTAAACCTACACAGCACTCGACTTTACCCAAATTATATAGTCTAACCTGGGCACTAATGCACTGTCGAACACATCCTGAGCCCGGACCTCCTGACCAACACCCAGAAAGCTGACCGCACACTGAGCACATGAAACCCTCCATGGCGTTAGGTCATCATCTCTTCCCTACCTAAGTTTTCAGGCTTCAGAACCGAGACCTTATCTCCAATCACTGCTCAGGGGTGAGTGTGATGCTGAAATCAGAACTCTTCCTTACCCATGGCAAGAACCCTTGTGGTTGGCACGTTGTCCAACGTTCAGTGTAGGAGAAACCAGCATTCACCCTGAGGCCCTGCCCATTCTTGAGTGCGACGAGGGCATACACACGCATTGTGACCCTCAGCATGAGTCCTGTCCTCTAGTAAGTCCTCTCCTTGGCTGGACAATTAGATGTCATAATGGGCTTGACATGTCCCTAGGCCCCAATTTTTAACCAGATTTCTGATTGTCCAGTCGCCCCTCCCCAGGGCCCTACTCTGGATTACCTCATTTGGTGGGACACCTGAGGTTAAAAAAGAAAACAACAACAACAACAACAAAAAAAAAAAAACGGACTTCTTCAAGACCACAAAATGACCCCAAACTCTTTGGACGGGGCCAAACCACCAGAGAGTAAGACTCGTCCATTTCCCATGAAGTTACCCAGAAATTCCAGACCATGAGTTTCACGATATCCAGAGACAAAAACTTGAGAAAAGGAGCCTCACACTCGTCCTTCTTTCAAATCCAGAAGAGTTCTCCTCATGGTCTGTAGATCAGTCCTGCCATACCTATGACCCGAAACATAAGCCGAGTTTGTGTTTTCAGACAACTGTCCAAACAGCCCTGGCCTACACAACCTACAGGCTCAGGCCCCTGGAGCCAAACCTGAGGACTGTACTTGCCCTCTCCAAGGGAATTGTGTGTGCTCATTCCAATGGCCACAACCCTTCTAATAGGATAAACCTCCAAAGTCCCTGATCCATCTCAATAGTGGTGGCTTCCCAGGAAAAACAGGGGCAATCTGAGCCCAAATGAGCCCCTACCTGCACTCAGACCCATAGACAGATGTCCCCAGAGGTAAAAAGGAAAGAACAGGCCCCTAGGCACTAATCAGATCCATTGCTTTGGTTTCCAGGCATCTCTCCTCAGAGGCCTGGATTTCAAAAGCAGCATATAGCTGTTTCTTGACTCACCTATCATAAAACATCTCATCTACACATGGGAAACTTGCACGTTGGAGCTGTGTCAAAGCCTCTGTTTAGTAGAACTCTTTTGGGCCCAAGTGCCACCGCTTCATTCCAAGGTCTCCTTAGACACAAAAGCACATTAGGACCCATGCCCAGGGGTGTCCATTTCAATGCAGCGTCCTCGGTTACTCCCCACAGATCCAGGAGATCTAACCTGTCTTGTTGCTAGGAGACAATTGGAATGCGAGGTGGGCTACCCAGCCATCCATCCTTAGAACCCTGCTCAGAATCATTGGCCTGGAGCCAAACAACAGGTCTCAATTGTCCTGCAGAAGACTCTCTGCAGTTTGGAGCTTCTCACAACTCCCATCGTGGGAAAACACCCATGGCTTCGTGATGCCCCCCCCATTCATGAAGGGGCCATCAGGGACAGAAAATCCAACCTGAGCGATCGTCTGATCCTCGCCCTGACTTCAGATGCACGAGATCTCTATTCAGGTCTGTAGATTGTGCCTGCCATGGCCTCACCCAGAAACCTAAGCCTAGCTTGTGTTCTCAGACTTTTGTCGTCAGACTACTGGCCCACAAGCCCTCCAGTTTGGCAATCCAAAACTACAATGCAGCACTCTGCCTGCCCTCCAGATAAAAAACATTGTCCTCTGGGGCTAACCAGTAACCCCAAATGAGGATCAACCTGCACCGACCTTGGCTGTACCCCAAATACATAGGCTGACCAGGGCAGTAATGCCCTTTCTTACACAGCCTGAGCCTGGACCCCTGGCCACTCCCAGACAGCTGGCCGCACACTGAGCAGATCGAGCCCCCATGGCCTTAGGTCGTCATCTCTTCCCAACCTCAGTTTCCAGGTTTCAGAACCTAGACCTTATCTCCAATCACTGCCCAGGTTGAAGGTGATGCAGAAATCAGAACTCCTTTCCCCATGGCAAGAAACCATGTGGTTGGCATGTTGTCAAACGTTCAGTGTCGTTGAAACAAGTGTTGCCCATGAGGCACCGCCCATGCTCGTGGGCCACATTGGTTACAAACACACATTGTGACCCTCAGGCTGAGCCCAGTCCTCAAGTAAGGCCACTCAGTGGCTGGATGAAAGGATAGAATATTGGGCTTGCCATGCCCCTAGGCCCCAATTTTTAACCATAGTCCGTGTTGTCTCTTCAGTCTTCCCCACGGCTTGGCTTTGGAATTCCTCTTTTGGTCGGACACCTGAGGTAACAAAACTGAAATGAGTCATCCCATCCCACAGATTGACGAAAATCAATTGGGAATTGGGCCAAATCCTCAGAGAGGACGATTCGTCCATGGCCCATAAGGCCTCCCCGACATTCCAAGGCCATCGCTGATACAAAATCCAGAGCCAAAAGCCTGAGCAAGCACCTCACACTCGCACTTTCTTCATATTCTGAAGAGTTCTTCTCATGGTTTGTAGATCGGGCCTGCCATACCTACGTCCCCAAACCTAAGCTGAGTTTGTGTTTTCAGACTTCTGTCCTCAAAGTTTTGGGCCACACACTCTCCAGACTGGGACCCTGGAGCCACACATTAGGACTGTGCCTACCAATCCATGGGAATTCTGCCCATTCCATGGTCCATAATCGTACAAATTAGGAGAATCCTCCAAAGTTCCTAAGGCCATCCCAATAGTGTAGGTCGCCCGGAACAAACAAGGGCTGTCTGACACCAGCTGATAATCGACCTCCACTCATACCATAGGTGGATGTCCCCAGAGAAGAAGATTGAACCAGACAGAACCCTAGGCCATAATAGGATCCATTGCTTTGGGTTACAGGCATGTGTCCACTAAAGCCTGATTCCAATACGAGCATAGAGGCACCCATCAGAACTCATCTCGTCTCCACAAGGAAACCTGTGCATGGGAGCCATGTCCAAAGCTTAGGAGAGAACTTCAGATTCCCGGTGCCACCGCCCCTTTCCAAGGCCCTCATGGACACAAAAACACATTAGGACACATCCTCAGGAAAGTCCATTTCAACTCTGCCACCCCGGATGCTCCGGGAGAGCCATCAGATCTAAACTGTCTTGTTTTTAGGAGACAATTGGAATGCGAGGCGGGCTTCCCAGGCATCCATCCGCGAACGGTGCTCTGGAGTCATTCCATATGGGATGTCCTGGAGCTGTCCAACAGGTCTCAATTGTCCCGCAGAAGGAATCCTTGAAGGGGGCATTCCACAACTCCCAACGTGGGAAAACCTCAATGGCCTCGAGATTCCGCTCACTTCATGAAGCGTCCATCATGCACAGAAAATCCAACCTGAACCAAAGTCTGATCCTCGCCCTGACTTCAGATGCATGAGATATTGGTTCAGATCTGCAGGGGGTACCTGCCGTGCCCACGCCCTGAAACCCAAGTCTAGCTTGTCTTCTCAGACTTCCGTCCTCACACTCCTGGCCTCGAAGCCCTCAAGTTTGGCAATTCCGGCCCCACAATGCAGCACTGTGCCTGCCCTCTAGAAAAAAAAATTATTGCCTCATGAGCTACCCAGGCACCTTAAATGATGGTAAAACTACACAGCCCTCGACTTTACCCAAATTATATAGTCTAACCTGGGCACTAATGCACTGTCGAACACAACCTGAGCCCGGAACTCCTGACCAACACCCAGAAAGCTGACCGCACACTGAGCACATAAAACCCGCCATGGCCTTAGGTCATCATCTCTTCCCTACCTCAGTTTTCAGGCTTCAGAACCGAGACCTTATCTCCAATCACTGCCCAGGTGTGAGTGTGATGCAGAAATCAGAACTCCTCCTTACCCATGGCAAGAACCCTTGTGGTTGGCACGTTGTCCAACGTTCAGTGTAGGAGAAACCAGCATTCACCCTGAGGCCCTGCCCATTCTTGAGTGTGACGAGGGCATACACACGCATTGTGACCCTCAGCATGAGTCCTCTCCTCTAGTAAGTCCTCTCCTTGGCTGGACCATTAGATGTCATAATGGGCTTGACATGTTCCTAGGTCCCAATTTTTAACCAGATTTCTGATTGTCCAGTCGCCCCTCCCCAGGGCTCTACTCTGGAATCCCTCATTTGGTGGGACACCTGAGGTTAAAAAAGAAAACAACAACAAAAAAACAAAAAAACAAAAAAACAAACGGACTTCTTCCAGCCCACAGAATGACCCCAAACTCTTTGGACGGGGCCAAACCACCAGAGAGTAAGACTCGTCCATTTCCCATGAAGTCACCCAGAAATTCCACGACCATGAGTGACACGATATCAAGAGACAAAAACTTGAGCAGGAGCCTCACACTCGCCCTTCTTTCAAATCCCAAAGTGTTCTCCTCATGGTCTGTAGATCAGTCCTGCCATACCTATGACCCGAAACATAAGCTGAGTTTGTGTTTTTAGACAACTGTCCAAACAGCCCTGGCCTACAAAACCTACAGGCTCAGGCCCCTGGAGCCAAACCTGAGGACTGTACTTGCCCTCTCCAAGGGAATTGTGTGTGCCCATTCCAATGGACACAACCCTTCTAATAGGATAAACCTCCAAAGTCCCTGATCCATCTCAATAGTGGTGGCTTCCCAGGAAAAACAGGGGCAATCTGAGCACTACAGAGCACCTACCTGCACTCAGACCCATAGACAGATGTCCCCAGAGGTAAAAAGGAAAGAACAGGCCCCTAGGCACTAATCAGATCCATTGCTTTCGTTTCCAGGCATCTCTCCTCAGAGGCCTGGAATTCAAAAGCAGCATATAGCTGTTTCTTGACTCACCCAACAGAAAACATCTCATCTAAACATGGGATACTTGCACGTTGGAGCTGTGTCAAAGCCTCTCTTTAGTAGAACTCTTAGGGCCCAAGTGCCACCGCTTCATTCCAAGGTCTCCTTAGACACAAAAGCACATTAGTACCCATGCCCAGGGGTGTCCATTTTAATGCAGCGTCCTCGGTTGCTCCACACAGATCCAGGAGATCTAACCTGTCTTGTTGCTAGGAGACAATTGGAATGCGAGGTGGGCTACCCAGCCATCCATCCTTAGAACCCTGCTCAGAATCATTGGCCTGGAGCCAAACAACAGGTCTCAATTGTCCTGCAGAAGACTCTCTGCAGTTTGGAGCTTCTCACAACTCCCATCGTGGGAAAACCCCCATGGCCTCGTGATCCACCCCCCCCATTCATGACGGGGCCATCATGGACAGAAACTACAACCTGAGCGATCGTCTGATCCTCGCCCTGACTTCAGATGCATGAGATCTCGATTCAGGTCTGTAGATTGTGCCTGCCATGGCCTCACCCAGAAACCTAAGCCTATCTTGTTTTCTCAATCTTTTGTCGTCAGACTACTGGCCCACAAGCCCTCCAGTATGGCAATCCAGAACTACAATGCAGCACTCTGCCGGCCCTCCAGAAGAAAAACATTGTCCTCTGGGGCTACCCAGTAACCCCAAATGAGGATCAACCTGCACCGACCTTGGCTGTACCCCAAATACATAGGCTGACCAGGGCACTAATGCCCTTTCTGACACAGCCTGAGCCTGGACTCCCTGGCCCGTCCCAGACAGCTGGCCGCATACTGAGCACATCGAGCCGCCATGGCCTTAGGTCGTCATCTCTTCCCAACCTCGGATTTCAGGCTTTAGATTCTAGACCTTACCTCCAATCACTGCCCAGGGTTGAACGGGATGCAGAAATCAGAACTCCTTCCCCATGGCAAGATACCTGTTTTTGGCATGTTGTCCAACTTTCAGTGTAGTTGAATCCAGTGTTGCCCATGAGGCCCCGCCATGCTCGCAGGCTACATTGGTCACAAACACACATTGTGACCCTCAGCCTGACCAAAGTCCTCAAGTAAGGCCTCTCAGTGGCTGGATGAAGAGATACCATATTGGGCTTGCCATGCCCCTAGTCCCAATTTTGAACCATAGTTCTGGTGGTCCCTTCAGTCTTCCCCACGGCTTTGCTTTGGAATTCCTCTTTTCGTGGGACACCTTTGGTAACAAAACTGAAAGGAGTTCTCCCATCCCACAGTTTGACGAAAAAAAATTGGGAATCGGGCGAAATCCTCATAGAGGTAGATTTGTCCATGGCCCATGAAGCATCCCCGACATTCTACGGCCATTGGTGATACAAATTCCAGAGACAAATGCCTGAGCAAGCGCCTCAGACTCGCTCTATATTCAAATCTTCATGAGTTCTTCTCATGGTTTGTATATTGGGCCTGCCATACCGACGTCCCCAAAAAAAGCTGAGATCGTGTATCAGAATCACAATCAGAACTCTGCATTCCACATGGCTGTAATGCTTGTTCTTCACATGGAGTCACACCTTCACGTGGGGAACCCTTCATGGCCCCTGATGCCACGCCAAAACATGAGTGCTGCTTTGGCACAAATTCACACTATGACCCTAGCATGAGCCCCATGTCAAAGAAAGGCCTGTCAGGTTCGGGACGAAGATCCTGCATATAGTCCCTGCCATGCCCATAGGCACCCAGGACTAACTACATGGTGTGTATTCCAGTTGAAGGAACCCACTGCTGTGCTCTAGAGCCCCTCTCCTGGGGGGTTCTTTCTGGCAGAAAACAGTACTCTTCACTTCCCACAGAATGAACCCAAACACTTGGGAGCTTGGACAATCCCCCGAGAGGAAGGCTCTTCCTCGGCCCCTGAGGCAACCCCTACCCTGACCGGACACTGTGAACGCAACACCCAGAGACAAAAGCGTGAGCAATTGCCTCCCACTTGCCCTCCTTTGATATTCAGAGAATCTCCCCTCACGGACTGGAGATCAGGCCTGCCATTACCTTGGCCCCTTCCTGAGCCAAGTTTGCTTTTTCAGACATCAGTCCCCACAGCCCTGGCAAACACAGCCTCTAGGCTGGGTCCTCTGGAGCCATACAACAGAACCGTGCCTGCTCTCTCCTGGGAAACTGTGTCCATTCCTTTGGACACACACCTCCAGAATATGAGAAACCTCAAGGCCCCCGAGGACATCCCACTACTGGGAGGCTCCCTGGACACACAGGGGCATTCGGACACAAGCTGAGCAGCTACCTCCACGAAGGCATGCACACAGATGTCAACAGAGATAGAAGGTTGAGCCGGACAGGCCCTTAGGCCATAATCTCAACTCTTGCTTTGGGTTCCAGGTGTTACTCCTCAGAGGCTTTGGTTCGAAGAACAGGATATGGGGCTTTCCTGAGGCACTGAACAGAACTCCTCTCGTCTCCACATGGGGAGCTTTCTTACCGGGGATGTATCAAACCCTTCAGGTAGTGCCCAAGCAGCACTTGAGTGCTGATTGGAAACAAATTCACACTGTGACCCTAGCATGAGCCCCATGTCAAAGAAAGGCCTGTCAGGGCCTGGACAAAGAGCCCGCATATGGGGCTTGCCAAGCCCCTATGCACCCAATCCTCACCAGGGTTTGAGATTTCCAGTCGCCCCGCCCGTACCTGGGGCTCTGATCTGGAATCCCTTTCTTGGAGAGACACATGAGCCAGACAACACGACTCCACAATTCCCACAAAATGACCCCAAACTCTTGGGAGCTGGGACAAATCCCCAGAGAGGGATACGCGTCCACAGTCCTGAGGCCACCGCTCCAATCCACGGCTATCCCGGACACAACATCCAGAGACAAAAGCCTGAAGGAACGCCTTCCACTCGCCCTTGTTTCAGAGGCCCAGGAGTTCCCTCTCGGGCTATACCTCCGGCCTGCCATACCCTAGGCACCACTCATAAGCTGACTTTGTGTTTTAAGACTTCTGTGCCCACAGCCTGGACCCACACACCTCCAGGCTAGGGCCTCTGGAGCCACAGCGAAAGTTTGTGCCTGCCCTCTCCAAGGAAAGTGTGCCCAATCCATTGACCACAACCCTACAGGTTAGGGAAAAGCTCCAAGGCCCCTGAGGACATCAATAGTGTAGGCCACCCTGGACTAAGAGGGGCTCTCTGACACCAGCGGAGCAACTATCTCCACTTAGACTCTCAGAAAGTGTCCCCAGAGACAGAAGGTTGAAATGGACAGGCCCCCAGGCCCTAATATGAACCTTAGCTTTGTTCCATGTGTCCGTTCTCAGAGGACTGTTTTCGTAGACCAGCACATGGGGCTTTTCTGAGGCACCAAACAGCGGATCTCTTGTCTCCACATGGGCAGCTTTCTTACTGGGGATGTATCAAACCCTTCAGGTAGGAGAGTTCCGCAGGGCCACTGAACAACCAGCACATTCCAAGGTCTCCATGGACCCAAACGAACATTATGACGCATCCTCAGGAGAGGCCATTTCAACTCAGCCCCCTGGGTCGCGTGTTCCAGAGGCCCCAGATCAAACATATCTTATCGCTAATGGCCAATTGGAATGCGAGGCATGCTGTACAGGGATCCATCCTTCGAACCCTGCTCTCCAGTCCTTCCGTATGGTATGTCCTGGAGCCATGCAACAGGACTCGAATGTCCCGCAGAAGGAAACCTTGTGGTTTGGGGCAACCTCCAAACTCAGCGTGGGAAAACTTCCTTGGCCTCATGAGGCCCCCGCTTCATGAAGGTGCCATCATGGACAAATACTCCAGCCTCAGCCAACGTCTGATCCTCAGCCTGACTTCAGATGCAGGAGATTTTGATTCAGCCTCTGCAGAGTGGGCCTGCTCTGCCCTTGGCTCCAATCCTCACCCTAGCTTGTGTTTTCAGACTTCCGTCCTCTCACTCCAGGCCCACAAGCCCTCCCTACTGGGAATTCTGGGGCCACAATGAAGCACTCTGCCGGCCTCCCAGGAGAAAAACATTGTCTATGGTGCTGCCCAGAAAGCCCAAATGAGGATCAAACTGCTTGGCCCTCCGCAACACCCTAATTGCATAGGCTACCTTAAACACTGATGCTCTGAGGCAAATAGCCTGAGCCCAGACCTTCCAACAGACACCGACACAGCTGGCTGCACACCCAGCACATTGGACCCACCACTGCCTTAGGCCACCATCCATTCCCAACCTGGGTTTTCAGTCATCGGAACCTAGACTTTATCTCCAATCCCTGCACAGGGGGGAACCTGATACACAAGTCAGAACCCCTCCTTCCACATGGAAAGAAAACTTGCTGCTGGCAGTGAGTCAAACCTTCAGTGTAGGAGAAAACGGCATGGCCCATGAGGCAACGCCCAAGCGTTAGGGCCGCCTTGGGCACAAACACACATTGTGACCCTCAGCGTGAGTACCTTATTCAAGTAACGCCTCTCAGTGACTGGACCAAGAGCCCGCATATGTGGCTTGCCATGCCCATAGCCACCCAGGACTAACTAGATGGTGTGTATTCCAGTTCAGGGAACCCACTGCTGTGCTCTAGAGTCCCTCTCCTGGGGGGTCCCCTGTGGCAGAAAACAGTACTCTTCCCTTCCCACAGAATGAATCCAAACACTTGGGAGATTGGACAATCCCCCGAGAGGAAGGCTCTTCCTCGGCCTCTGAGACAACCCCTACCCTGACCGGACACTGTGAACGCAACACCCAGAGACAAAATCCTGAGTGACTGCCTCCCACTTGCCCTCCTTTGATATCCAGAGGATCTCCCCTCACGGACTGGAGATCAGTCCTGCCATTACCTTGGCCACTAGCTGAGCCAAGTTTGCTTTTTCAGACATCTGTCCCCACAGCCCTGGCAAACACAGCCTCTAGGCTGAATCCTCTGGATCCATACCACAGGACCGTGCCTGCTCTCTCCTGGGAAACTTTGTCCATTCCTTTGGACACACACCTCCAGAATATGAGAAACCTCAAGGCCCCCGAGGACATCCCACTACTGGGAGGCTCCCTGGACACACAGGGGCATTCGGACACAAGCTGAGCAGCTACCTCCACGAAGGCATGCCCACAGATGTCAACAGAGATAGAAGGTTGAGCCGGACAGGCCCTTAGGCCGTAATCTCAACTCTTGCTTTGGGTTCCAGGTGTTACTCCTCAGAGGCTTTGGTTCGAAGAACAGGATATGGGGCTTTCCTGAGGCACTGAACAGAACTCCTCTCCTCTCCACATGGGAAGCTTCCCTGTTGGAGCTGTGTCAAACACCTCAGTTTGGAGAACCCGGCAGAGTCCCTGAGCCACCTCCACATTCCAAGGTCTCCCAGGCCACCAAGCCACAGTAGGACTCATCTTCAGGAGAGTCCATTTCAACTCTCCCCTCTGGGTAGCTCACCCAGGAGCCTGCAGATTGAGCCTGCCTTGTCCTGACTAAAGAGTGGGAATATGAGGTGGCATTCCCAGGCATCCATGCTTAGACACCTGCTCTCGAGTCTTTCCGTATGGGGCCTCCTGGAACCATCCAGTAGGACTCGACTGTCGTGCAGAAGGAAACCTTGAGGTTTGGAGTAGTTCACAAATCCCATCGTAGGCAAACATCCCTGACCTAATGAAGCCCTCACCCTTCATGAAGAGGCCATGCTGGACAAAAACTCTAGCCTGAGGCACGTCTCATAGTTGACATGACCTCAGTGCAGGAGATCTCGATTCAGCCTCTGCAGAGTGGGCCTGCCATGCCCTCGGTCCCAAACCTCACGCTAGCTTGTGTTTTCAGACTTCCTTCCTCACACTCCTGGCAAACAAGCCCTCCGGACAAGAAACTCCAGAACCAAAACCCAGCCCAGTGTCTGCCCAACGGAAGAAAAACGTTTCCCTGTGGGGCTCTCCAGAAAACCCAGATGAGGATCAACCTGCTCGGGCCTCGACGGACCTTGAACTGGATATGCTGCTCTGGGAACTCATGCTCTGTCTGACACAGCCTGAAGCCAGACGTCCAGAGAGACAAGGAGACAGCTGGCCGCACACCCAGCACTTCGGACACGCCATGGTCTTATGCCGTCACCTCATCCTAACCTTGGTTTTCAGATATCTGAACCTAGATATTATATCAATTCTCCACACAGCTGGGTATCGCAAGCACAAAACAGAACTCCTCCTTCCCCATGGCTGTCAAGCTTGCTCTTGGCATGGAGTCACACCTTCAGGGTGGGAGAAACCTTCATGGCCCCTGATGCCACGCCCAAACTTGAGTGCTGCTTGGGCACAAATTCACACTGTGACCCTCAGCATGAGCCCCATGTCAAAGAAAGGCCTGTCAGGACCTGGACCAAGAGCCCGCATATGGGGCTTGCCAAGCCCCTATGCACCCAATCCTCACCAGTGTTTGAGTTTTCCAGTCGCCCCACCTGTACCTGGGCTCTGCTCTGGAATCCCTTTCTTGAGAGACACATGAGCCAGACAACACGACTCCACCCTTCCCTCAAAATGACCGCAAACTCTTGGGAGCTGGGACAAATCCCCAGAGAGCGATACTCGTCCACAGTCCCTGAGGCCACCGCTCCAATCCACGGCTATCCCGGACACAACATCCAGAGACAAAAGCCTGAAGGAACGACTTCCACTCGCCCTTGTTTCAGAGGCCCAGGAGTTCCCTCTCGGGCTGTACATCCGGCCTGTCATACCCTAGGCACCACTCATAAGCTGACTTTGTGTTTTAAGACTTCTGTGCCCACAGCATGGACCCACACAACCTCCAGGCTAGGGCCTCTGAAGCCACAGCGAAAGATTGTGCCGGCCCTCTCTAAGGAAAGTGTGTCCAATCCATTGACCACAACACTACAGTTTAGGGAAAAGCTCCAAGGCCCCTGAGGCCATCAATAGATAGGCCACCCTGGACTAAGAGGGGCTCTCTGACACCAGCAGAGCAACTATCTCCACTTAGATTCTCAGACAGTGTCCCCAGAGACAGAAGGTTGAAATGGACAGGCCCCCAGGCCCTAATATGAACCTTAGCTTTGTTTCCATGTGTCCGTTCTCAGAGGACTGTTTTCGTAGACCAGAACATGGGGCTTTTCTGAGGCACCAAACCAAGCATCTCTCGTCTCCACATGGGCAGCTTTCTTACTGGGGATGTATCAAACCCTTCAGGTAGGAGAGTTCCGCAAGGCCACCGAACAACCAGCACATTCCAAGGTCTCCATGGACCCAAACGCACATTATGACACATCCTCAGGAGAGGCCATTTCAACTCAGCCCCCTGGGTAGCGTGACCCAGAGGCAGCAGATCAAATATATCTTGTCGCTTATGGCCAATTGGAATGCGAGGAATGCTGTACAGGGATCCATCCTTCGAACCCTGCTCTCCAGTCCTTCCATATGGTATGTCCTGGAGCCATGCAACAGGACTCGAATATCCCGCAGAAGGAAACATTGTGGTTTGGGGCAACCTCCAAACTCAGCGTGGGAAAACTTCCTTGGCCTCATGAGGCCCCCGCTTCATGAAGGTGCCATCATGGACACATACTCCAGCCTCAGCCAACGTCTGATCCTCAGCCTGACTTCAGATGCAGGTGATTTTGATTCAGCCTCTGCAGAGTGGGCCTGCTCTGCCCTTGGCTCCAATACTCACCCTAGCTTGTGTTTTCAGACTTCCGTCCTCACACTCCTTGCCCACAAACCCTCCCTACTGGGAATTCTGGGGCCACACTGAAGCACTCTGCCTGCCTCCCAGGAGAAAAACATTGTCTATGGTGCTGCCCAGAAACCCCAAATGAGGATCAAACTGCTTGGCCCTCGGCAACACCCCAATTGCATAGGCTACCTTAAACACTGATGCTCTGTCGCAAATAGCCTGAGCCCAGACCTTCCAACAGAAACCGACACAGCTGGCTGCACTCCTAGGACATTGGACCCGCCACTGCCTTAGGCCACCATCCATTCCCAACCTGGGTTTTCAGTCATCGGATCCTAGACCTTATCTCCAATCCCTACACAGGGGGGAACCTGATGCACAAATCAGAACCCCTCCTTTCCCATGGCAAGAAAACTTGCTGCTGGCAGTGAGTCAAACCTTCAGTGTAGGAAAAACGACATGGCCCATGAGGCAACGCCCAAGCTTTAGGGCCGCCTTGGGCACAAACACACATTGTGACCCTCAGCGTGAGTACCTTATTCAAGTAACGCCTCTCAGTGACTGGACCAAGAGCCCGCATATGTGGCTTGCCATGCCCATAGGCACCCAGGACTAACTAGATGGTGTGTATTCCAGTTGAGGGAACCCACTGCTGTGCTCTAGAGTCCCTCTCCTGGGGGGTTCCCTGTGGCATAAAACAGTACTCTTCCCTTCCCACAGAATGAACCCAAACACTTGGAAGCTTGGACAATCCCCCGAGAGGAAGGCTCTTCCTCGGCCTCTGAGACAACCCCTACCCTGACCGGACACTGTGAACGCAACACCCAGAGACAAAATCCTGAGTGACTGCCTCCCACTTGCCCTCCTTTGATATCCAGAGGATCTCCCCTCACGGACTGGAGATCAGTCCTGCCATTACCTTGGCCACTAGCTGAGCCAAGTTTGCTTTTTCAGACATCAGTCCCCACAGCCCTGGCAAACACAGCCTCTAGGCTGGGTCCTCTGGAGCCATACCACAGGACCGTGCCTGCTCTCTCCTGGGAAACTGTGTCCATTCCTTTGGACACACACCTCCAGAATATGAGAAACCTCAAGGCCCCCGAGGACATCCCACTACTGGGAGGCTCCTTGGACACACAGGGGCATTCGGACACAAGCTGAGCAGCTACCTCCACGAAGGCATGCCCACAGATGTGAACAGAGATAGAAGGTTGAGCCGGACAGGCCCTTAGGCCGTAATCTCAACTCTTGCTTTGAGTTCCAGGTGTTACTCCTCAGAGGCTTTGGTTCGAAGAACAGGATATGGGGCTTTCCTGAGGCACTGAACAGAACTCCTCTTCTCTCCACATGGGAAGCTTCCCTGTTGGAGCTGTGTCAAACACCTCAGTTTGGAGAACCCTGCAGAGTCCCTGAGCCACCTCCACATTCCAAGGTCTCCCAGGCCACCAAGCCACAGTAGGACTCATCTTCAGGAGAGTCCATTTCATTCTCCCCTCTGGGTAGCTCACCCAGGAGCCTGCAGATTGAGCCTGCCTTGTCCTGACTAAAGAGTGGGAATATGAGGTGGCGTTCCCAGGCATCCATGCTTAGACACCTGCTCTCGAGTCTTTCCGTATGGGGCCTCCTGGAACCATCCAGTAGGACTCGACTGTCGTGCAGAAGGAAACCTTGAGGTTTGGAGTAGTTCACAAATCCCATCGTAGGCAAACATCCCTGGCCTAATGAAGCCCTCACCCTTCATGAAGAGGCCATGCTGGACAAAAACTCTAGCCTGAGGCACGTCTCATAGTTGACATGACCTCAGTGCAGGAGATCTCGATTCAGCCTCTGCAGAGTGGGCCTGCCGTGCCCTCGGTCCCAAACCTCACGCTAGCTTGTGTTTTCAGACTTCCTTCCTCACACTCCTGGCAAACAAGCCCTCCGGACAAGAAACTCCAGAACCAAAACCCAGCCCAGTGTCTGCCCAACGGAAGAAAAACGTTTCCCTGTGGGGCTCTCCAGAAAACCCAGATGAGGATCAACCTGCTCGGGCCTCGACGGACCTTGAACTGGATATGCTGCTCTGGGAACTCATGCTCTGTCTGACACAGCCTGAAGCCAGACGTCCAGAGAGAGAAGGAGACAGCTGGCCGCACACCCAGCACTTCGGACACGCCATGGTCTTATGCCGTCACCTCATCCTAACCTTGGTTTTCAGATATCTGAACCTAGATATTATATCAATTCTCCACACAGCTGGGTATCGCAAGCACAAAACAGAACTCCTCCTTCCCCATGGCTGTCAAGCTTGCTCTTGGCATGGAGTCACACCTTCAGGGTGGGAGAAACCTTCATGGCCCCTGATGCCACGCCCAAACTTGAGTGCTGCTTGGGCACAAATTCACACTGTGACCCTCAGCATGAGCCCCATGTCAAAGAAAGGCCTGTCAGGACCTGGACCAAGAGCCCGCATATGGGGCTTGCCAAGCCGCTATGCACCCAATCCTCACCAGTGTTTGAGTTTTCCAGTAGCCCCACCTGTACCTGGGCGCTGCTTTGGAATCCCTTTCTTGGAGAGACACATGAGCCAGACAACACGACTCCACCCTTCCCTCAAAATGACCCCAAACTCTTGGGAGCTGGGACAAATCCCCAGAGAGGGATACTCGTCCACAGTCCCTGAGGCCACTGCTCCAATCCACGGCTATCCCGGACACAACATCCAGAGACAAAAGCCTGAAGGAACGCCTTCCACCCCCTTGTTTCAGAGGCCCAGGAGTTCCCTCTCGGGCTGTACATCCGGCCTGTCATACCCTAGGCGCCACTCATAAGCTGACTTTGTGTTTTAAGACTTCTGTGCCCACAGCATGGACCCACACAACCTGCAGGCTAGGGCCTCTGAAGCCACAGCGAAAGATTGTGCCGGCCCTCTCTAAGGAAAGTGTGTCCAATCCATTGACCACAACCCTACAGTTTAGGGAAAAGCTCCAAGGCCCCTGAGGCCATCAATAGATAGGCCACCCTGGACAAAGAGGGGCTCTCTGACACCAGCAGAGCAACTATCTCCACTTAGATTCTCAGACAGTGTCCCCAGAGACAGAAGGTTGAAATGGACAGGCCCCCAGACCCTAATATGAACCTTAGCTTTGTTTCCATGTGTCCGTTCTCAGAGGACTGTTTTCGTAGACCAGCACATGGGGCTTTTCTGAGGCACCAAACCAAGCATCTCTCGTCTCCACATGGGCAGCTTTCTTACTGGGGATGTATCAAACCCTTCAGGTAGGAGAGTTCCGCAAGGGGACCGAACAACCAGCACATTCCAAGGTCTCCATGGACCCAAACGCACATTATGACACATACTCAGGAGAGGCCATTTCAACTCAGCCCCCTGGGTAGCGTGACCCAGAGGCAGCAGATCAAACATATATTGTCGCTTATGGCCAATTGGAATGCGAGGAATGCTGTACAGGGATCCATCCTTCGAACCCTGCTCTCCAGTCCTTCCTTATGGTATGTCCTGGAGCCATGCAACAGGACTCGAATATCCCGCAGAAGGAAACCTTGTGGTTTGGGGCAACCTCCAAACTCAGCGTGGGAAAACTTCCTTGGCCTCATGAGGCCCCCGCTTCTTGAAGGTGCCATCATGGACACATACTCCAGCCTCAGCCAACGTCTGATCCTCAGCCTGACTTCAGTTGCAGGAGATTTTGATTCAGCCTCTGCAGAGTGGGCCTGATCTGCCCTTGGCTCCAATACTCACCCTAGCTTGTGTTTTCAGACTTCCGTCCTCACACTCCTGGCCCACAAACCCTCCCTACTGGGAATTCTGGGGCCACAATGAAGCACTGTGCCTGCCTCCCAGGAGAAAAACATTGTCTATGTCGCTGCCCAGAAACCCCAAATGAGGATCAAACTGCTTGGCCCTCGGCAACACCCCAATTGCATAGGCTACCTTAAACACTGATGCTCTGTCGCAAATAGCCTGAGCCCAGACCTTCCAACAGACACCGACACAGCTGGCTGCACTCCTAGGACATTGGACCCGCCACTGCCTTAGGCCACCATCCATTCCGAACCTGGGTTTTCAGTCATCGGATCCTAGACCTTATCTCCAATCCCTGCACAGGGGGGAACCTGATGCACAAATCAGAACCCCTCCTTCCCCATGGCAAGAAAACTTGCTGCTGGCAGTGAGTCAAACCTTCAGTGTAGGAAAAACGACATGGCCCATGAGGCAACGCCCAAGCTTTAGGGCCGCCTTGGGCACAAACACACATTGTGACCCTCAGCGTGAGTACCTTATTCAAGTAACGCCTCTCAGTGACTGGACCAAGAGCCCGCATATGTGGCTTGCCATGCCCATAGCCACCCAGGACTAACTAGATGGTGTGTATTCCAGTTCAGGGAACCCACTGCTGTGCTCTAGAGTCCCTCTCCTGGGGGGTTCCCTGTGGCAGAAAACAGTACTCTTCCCTTCCCACAGAATGAACCCAAACACTTGGGAGCTTGGACAATCCCCCGAGAGGAAGGCTCTTCCTCGGCCTCTGAGACAACCCCTACCCTGACCGGACACTGTGAACGCAACACCCAGAGACAAAATCCTGAGTGACTGCCTCCCACTTGCCCTCCTTTGATATCCAGAGGATCTCCCCTCACGGACTGGAGATCAGTCCTGCCATTACCTTGGCCACTAGCTGAGCCAAGTTTGCTTTTTCAGACATCAGTCCCCACAGCCCTGGCAAACACAGCCTCTAGGCTGAATCCTCTGGAGCCATACCACAGGACCGTGCCTGCTCTCTCCTGGGAAACTGTGTCCATTCCTTTGGACACACACCTCCAGAATATGAGAAACCTCAAGGCCCCCGAGGACATCCCACTACTGGGAGGCTCCTTGGACACACAGGGGCATTCGGACACAAGCTGAGCAGCTACCTCCACGAAGGCATGCCCACAGATGTCAACAGAGATAGAAGGTTGAGCCGGACAGGCCCTTAGGCCGTAATCTCAACTCTTGCTTTGGGTTCCAGGTGTTACTCCTCAGAGGCTTTGGTTCGAAGAACAGGATATGGGGCTTTCCTGAGGCACTGAACAGAACTCCTCTCCTCTCCACATGGGAAGCTTCCCTGTTGGAGCTGTGTCAAACACCTCAGTTTGGAGAACCCGGCAGAGTCCCTGAGCCACCTCCACATTCCAAGGTCTCCCAGGCCACCAAGCCACAGTAGGACTCATCTTCAGGAGAGTCCATTTCAACTCTCCCCTCTGGGTAGCTCACCCAGGAGCCTGCAGATTGAGCCTGCCTTGTCCTGACTAAAGAGTGGGAATATGAGGTGGCGTTCCCAGGCATCCATGCTTAGACACCTGCTCTCGAGTCTTTCCGTATGGGGCCTCCTGGAACCATCCAGTAGGACTCGACTGTCGTGCAGAAGGAAACCTTGAGGTTTGGAGTAGTTCACAAATCCCATCGTAGGCAAACCTCCCTGGCTTCATGAAGCCCCCACACCCTTCAGGAAGAGGCCATGCTGGACAAAAACTCTAGCCTGAGGCACGTCTCATAGTTGACATGACCTCAGTGCAGGAGATCTCGATTCAGCCACTGCAGAGTGGCCCTGCCATGCCCTCGGTCCCAAACCTCACACTAGCTTTTGTTTTCAGACTTCCTTCCTCACACTCCTGGCAAACAAGCCCTACGGACTAGGAACTCCAGAAACACAACCCAGCCCAGTGTCTGCCCAACGGAAGAAAAACGCTTCCCTATGGGGCTCTCCAGAAAACCCAGATGATGATCAACCTGCTCGGGCCTCGACGGTCCCCGAAGTGGATATGCTGCTCTGGGCACTCATGCTCTGTCTGACACAGCCTGAAGCCAGACGTCCAGACAGACAAAGAGACAGCTGGCCGCACACCCAGCACTTCGGACACGCCATGGTCTTATGCCGTCACCTCATCCTAACCTTGGTTTTCAGATATCTGAACCTAGATATTATATCAATTCTCCACACAGCTGGGTATCGCAAGCACAAAACAGAACTCCTCCTTCCCCATGGCTGTCAAGCTTGCTCTTGGCATGGAGTCACACCTTCAGGGTGGGAGAAACCTTCATGGCCCCTGATGCCACGCCCAAACTTGAGTGCTGCTTGGGCACAAATTCACACTGTGACCCTCAGCATGAGCCCCATGTCAAAGAAAGGCCTGTCAGGACCTGGACCAAGAGCCCGCATATGGGGCTTGCCAAGCCGCTATGCACCCAATCCTCACCAGTGTTTGAGTTTTCCAGTAGCCCCACCTGTACCTGGGCGCTGCTTTGGAATCCCTTTCTTGGAGAGACACATGAGCCAGACAACACGACTCCACCCTTCCCTCAAAATGACCCCAAACTCTTGGGAGCTGGGACAAATCCCCAGAGAGGGATACTCGTCCACAGTCCCTGAGGCCACTGCTCCAATCCACGGCTATCCCGGACACAACATCCAGAGACAAAAGCCTGAAGGAACGCCTTCCACCCCCTTGTTTCAGAGGCCCAGGAGTTCCCTCTCGGGCTGTACATCCGGCCTGTCATACCCTAGGCGCCACTCATAAGCTGACTTTGTGTTTTAAGACTTCTGTGCCCACAGCATGGACCCACACAACCTGCAGGCTAGGGCCTCTGAAGCCACAGCGAAAGATTGTGCCGGCCCTCTCTAAGGAAAGTGTGTCCAATCCATTGACCACAACCCTACAGTTTAGGGAAAAGCTCCAAGGCCCCTGAGGCCATCAATAGATAGGCCACCCTGGACAAAGAGGGGCTCTCTGACACCAGCAGAGCAACTATCTCCACTTAGATTCTCAGACAGTGTCCCCAGAGACAGAAGGTTGAAATGGACAGGCCCCCAGACCCTAATATGAACCTTAGCTTTGTTTCCATGTGTCCGTTCTCAGAGGACTGTTTTCGTAGACCAGCACATGGGGCTTTTCTGAGGCACCAAACCAAGCATCTCTCGTCTCCACATGGGCAGCTTTCTTACTGGGGATGTATCAAACCCTTCAGGTAGGAGAGTTCCGCAAGGGGACCGAACAACCAGCACATTCCAAGGTCTCCATGGACCCAAACGCACATTATGACACATACTCAGGAGAGGCCATTTCAACTCAGCCCCCTGGGTAGCGTGACCCAGAGGCAGCAGATCAAACATATATTGTCGCTTATGGCCAATTGGAATGCGAGGAATGCTGTACAGGGATCCATCCTTCGAACCCTGCTCTCCAGTCCTTCCTTATGGTATGTCCTGGAGCCATGCAACAGGACTCGAATATCCCGCAGAAGGAAACCTTGTGGTTTGGGGCAACCTCCAAACTCAGCGTGGGAAAACTTCCTTGGCCTCATGAGGCCCCCGCTTCTTGAAGGTGCCATCATGGACACATACTCCAGCCTCAGCCAACGTCTGATCCTCAGCCTGACTTCAGTTGCAGGAGATTTTGATTCAGCCTCTGCAGAGTGGGCCTGATCTGCCCTTGGCTCCAATACTCACCCTAGCTTGTGTTTTCAGACTTCCGTCCTCACACTCCTGGCCCACAAACCCTCCCTACTGGGAATTCTGGGGCCACAATGAAGCACTGTGCCTGCCTCCCAGGAGAAAAACATTGTCTATGTCGCTGCCCAGAAACCCCAAATGAGGATCAAACTGCTTGGCCCTCGGCAACACCCCAATTGCATAGGCTACCTTAAACACTGATGCTCTGTCGCAAATAGCCTGAGCCCAGACCTTCCAACAGACACCGACACAGCTGGCTGCACTCCTAGGACATTGGACCCGCCACTGCCTTAGGCCACCATCCATTCCGAACCTGGGTTTTCAGTCATCGGATCCTAGACCTTATCTCCAATCCCTGCACAGGGGGGAACCTGATGCACAAATCAGAACCCCTCCTTCCCCATGGCAAGAAAACTTGCTGCTGGCAGTGAGTCAAACCTTCAGTGTAGGAAAAACGACATGGCCCATGAGGCAACGCCCAAGCTTTAGGGCCGCCTTGGGCACAAACACACATTGTGACCCTCAGCGTGAGTACCTTATTCAAGTAACGCCTCTCAGTGACTGGACCAAGAGCCCGCATATGTGGCTTGCCATGCCCATAGCCACCCAGGACTAACTAGATGGTGTGTATTCCAGTTCAGGGAACCCACTGCTGTGCTCTAGAGTCCCTCTCCTGGGGGGTTCCCTGTGGCAGAAAACAGTACTCTTCCCTTCCTACAGAATGAACCCAAACACTTGGGAGCTTGGACAATCCCCCGAGAGGAAGGCTCTTCCTCGGCCTCTGAGACAACCCCTACCCTGACCGGACACTGTGAACGCAACACCCAGAGACAAAATCCTGAGTGACTGCCTCCCACTTGCCCTCCTTTGATATCCAGAGGATCTCCCCTCACGGACTGGAGATCAGTCCTGCCATTACCTTGGCCACTAGCTGAGCCAAGTTTGCTTTTTCAGACATCAGTCCCCACAGCCCTGGCAAACACAGCCTCTAGGCTGAATCCTCTGGAGCCATACCACAGGACCGTGCCTGCTCTCTCCTGGGAAACTGTGTCCATTCCTTTGGACACACACCTCCAGAATATGAGAAACCTCAAGGCCCCCGAGGACATCCCACTACTGGGAGGCTCCTTGGACACACAGGGGCATTCGGACACAAGCTGAGCAGCTACCTCCACGAAGGCATGCCCACAGATGTCAACAGAGATAGAAGGTTGAGCCGGACAGGCCCTTAGGCCGTAATCTCAACTCTTGCTTTGGGTTCCAGGTGTTACTCCTCAGAGGCTTTGGTTCGAAGAACAGGATATGGGGCTTTCCTGAGGCACTGAACAGAACTCCTCTCCTCTCCACATGGGAAGCTTCCCTGTTGGAGCTGTGTCAAACACCTCAGTTTGGAGAACCCGGCAGAGTCCCTGAGCCACCTCCACATTCCAAGGTCTCCCAGGCCACCAAGCCACAGTAGGACTCATCTTCAGGAGAGTCCATTTCAACTCTCCCCTCTGGGTAGCTCACCCAGGAGCCTGCAGATTGAGCCTGCCTTGTCCTGACTAAAGAGTGGGAATATGAGGTGGCGTTCCCAGGCATCCATGCTTAGACACCTGCTCTCGAGTCTTTCCGTATGGGGCCTCCTGGAACCATCCAGTAGGACTCGACTGTCGTGCAGAAGGAAACCTTGAGGTTTGGAGTAGTTCACAAATCCCATCGTAGGCAAACCTCCCTGGCTTCATGAAGCCCCCACACCCTTCAGGAAGAGGCCATGCTGGACAAAAACTCTAGCCTGAGGCACGTCTCATAGTTGACATGACCTCAGTGCAGGAGATCTCGATTCAGCCACTGCAGAGTGGCCCTGCCATGCCCTCGGTCCCAAACCTCACACTAGCTTTTGTTTTCAGACTTCCTTCCTCACACTCCTGGCAAACAAGCCCTACGGACTAGGAACTCCAGAAACACAACCCAGCCCAGTGTCTGCCCAACGGAAGAAAAACGCTTCCCTATGGGGCTCTCCAGAAAACCCAGATGATGATCAACCTGCTCGGGCCTCGACGGTCCCCGAAGTGGATATGCTGCTCTGGGCACTCATGCTCTGTCTGACACAGCCTGAAGCCAGACGTCCAGACAGACAAAGAGACAGCTGGCCGCACACCCAGCACTTCGGACACGCCATGGTCTTATGCCGTCACCTCTTCCTAACCTTGGTTTTCAGATATCTGAACCTAGACATTATATCAATTCTCCAAACAGCTGGGTATAGCAAGCACAGAACAGAACTCCTCCTTCCCCATGGCTGTCAAGCTTGCTCTTGGCATGGAGTCACACCTTCAGGGTGGGAGAAACCTTCATGGCCCCTGATGCCACGCCCAAACTTGAGTGCTGCTTGGGCACAAATTCACACTGTGACCCTCAGCATGAGCCCCATGTCAAAGAAAGGCCTGTCAGGACCTGGACCAAGAGCCCGCATATGGGGCTTGCCAAGCCCCTATGCACCCAATCCTCACCAGTGTTTGAGTTTTCCAGTCGCCGCACATGTACCTGGGCTCTGCTCTGGAATCCCTTTCTTGGAGAGACCCATGAGCCAGACAACACGACTCCACCCTTCCCACAAAATGACCCCAAACTCATGAGGCCCCCGCTTCATGAAGGTGCCATCATGGACACATACTCCATCCTCAGCCAACTTCTGATCCTCAGCCTGACTTCATATGCAGGAGATTTTGATTCAGCCTCTGCCGATTGGGCCTGCTCTGCCCTTGGTTCCAATCCTCACCCTAGCTTGTGTTTTCAGACTTCCGTCCTCACACTCCTGGCCCACAAACCCTCCCTACTGGGAATTCTCGGGCCACACTGAAGCACTCTGCCTGCCTCCCAGGAGAAAAACATTGTCTATGGTGCTGCCCAGAAACCACAAATGAGGATCAAACTGCTTGGCCCTCGGCAACACCCCAATTGCATAGGCTACCTTAAACACTGATGCTCTGTCGCAAATAGCCTGAGCCCAGACCTTCCAACAGACACCGACACAGCTGGCTGCACACTCAGCACATTGGACCCGCCACTGCCTTAGGCCACCATCCATTCCCAACCTGGGTTTTCAGTCATCGGAACCTAGACCTTATCTCCAATCCCTGCACAGGGGGAACCTGATGCACAAGTCAGAACCCCTCCTTCCCCATGGCAAGAAACCTTGCTGCTGGCCGTGAGTCAAACCTTCAGTGTAGGAGAAAACGGCAAACCTGCCGGGCCTCATGAAGCCCCCCATATCCTTCAGGGAGAGGCCATCATGGACAAAAACTCTAGGTTGAAGCACGTCTCATAGTAGATATGACCGCAATGCAGGAGATCTTGATTAAGCCTCTGCAGAGTCGCCTGCCGTGCCCTCGGTCCCAAACCTCACGCTAGCTAGTGTTTTCAGACTTCCTTCCTCACACTCCTGGCAAACAATCCCTCCAGAGTAGGATTTGCAGAACCACAAGCCAGCCCAGTTACTGCCCACCGGTAGAAAACGTTTCCTTGTGGGGCTCTCCATAAAACCCAGATGAGGATCAACCTGCTCTTGCCTCGACGGCACTCAGATTTGATAGGCTGCTCTGGGCACTAATGCTCTGCCTTTCACAGCCTGATGCCAGACGTCCAGACAGGCAAGGAGACAGCTGGCCACACACCTAGCACTTCTGACACGCCATGGTCTTATGCCGTTATCTCTTCCTAACCTTGGTTTTCAGATATCTAAACCCAGATATTATATCAATTCCCCACCCAGTTGGGCATCTGAATCACAAATCAGAACTCCTTCTTCCCCATGGCTGTAAGGCTTGCTCTTGGCATGGAGTCACACCTTCAGGGTGGGAGAAACCTTCATTTCCCCTGAAACCACGCCCAAACTAGAGTGCTGCCTTGGGCACAAATTCACTCTGTGACCCTCAGCATGAGCCCAATATCAAAGAAAGGCCTGTCAGGGCCTTGACCAAGAGCCCGCATATTAGGCGTGCCAAGCCCCTATACACCCAATCCTCACCAGTGTTTGAGTTTTCCAGTCTCCCCCCCGTTCCTGGGGCTCTGATCTGGAATCACTTTCTTGGAGAGACACATGAGCCAGACAACAGGACTCCACCCTTCCCACAAAATGACCCCAAACTCCTGTTAGCTGGGACAAATCCCCAGAGAGGGAAACTTGTCCACAGTCACTGAGGCCACCCCCTACAATCTACGGCTATCCTGGATGCATCCAGAGACAAAAGCCTAAAGGAATCTCGCCCTTGAATCACAAGCCAAGGAGCTCAATCTCTATCTGTACATCCGGCCTGCCATACCCTCGGCGCCACTCATAAGCTGAGTTTGTGTTTTCAGACTTCTGTGCCCACAGCCTGGACCCACACACCCTCCAGGCTAGGGCATCTGGAGCCACAGCGAAAGATTGTGCCTGCCCTCTCCAAGGAAAGTGTGCCCAATCCATTGACCACAACCCTACAGGTTAGGGAAAAGCTCCAAGGCCCCTGAGGCCATACTGATAGTGTAGGCTGCCCTGGAATAAAAGGGGCACTCTGACACCAGCTGAGCCATTATCACCACTTAGACTCTCAGACAGTGTCCCCAGAGACAGAAGATTGAAATGGACAGGCCCTTAGGCCCTAATATGAACCTTAGCTTTAGTTTTCGTGTCTGTCCTCAGAGGACTGGTTTCGTATACCAGCATATTAGGTTTTTCTGAGGCTCCAAACCAAACCTCTCTCGTCTCCACATGGAGTGCTTTCTTACTGGATCTGTATCAAACCCTTCTGGTCGGAGAATTCCGCAGGGCCACAGTACAACCATCACATTCCAAGGTCTCCATGGACAGAAACACACATTATGACACATCCTCAGGAGAAGCCATTTCAACACAGCCCGCTGGTTAGCTTGCCCCAGAGCCAGCAGATCAAACATATCTTGTCGTTAATGGCCAAAGGGAATGCGAGGCATGCTGTTCAGGGATCCATCCTTTGAACCCTCCTCTTCAGTCCTTCCGTATGGTATGTACTGGAGCCACTCAACAGGACTCGACTGTCTTGCAGAAGGAAACCTTGTGGTTTGTGGCAACCTCCAAACTCAGCGTGGGAAAATTTCGTTGGCCTCATGAGGCACCTGCTTCATGAAGGTGCTATCAAGGGCACAATCCAACCTCAGCCAACGTCTGATCCTCAGCCTGACTTCAGATGCATGAGATATCCTTTCAGCCTTTGCAGAGTGTGCCTGCTCCCAACCTCACCCTATCTTTTGTTTTCAGACTCTACCCTAGCACTCCTGGCCCAAAAGCCCTCATGATTGGGAATTCTGGTTCCAGAACGAAGCACTCTGCCTGCCCCCCAAAGAAAAACATTGTCTATGGCATTGCTCAGAAACCCCAAATGAAAATCAACCTGCTCAGCCCTCGGCAACACCCCAATTGCATAGGCTACCCTAAACACTATGCTCTGTCTTACATAGCCTGAGCCCAGACCTTGTGAGAGACATTGAGACAGTTGGCTTCACACCCAGCACATCGAGCCTGCCATGGGTTAGGCCATTTCATCCCTTCCCATTGACCTGGGTGTCTTCCTGGAGGTATATTCTGAGGCTGTGTCAGACTATGCATTTTCTCTGGAGCTTCCTATGGAATTGGGGTGGTATTAGGGGCCTTGCAATTTTCTCTTAATCTGGTGGGTTGGGAAACTGAGACAGGCTGACATTCCTTGGGAGAGCTGGCCCAGTGCTGTTGTGTGTTCCTGGAGGCCCCATCCTGGAGGGCATATGGGTCAGGACTCTGGGTCCAAAGTCTTCAGACACAAACTGGTAAGAGTTAAGCTCGAGGTGATGGCAGACCCAATCTGCAGACCCTGAGCGAAGCATCTCCAGATATGAAATTCGGACGGCTCTGAGGCAGGAGCACAGTCTTTTCTGTCTGACTTGTTTGTCTATGATGGCCACGAAATGGAGGGGTGGCCTCATGGGTCCATGTGAGATTCTACCTCTCTGGGAATTCTGCTCGGCACCCAAGAGTTTGGTGTATTTCCGGGGGATGGGAGGAGCGCAGTTTTCTGAGTCAGGGATCCCGTCCAAACAGCCATTCCAGAGATGGGTCCTGGGTTCTGGAGCCTGGATCACCGCAACAAGGCTTAGGATTTGGGCCTAGGGTCCTGCTCTATGTTTTCCTGGTACAGCTCCCGAGTGTTCTTGTTGGAAATGGGTCTCATTCTGAGGGTCACAATGCCTGTTTTTGCCCAGATGCCCATGCTGAGTGGGTGTGACCTCATGGGCTATGCACTTGGCTCCCACTCTGAGGGTTGGACTGTCATCTCAACATTCAGTTTTCCTGCCATGGGGAAGGAGGGGTACTTTTTTATGCTTCAGGTTCCCCCATGGGCAGGAATTTGAGCTAAGTTCTGGGACCGGTGCCTGAATACCCAGTTCACTTTGAGATGAGGTCCTCGGGCCAAGGCAGGACCCACCTGCAGAAAATGAGGCCTGCTTTCTGGGTGGCTGTCAGGAGCTCGGGCTCGAGCTGTGTCAGACAGAACATTCGTGGAGAGTTCGGCCTATGATATTGGGGTGCTTTTGAGAGCTGTGCAACTGGATCCTCATGGGGGATTTTTGCACAGACCCTTTCTTCACTTCTTCTATCTGGTGAGCAGGCAGATGGCTGCATTACGGCTCCAGAATATCCAAGTTGGAGGGTTTGCAGGCGAGGAGTGTGAGGACAGAAGTATGAAAACATAAGCTACGGTTACGCTCAGTGCCGAGCACATGTCTATTCCAATGTACAGCAGTTGTTTCGAGATCTCCAGCACCTGGGCGAGGGGAAGATGTCTGCTCACGCTGGAGTTTGTATCCATGATGGCCAACAAATGGTGGGGAGGCCTCAAGAATTCTTGGAGGTTTTTCCAAGCTGGAGCTTGTGAGCTGCTCCAAACATCAAGGTGTCCTACTAAGGGACAGCAGAAGTCTTCTTACAGGGCTCCAGGGTCCCCCATATGGAAGATTCGATAGCAATGCTCTCTGAATGGAGGCCTGGGAAGCCAATCTCGTGTTACCATTGCAGCTGAGGAACAGGGTAAGCTTGAACCAATGACACTGATTCCAAGTTCCAAGTGATTTTCGTTGATGGAAGTTCTCAGTCTAACAGGTCCCAATGCTGCTTGGTGTCCAGGGAGACCTTAGAATGTGGTGGCGGCTCTCTGACCATTGAGGATTCTCTATCCTTAGGATTAGACCCAGTACCCAGGAGCCAGGTTTCCTTCTTGGGACAGGAGGTGTGCTCTTGTATGGCTCACGGACCACAGGTTGGACCATATGCTTGAATTTCCAGAACAGACCTCTAGGAAGAGAGACCTCAAAACATAAGCTAGGGTTCTGATGAAGTTTTAGGGCCATGGAAGTTTCAATCTTCGGACTAAGTGCCATTGGCCTGCATGTCATCCTGGAGGTAGGTGCTGAGGCTGTGTCAGGCTGTGCACTTTTTCCAGAGTGGCCTATGATATTGGGGTGCAGTCAGGGGCCTTGCAGTTTTCTCCTAATCTGGATATTTTGGGAAACTGAGATGGGCAGGGTTTCCTCAGGAGAGCAGGGCCAGTGATGTCATGGGTTTCTCGAGGCCCCATCCTGGAGGTCATGTGTGTCAGGACTTTGGGACCAAAGACTTTAGACACAACCTCGGATAAGAGGTAGGAGTGAGGTGATGGCAGTCCGAATCTGAAGACCCTGAGGGAAGCTCCTCGGGATTTGAAATTCAGGTGGCTGGGAGGGAGGAGCACAGGCTTTTCTGTCTGGATTTTGTGTCTAGGATGGCCACTAAATGGAGGGGTGACCTCATGTGTCCATGGGATATTCTTCCACTCTGGTGATTCTGCTTGGCACCCAAGAGTTTGATTTCTTTCTGGGGAAGAGGAAAAGACTGTATTCCATCTCTGGGATCCTGTCCAAACAGGGATTCCAGAGATGGGTTCTGGGTCCAGACACTGGGAAAACTTAACCAAAGCTTCGATTTGGGATCCTGGTCCAGATCCCAAGGGGGATCTTTGGAAAGGGGTCTCATTCTGAGGGTCACAATGCCTATTTGTGCCCAGCTGCCCATCCTGTGTAGGCATGGTCTCATGGACCATGCACCTGGTTCCCACTCAGGGTTGTACAGCCATCTCAACATTCAGTTTTCTGGCCATGGGGAAGGAGGAGCACTCTTTTGTGCTTCCGAGTCCCCTATGGGCAGGAATTTGAGCTAAGTCTGGGACAGGTACCTGAATATCCAGGTTGCTTCAAGATGATGGCCTCGGGCCAAGGTTGGACCCACCTGGAGGATATGGGGTCCACTATCTGGGTGGCTGACAGGAGGTCGGGGATCAGGCGGTGTCAGATAGACAATGTATGCAGAGGTCAGTCTATTATATTGGGGTGCCATTGAGGGCCGTGCAGGAGGATCCTCATGTGGGTTTCTACGAAGACCCATAGGGCACTTCTTTCTGGTGGGCAGGCAGAAAGCTGCACTGTGGCTTCAGAATTCCCAATATGAAGGGCTTGTAGGCGAGGAGTGTGAAGACAGAAGTCTGAAAACACAAGCCACGGATAAGCTCAGTGCCGACCACAGGACCATTCCATTGTGCAGTGGTTGTTTCGAGATTTCCAGCACCTGAGTATGGGCGAGGGTCAGATGTCTGCTCACGCTGGGTTTGCATCCATGATGGTCAACGAATTGTGGGGTGGCCTCAAGAATTCTTGGAGATTTTCCCAAGGAGGACCTTGTGAGCTGCTCCAAACAGCAAGGTGTCCTACTGTGGGACAGGGGAAGTCCGCTTACAAGGCTCCAGGGTCCCCCATATAGAAAGATTCGACAGCAGAGGTCTCTGAATGGGGGCCTGGGAAGTCTTCCTTGCATGACCATTGCAGCTGAGGAACATTGCAGGCTTGATCTGCTGGTTTTTGTTCAAATTTCCAAGTGATCTAAGTTGACGGATGTTCTCAGTCTAATGAGTCACAATGCTGCTTGGTGTCCAGGGAGACCTTAGAATGTGGTGGTGAGGGTGCCTGGGTGGCTCAATGGGCTAAGCTGCTGCCTTCGGCTCAGGTCATGATCTCAGGGTCCTGGGATTGAGTCCCGCATCAGGCTCTCTGCTTAGCACGGAGCCTGCTTCTTCCTCTCTCTCTCTCTGCCTTCCTCTATGCCTACTTGTGATCTCTCTCTGTCAAATAAATAAATAAAATCTATATAAAAAAAAAGAATGTGGTTGTGGATCTGTGGCCATGCAGGATTCTCCTACCTGAGGGTTAGACCCAGTTCCCAGGAGCCAGGTTCCCTTCTCGGGACAGGAGGGGTTCTCTTGTATGGCTCAGGGACCACATGTCGGATCATATGTTGGATTTCAAGACCAGGCCTCTGGGCACAGAGGCCTGAATATCTAGGCTAGGGTTCTTATGAGGTTGTAGGGGCATGTCATCCTCAACCTTCGGACTTAGGGACTTTGACCTGTGAGTCTTCCTGGAGGTAGATGCTCAGGCTGTGTCAGACTGTGCATTTTTTCCAGAGTGGCCTATGAAATTGGGGTGGGCTCAGGGGCCTTGCAGGCTTTTCCTAATCTGGAGGGTTTGTGCAACTGAGACGGCAGAATTTCATCCAGAGATCAGGCCCAGTGATGTAGTGTGGTTCTGTCAGCCCCATCCTGCAGGGAATGTGGTTAAGGGCTCTGGGACCAAAGTCTTCAGACACAAAATTGTGTATCAATTAGGAGGGAGGTGATGGCAGCCCCGATCTGCAGACGCTGAGGGCAGCTCCTCAGGATTTGAAATTCGTGTGGCTGGGAGGCAGGAGCAAAGGCTTTTCTGTCTGGATTGTGTCTAGGATGGCCTTGGAATGGTGGGGTGTCCTCATGTGTCCATGGAATATTCTACCTCTCTGGGGATTCTGCCCAGCACCCAAGAGTTTGGTTTCTCACTGGGAAGGAGAGAGCGTGGTTTACTGTTTCAGTGTTTCCGTCAACACAGGGATTCCAGAGATGGGTTATAGGTCCCTGTGCCTGGATAACCCTACAAAGGCTTAGTATTTGGGCCTAGAGGCTTGACTGCCTGGCTCTGTGGGGCTTTGGTTCAGCTCCCATGGAGACTTGTTGGAAATGGGTCTCAGGGTAAGGGTCACAATGCCTGTTTTTGCCCAGATGCCCATCCTGAGTGGGCATTGGCTCTTGTTCCATGCACCTGGATCCCAATATGAGGGTTGGACCACCATATCAACATTTAATTTTCCTTCTATGAGGAAGGAGGAGTACTCTTTTGTGCTTCAGATTCCCCCATGCACAGTAATTTGAGCTATGTTCTGGGACTGGTACGTGAATAACCAGGTTGGTTTGAGATGAAGGACTCAGGTCAAGGCAGGTCACACCTGCCAGATATGGGTCCCGCTATCTAGGTGGCTACCAGGAGGTCGGGGCTCGAGCTGTGTCAGACAAAGCATTAGTTCACAAGGTGGCCTATGATATTGTGGTGCTATAGAGGGCTGTGCTGGTGGAACCTTATATGGAGTTTCACGCAGACCCATAGGGCACCTCTTTTTTCTGGTGGGCAGGCAGAAGGCATTGTGGCTCCCAAATTCCCAATATGGGGGACTTGAAGGCGAGGAGTGTGAGAACAGAAGGCAGAAAACACAATCTATGCTTAATCTCAGTGCCGAGAACATGGCCGTTCCAATGTGCAGTGGTTTTTTCGAGATCTCCAGCATCTGAGTACAGGCGAGGGTCAGATGTCTGCTCATGATAGAGTTTGTATCTATCGTGGCCAACAAATGAAATATCCAGCACCTGAGTAAAGGTGGATTTCAGATGTTTACGCACACTGGAGTTTGTGTCTCTGATGACCGAATGGAGGAGTGGCATCAAGAGGCTGATGCATGTGAGATGCTCCAAACAGCAAGGTTGTTTTTTCTACTGGACAGTTAGAGTCTGGTATGTTTTCTGCAGGGCCCCCCATGTGAAAAGTATGGGTAGCAGAGCCCTTCCACATGGATGCCTGGAAAGCACACCTCCATTGACCAATGCAGCTGAGGAACATGCAGGTTCTTTACGGTGCTTCTGGGGCGAAGCACCAAGGTCTTGAGTTGACATGGAATCTCTTGAAGATGGGTTACAATGCTGGTTTTTTTTACCAGGTAGATCTTAGAATGTGTTGGTGGCTAAGGTGCCTGCAAGATTCTCCTACCCTGAGGGTTTAACACAGGTCGAAGAGCACGGTTACCTTCTGGGGACAGGAGATGTAGTGTTTTGTGGCTCAGGGACCACATGCCATATCATAAGTTCCTATTCAAGAACAGGCCTCTGAAGACAGATGCCCGACAACCTAATCTAGGGTTCCAATGAGTCCCAGGGGCATGAGAGGTTCAATCTTCAGACTTAGGACAGTTGACTTGGGTGTCTGCCAGGATGTAGGTGATCAGGGAGTTTCAGACTGCGCACTTATGTCCAGAGTAACCTCCAATATTGGGGTGGCCACAGGGGTCTTGAATGTTTCAACCAACTCTGGAGGGTTTGGTTAACTGACATGCACAATTTCCATGGGGATGGCAAGCACAGTCCTGTGGTGTGGCTCCAGAGACTCCACCCTGGAGGGCATGTGAGCCATGGTTCTGGGAGGGAAGTCTGCAAACACAAACTCGGGTTAGGTTTAGTGGCTAGGTTATCGCAGGGCAATGTGTAGACCTGGAAGGCTACTCATCAGGAACAGTAACTGGAATGACCCGAAGGTGGAAGCACAGGCTTTTATATCTGGATTGTGTGTCTAGGGTGACCTCAGAATGTAGCTGTGGCCTCATGGGTCTATGGGAGATTTTTCCTCTAAGGATACTGGCGGCTCCCAATATTTTGATGACTTTTTGGTATGGGAAGACTGCTATTTTCGATCTTAGGTGTGCCCCAAAACAGGGATTCCAGAGATGGGCTCTGGGTCTAGGCGCCTGGAAAATCCCACCAAGGGTTGGGATTTGGGCTTATGGGCAGACCAGGCCTGCAATGCAGGATCTTGGTGGTGCAACTGAGAGGGCTTGTTTGGAAGCATGCTCAGGCTGAGCATTACAATGCCTGTTTGTGCCCAGGGTGGCCCTCAGGAGTGGGCGTGGTCCCATTGTCCATTTTCTGGCTCCCACACTGAGGGATGGACACACATTCCAATGGCCAGGTTTCCAGCCATGGGGAAGGAGGAAATATCTATTGTGCTTCATGTTCCCCCATAGGCAGGGATTACAGCAAAGGTCTGGGGACAGATGCCTGAATACCAAGGATGCATAGAGATGACAGATTTGGGCCATGGCCGTTCTCACATGCTGGATATGGGCCCCGCTCTCTGGGTGGCTGACACGATGTCTGGGCTCAGGCTGTGTCAGACACAGCACTAGTGGCCAGAGAAGTCTATATATTGGGGTTCTCTCCAGGGCCGAGTAAATTGATCCTCATGTAGGGTTTCTGGCGAGACTCACGAAGCACTTCTTTCTGGCAGAATGCTGCCTTATGGATCCAGAATTCCCTATCAAGAGGGTTTGGGGACAAATAGGGTGAGAATGCAATTGTAAACACCAGCTATGCTTAAATTGAGTGCCAAGCGGAAGTCAGTTTCAATGTGCAGCAGCTTATACGAGATATCCAGCACCTGAGTAAGGGCAGATGTCAGATATTTGCTCACACTTGAGTTTGTGTCTAGGATGACGACTAATGGAGGGGTGGCTTCAGGAGGCAATGGAGGATTACCCACGCTTAAGATTGTGAGATGCTCCAAACAACAAGGTTTCCTTCTAATGGACAGGAGGAGTCTGTTTTTTTTTCCTCCAGGGTCCCTCAAGTGGAAGTTTGCGTAGCAGAGCCCTCCCGCATGGATGACTGGAAAGCACACGTCCAATGACCATTGCAGCTGAGGAACATGACAGGTTCGTTTTGGTGGTTCTGGTGCCAAGTACCAAGGCCTTGAGTTGACTTGGAATCTCTTACAGATGTGTCCCAAAACTGGTTTGTTACAAGGGAGGTCTTAGAATGTATTGGTGGCTATGGGCCACGCTGAGGGTTTGGCACAGGTCGATGTGCACAGTTTCCATCTTGGGAGAGGAGATGTTCTGTTTTGTGGCTCAGGGTACATATGTTGTATCCTGACTTGGTATTCAAGAACAGGCCTCTGAGGATTGATGCTGGCAACCTAATCTAGAGATCCAATGATGTCCTTGGTGCCCATCAGGTTCAATTTTCTTACTAAGGACCATTGATATGGTTGTCTGACTGGATGTAGGTGATCAGGGTGTTTCAGACTGTGCATTTGCATCCAGAGCCACTTCCAATATTGGGGTGGGCTCAGGGGCCTTGCAGGTTTCTCCTAACTTGGAGTCTTTGGGGAACTGTGATGGGCACAGTTTCCTTGGGGATGGCAGGCCCAGTCCTGTGGTAAGGCTTCAGAGACCACCTCCTTGAGGATATGAGAGCCATGGTTTTGGGAGGGAAGTCTGCAAACACAAATTTGGGTCAGGGATAGTGGCAAGGTGATCGCAGGTCCAATGCATAGACCTAGAAGGCATCACGTCAGGAACTGTAATTAGGGTGACTGAAAGCTGGTAGCACAGGCATTTCTATCTGGATTGTGTGTCCAGGATGGGCTCTGAATGTAGACGTGGTCTCATGGTTCAATGGGAGACTTTTCCTCTCTAAGGATCCTGGTGGATCTCCATAGATTGGTGGTTTTTCAGAGAACAAAAGAGTGCTCTTTTCCATCTTAGGGGTGCTCCAAAACAGGGAAGAATGCTGTTTTCCAACTTAGGCTTATGCCAAAACAGGGATTCCAGAGACGGGCTCTGGGTCTGGGTGCCCGGATATCCCACCAAGTGTTAGGATTTGGGCCTAGGGGCATTTTAGGCCTGCAATGCAGGATCCTAATGGTGTAACAGAGAGGGCTTGTTTGAAAGCATGCTCAGGCTGAGGGTCATCATGCCTCTTTGTGCCCAGGGGGGCCCTCAGGAGAGGGCGTAGGCTCATTGG
The DNA here is from genome assembly GCF_964662115.1 of Mustela nivalis. Taxonomy (NCBI): domain Eukaryota; kingdom Metazoa; phylum Chordata; class Mammalia; order Carnivora; family Mustelidae; genus Mustela; species Mustela nivalis. The sequence continues at coordinate 2,117,596 of NW_028136525.1, forward strand.
CCATATAGCTGGATCCCACTTTGAGGGTTGGACACCCATTGCAACAGCCAGGCTTCCTGCAATGGAAAGAGGAGTTCTCTATTGTGCTTCAGGTTCCCCCATTGGCAGGGTTACAGGAAAGGTCTGTGGAAAGTTGCCTTAATACCAAGGATGTGTACAGATGACAGGCTAAAAATTCCCAGGTAACAAAACAGCATTGTTACCCATGTTCATGACATTCCATGTAGAAATAAGCCCTTAGTACTTCGCCCCAGAGCCACCAGAATGAACTTGCCATGTTCCTAAGCTGCAATGGTCAGTGGAGGTGTGGTTTCCAGGCAACCATACGGGGGTGCTCTGCTACACAAACTTTGCAATTGGCGGGGACCCTGGAGACAAAAAAACAGAATGCCCCTGTCCGGTAGAAGGAAACCTTCTGTTTGGAGCATCTCACAAGCCCCAGCGTGGGAAATTCTCCATTTCCTCTTGAAGCCACCACTCCATTTGTCAGTCATCATAGACACAAACTCCAGCATGAGCAAACATCTGACATCCGCCCTTACTCAGGTGATGGATTTCAATTCGATCGCTGCACACTGGAATTGCCTTTAGTTTGACTGAATTAAGCCATAGCTTGGGTTTACAATTCCATCCTCAGTCTACTGGTCCACAAGCCCTATTGTGAGGGAATTCTGGAGCTACAACACAATATTCTGCCTTCCCCATAGAAAGAAAAAGGGCCTGGAGAGTCTGCCCAGAAACTCCATATGATGGTCAATCTTCTCGGTGCTAGACGGAACCCTGATTCATAGGCTGCCCTGGGCACTAGTGCTGTGTCTGACATAGCCGGAGCCAGGACCTAGTGTCAGCCACTGAGAGATCAGGGCCCATATACAGCATGTGAGACCAGCTATGGCCCAAGTCTGTCTTCTCTTCTATTCTTGGTATTCAGGCATCTGTACCCACACCTTTGCTGAAATCCTTGCCATTGGGGGAACCTGAAGCACAATAGAGAACTCCTCCTTCCCCATGGAAGGTATTCTGACAGTTGGGATAGTTGCTCAACCCTCAAAGTGGAAGGCAGCTCCATGGCCAAGGAGACCATGTGCACTCATGATGGCTTCCCCGGGCACAAGCAGGCATTGTGACCTCAGCCTGAGCATGCTTTCAACCAAACGCTCTCAATTGCATCTCTGGGACCCCGAATTGCAGGCCTAGTACACACCTAGGCCCAAATCCTAACCCTGGTGGGATTTTACAGGGGCCCAGACACAGGGCCCATCTCTGGAATCCCTATTTTGGGGGACCCTTAAGATGGAAAACAGCACTCTTCCCTTCCCCGAGATAGTCACCAAACTCATGGTAGCCACCAGGATCCTTGAGTGGAAAAATCTGCCATAGACCCATGAGAACACACCTGCATTCCGAGGCCATCCTGGACATACAATCCAGATACATATCATGTGCTATCACCTTTGAGTCATCGGATTTACAGTTCCTGACGAGCTGCCTTCCAGGTCTATGCATTGGGCCTGCAATCACCTTGCCATTAACCTAAACTGAGTTTGTGTTTGCAGACTTCCTTCCTAAAACCATGGCTCACATGACCTCCAGGTTCTGGCATCTGAAGCCACACCACAAGACTGTGCCTGAGATCCTGAAGGAAACTGTGCCCATCACTTTTGCCCGATACCTTTAGATTAGGAGAAACCTGCAAGGCCCCTGAGCGCAGCCAAATAATGGAGGCCGCTCTGGGCACAAATGCACAGTCTGAGACACCCTGATCACCTCCATACATGCAGACACCCAAGTCAATGCTCCTGAGTCAGAAGATTGAACCTGACATGCCCCGAGGACTTCATTGGCACACTAGATTAGGTTTACAGGTATCTGTCGTCAGAGGCCTGCTCTGGAATATCAACTTATGATAAAATATATAGTCCCTGAGCCACAGAACAGAATATGTCCTCCCCAAAAAGGAAGCCATGCTCCTGGAATTGTGTCATACCCTAAGGGTATTTGGATCCTGAATGGCCCCTTAGCAACCAGCACATTCTATGATATTCCTGGTAACAAACCATCATTGTGCCCCATCTTCATGAGACTCCATGTCAACTCAAGGTCTCGATATATTGCCCCAGAGCCACCAGAATGCACCTGCCATGTTCCTCAGCTGCAATGGTCAATGGAGGGGTGATTTCCAGGCATCCCTGTGGCGTTCTCTGCTACAAAACTTTCCACATGGAGAAACCAGAGAAAACAAACCAGACTTCTCCTGTCCGGTAGAAAGAAACTTTGCTATTTGGAGCATCTCACAAGCCCCAGCATGGGAAATCCTCCATGGCCTCTTGACGCCACCCTTCCATTTGTGGGTAATCACAGACACAAACTCCAGTGTGAGCAAACATCTGACATCCACCCTTACTCAGGTGCTGGATATTCGAAACGGCAGCTGCACACTGGAACTGCCTTTTGCTTTTCACTGAACTTAACCATAGCTTTGTATTACTATTCTATCATCACCACACTGCTCCACAATATCACTTGATAGGGAATTCTGGAGCCACAACGCAGTATTCTGCCTTCCACATAGAAAGAAGAAGGACCTGTTGAGTCTGCCCAGAAACCTCACATGAGGATCAATCTACTCAGACCACGAGGCAACCCTGATTAATAGATTTCCCTGACCACTAGTGCTGTGTCTGACAGAGTCTAAGCCCCGACCTCGTGTCAGCCACCCAGAGGTGAGGGCCCATATTTAGCATAGAGATCGGCCATGGCCCTGGGCCATCATCTGTACCCATCCTTGGTATCCAGTCATCTGTCCCCCAAACTTTGCTGGAATTCCTGCCAATGGCGAACCTGAAACACAATAGAGAACACCTCCTTCCCCATGGCAGGAATATTGGCTGTTGGGATGGTTGTCCAACAGCGTGGGAGCCAGCTGCATGGCCAAGGAGACCATGCCCACTCCTGAGGGCCGACATGGGCACAGGCAGGCATGGTGATCCTCAGCCTGAGCATGTTTTCAAACAAACACTCTCAGTTGCTCCTCCAGTACCAGCATTTCAGGCCTGGTATGCCCCTAGGCCCAAATCCTAACCCTTGGTGGGATTTTCCAGGTGCCCAGACCCAGAGTCTGTCTCAGAATCCCTGTTTGGGGCACCCTTAAGATGGAAAACAGCACTCTTCCCTTCCCTGAGAAAGGCACCAAACTATTGGGAGCCGCCAGGATCCTTAGAGAGAAAAAATCTCCCATGGACCCATGAAAACAAACCTGCATTCCGAGGCCATCCTGTCCACACAATCCAGAGAGAAAAGTCTTTGCTACCGACTTCGAGTCATCCTATTTACATTTCCTGACGAGCTGACCTCCATGTCTATGCATTGGGCCTATGATCATCTAGACACTAACCCTAACCCCAGTTTGTGTTTGCCGACTTCTCTCCCAAAACCATGGCTTACATGCCCACCAAGATGTGGTCCCTCAAGCCACATCACAGGAAAGTTCCTGCCATCCCCAAGAAAACTGTGCCCATCAGGTTGTCCAAACCCTCCAGATTAGGAGAAACCTGCCAGGCCCCTGAACCCACCCCAATATTGGCGGTTGCTCTGGATGCAAACGTGCAGTCTGAAACACCCTGAGCACCTCCATCGAGGCAGAAAGCCAAGTCAATGGTTCTGAGTCAGATGATTGAACCTGACATGCCCCTAGGACTTCACTGGAACCCTAGATTGGGTCTTCAGACATCTGTTCTCAGAGTTCTGTTCTGGAATACCAAGTTATGATACAACATGTGGTCCCTGATTCCCACAACAGAACATCTCCTGTCTCCAGAAGGAAAATGTGCTCTTGGATCTATGTCCAACTTTCAGGGTAGATGGATCCTGCATGACCCATTAGCCCCAGCACCTTCTATGATCTCCCTGGTAACAAAGCAGCATTGTGACCCAACTTCCCGAGACTTGATGCCAACTCAAGGTGTTGGTACTTTGCCCAAGAGCCATGAAACGAATCTGCCATGTTCCTCAGGTACAAAGGTCAATGGACGTGTGCTTTCTAGGCATCCAAGAGGTAGTTCTCTGCTACACAAAAATTCCACATAGGGAACCCTAGAGCAAACAAATAAGACTGCTCCTGTCAGGTTGAAGGAAACCTTGGTTGTTTGGAGCATCTCACAAGCCCCAGCCTGGGAAGTCCTCCACATTCTCTTGATGCCAACCCTCCATTTGTTAGTCATCATAGACACAAATTCCAGCATGAGCAAACATCTGACATCTGCTCTTACTCAGGTGCTGGATATTCGAATCAGTCACGCACACTGGAAATACCTTTCACTTGACACTGTATTCTTGCATAGTTTGGGTTTACAATTCCATCCTCACCCTACTGGACCGCAAGTCCTCTTGAGAGGGAATTAGGGAGACAAAACGCAACATTCTGCCTTCCCCATAGAAAGAAGGGCCTGGTGAGTCTGCCCAGAAACTCCCCATGAAGATCAAACTACTTGGCCCTCGAGGGAACCCCGATTTATACCTTGCGCTGGCCACTAGCGCTGTGTCTGAGAGAGCCTGAGCCCCAACCTCGTGTCAGCCACCCAGAGTGTGGGGCCCTTATCCAGCATGTGGGACTGGCCATGGCCCAGTCATCTCTACCCATCCTTGGTATTCCGGCAACTATCCCAGACCTTTGCTGGAATCCCTACCAGTGGGGGAATTTGAAGCACAATTGAGAACTCCTCCTTCCCCATGGCAGGAAGCCTGGCTGTTGCTATGGGTGCCCAACCCTCAGAATTAGAACCAGGTGCATGGCCAATGAGACAACGCCCAATTATAAGGGCCGCCTGGGCCAAAGCAGGCATTGTGTCCCTCAACCTTAGCATGCATTCAAACAAATGCTCTCAGTTGTTTCTGCAGGGTCCCGCATCGCAGGCCTGGTATGCCCTTAGGAGAAAATCCTAACACTTCGTGGGATTTTCCATGCCAACATAACCAGAGCCCGTCTCTGGAATCTCTGTTTTGAAGCACCCCTATGATGGAAAACAGCAATCTTCCCTCCCCTGAGAAAACTATTAGGAGCTGCCAGGATGCGTAGAGAGAAAAAATCTCCCAGGGCTCCATAAGACCACACCTTCATTCCGAGGCCATCCTGGACACACAATCCAGATACAAGAGACTGTGCTACCACCTTCGAATCACCTGGTTTACAGTTCCAGACGAGCTGCCCTACAGACCTATGCATTGGGCCTGTGATCACCTCGCCATTAACCCTACCCCAAGTTTGTGTTTGCAGACTTCTTTCCCAAAATCATGGCTCACATGCCCTCTATGATGGGTCTCTGTAGCCACACCACAGGAAAGATCCTGCTATCCCCAATGAAACTGTGTCAATCACAGTTGCCCAAACCCTCCAGATTAGGAGAGACCTGCAAGTCCCCTGAGCCCAGTCCAATATTGGAGGCCACTCTGGACACAAATGCACAGTGTGCAACACCCTGATCACCTCCATCCAGGAAGACACCCAAGTCAATGGTCCTGAGTCAGAAGATTGGTCCCTGAACACCACAATAGAATATCTCCTGTCCCCAGATGGAATTCGTGCTCTTCAACTTGTGTCAAGGGTCGGGGTATATGAATTATGCACAGCCCCTTAGCCCCCAGCACATTCTAAGATCTCTCTGGTAACAAACAAACAGCATTGTGATCCATCTTCATGAGATTCCATGTCACTTCAAGTCCTTGGTAATTCGCCCCAGAGCCACCAGAATGAACCTGCCATGTTCCTCACCTGATATGGTCAGTGGAGGTGTGCTTTCCAGGCATCCATGTGGGAGTGCTCTTCTACTTATTCTTTCCACATGTGGGACCCTGGAGCAAAAAAACCAGACTGCCACTGACCAGTAGAAGGGAACCCTCTGTTTGGAGCATCTCAGAAGCACCAGCAGGAGAAATCCTCCATGGCCCTTGACACAACCCCTCCTTTTGTCAGTCATCATAGACAAAAACTTCCAGCATGAGAAAACATCTGAAATCTGCCGTTATTTAGATTCTGCATTTTCTTTTCCACCACTGCACACTAGAACTGCGTTTCACTTGACACTGAATTTATCCATAACTTGGGTTTAGAATTCCATCCTCAGCCTCCTGGTCTGCAAGCCCTCTAGAGAGGGAATTTGGAGCCACAAGGCAACATTCTCCATTCCCACTAGAAAGAAATAGGGCCTGGTGAATCTTGCCAGAAACTCCACATGAGGTTCAATCTACTTGGCACTCGATGGAACCTTGATTTATAGGCTGTCCTGGGCACTAGTACTAGTACTAGTACTACTGGTACTGTGTCTGACAGAGCCTGAGCCAAGACCTAGTTTCAGGCACCCAGAGATATGAGCCCATATCCAGCATGTGAGATTGGCCAGGGCCCAAGTCCATCATCTCTACCCATCCTTGGTATTCAGGCACCTGTCCCCAGACCTTTTATGTAATCCCTACCAATGGGGTAACCTAAAGCACAATAGAGAACTCCTCCTTCCCCATGGTAGGAATCCTGGCTGTTGATATGAGTGTCCAAACCTCAAAGTGGGAGCCAGCTGCATGGCCAAGGAGACAATGCCCACTCATGAGGGCTGCCCTCGGCACAAGTAGCCATTGTAACCCTCAGCTTGATCAAGCCTTCAAAAAAATGCTCTTAGTTGCACCTCCAGGATCCTGCATTGCAGGCCTGATATGCCCTTAAGCCCAAATCCTAACACATCGTGGGATGTTCCATGTGCACATACCCAGAGCCCGTCACTGGAATCCCTGTTTTGAGGCACCCCTAAGATGGAAAACAGCACTCTTCACTTCCCTGAGAAAGCCACCAAACTAATGGGATCCCCCAGGATCCTTGAGAAGAAGAATCTCCCATGGTCCCATGAGTCCACACCTGTATTCCGAGGCCAGCGTGGATATGCTATCCAGATACAAGAGACTGTGCTACTGGCTTCGAGTCACCTGATTTACAGTTCCTGACGTGCTGCCCTCCAGATCTTTGGATTGGGACTGTGAACACCTCTCCATTAACCTTATCCCGAGTTTGTGTTTGCAGATCTCTCTCTAAAAACCATAGCTCACATGTCCTCCAGGATGGGGCCCCTAGAGTCACACCACAAGACTGTGCTTGCCATCCCCAAGGAAACTGGGCCCATCACAGTTGCCCAAACCCTCCTGATTAGGAGAAACCCGGAAGGCTCCTGAGCACATCCCAATATTGGAGGCTGCTCTGGATGCAAATGCACAGTCTGAAACACCCTGATCACCTCCATCCAGGCAGACACCCAAATCAATGGTCCTGAGTCAGATAATTGAACCTGACATGGCCCTAGGACCTCATTGGAAGAGGGATTAACTTTTCAGGCACCTGTCCTCAGAGGCCTCTTCTGGAATACCAACTTATGATACAAATTATGGCCCCTGAGCCCCAGGGTGGGAAATCCTCCATGGCCTCTTTACGCCACCTCTCCATTTGTTGGTCATCGTAGACACAAACTCCAGCCTGAGCAAACATCTGACATCCGCCCATATTCAGGCGCTGATATTGGAATCAGCTGCTGCACACTGGAACTGCCTTTCGCTTTGCAATGAATTTAAGCCTAGCTTTAGACTACAATTTCATCCTCACCCTACTGGTCTGCCATATCTCTTGATAGGGAATTCTGGAGCCACAACGCAACATTCTGCCTTCTTCATAGATAGAAGGACCTGGTGAGTCTGCCCATAAACTGCACATGAAGATCAATATACTCAGCCCAGGAGGGAACCCCTATTTATAGTTTGCCCTAGCCACTAGTGCTGTGTCTGACAGAGCCTGAGCCCCTACCTCGTGTCAGCAACCCAGAGGGTGGGGCCCACATTAACCATGTGAGACCGGCCATGGCCCAGGGCTGTCATTACTACCCATCCTTGGTATTCAGGCATCTGTCCCCTAGATCTTAGCTGGAATCCCTACCAATGGGGGGACCTGAAGCACAATAGAGAATTCATCCTTCGCCATGGCAGGAATCCTGGCTTTTGGATGGGTGTCCAACCCTAGGAATGGGAACTGGCTGCATGGCTGAGTAGACATCGCCCAATCCTGATGGCCTCCGGGGCACAAGCAGGCATTGGGACCCTCAGCTTGACCATACTTTCAAACAAACGCTCTCAGTTGCACCTCCAGGATCCCGCATTGCAGGCCTGGTATGGCCCTAGGCCTAAATATTAACCCTTGGTGGGATTTTCCAAGCACTTAGACCCAGAGCTCATCTCTGGAATGCCTGTTTTGGGGCACGCCTAAGCTGGAAAACAGTACTCATCCCTTCCCGGAGAAATCCAACAAACTATTGAGAACCGCCAGGATCCTTGAGAGGAGAAATCTCCCATGGACCCTTGAGACAACACCTGCAATAAAGGCCATTCTGGAAATTAAATCCAGATACAATTACCTGTGCTACCACCTTTGAGTTACGTGATTTACAGTTCCAGACTTGCTGCCCTCCTGGTCTATGGATTGGGACTATGATCACCTTGCCACTAACCCTAACCTAAGTTTGTGTTTGCAGACTTCTCTCTCAAAATCATGGCGCACATGTCCTCCAGGATGGGGTCTCTGGAGTCACACCACAGGACAGTTCCTGCAATCCCCAAGGAAACTGCCCATCACAGTTGTCCAAAAACCCCATATAAGGAGAAACCTGCAAGGAACCTGAGCCAACCCTAGTATTGGATGCCACTCTGGACACAAATGCACAGTCTGAAACACCCTCATCACCTGCATCCAGTCAGACACCAGAGTCAATGATCCTGAGTCAGAAGATTGAATGACATTCCCCTAGGGCCTCATTCAAACCCTTTATTAGGTTTTCAGGCTTCTGTCCTCAGAGACCTGTTCTGGATTACCAATTTATGATACAACATATGGCCGCTGAGCCCCACAACAGAATATCTCCTGCCCCCAGAAGCAATCCGGGCTCTTGGGCCTGTGTCAAATCCTCAGGCTAGATGAATCCTGCATGGCCCATTAACCACCAGCACATTCTAAGATCTCCCTGGTAACAAACCAACATTTTGACCCATCTTCATGAGGTTCCATGTCCAATCCAGTCTTTATTTCTTCGCCTCAAAGCCACCAGATGCCATGTTCCTTCGCTGTCATGGTCAATGAAGGTGTGCTTTCCAGTCACCCATGTAGGAGATCTATGTTATCCGATCTTTCGACATGGGGAACCATGGAGGAAACAAATCAGACTGCCCCTGTCTGGTAGAAGGAAACCTTGCTGTTTGGAGCATCTCAAAAACACCAGATTGGGAAATCCTCCATGGCCTCTTGACGCCACCCCTCTATTTTTGTGTCATCATAGACACAAACTCCAGCATGAGCAAATATCTGACATCCACCCTCACTCAAGTGCTGAATATGGGATTCAAACATTGCACACTGGAAATTTCTTTCGCTTGATACAGATGTAACCATAGCTTAGGTTTACAATTCCATCCTCAGCCTCCTGGTCCACAAGCCCTCTTGATAGTGAATTCTAGAGCCACAAAACAGCATTCTGCCTTCCCCTTACAAACAAGAAGGGCCTGGTGAGTCTGCCCAGAAACCATACATGAGGATCAATCTGCTCGGCACTCGAGGGAACCCCAGGGGACCAAACCCAGAGTCCGTCTCTGGAATCCATATTTTGGGTCACCCCTAACATGAAAAAAAGCACTCTTCCCTTCCCCGAAAAAGCCACCAACTATTGGGAGCCACCAGGATCCTTAGAGAGGAAAAACCTCCCATGGACCCATGAGGCCACAACTGCATTCTGAGGCCATCCTGCACACAATACAGAGAAAAAAGCCTGTGATTCTGCCTTTGAGTCACCCGATTAACAGTTCCTGAAGAGCTGCCATCCATGTCTATGCATTGGGCCTGTGATAACCTTGCCACTAACCCTAACCCAAGTTTGTGTTTTCAGACTTCCCTCCCAAAACCGTGGCTCACATGCCCTCCAGTTTGTGATAACTGGAGCCACACCACGGGATTGTACCTGTCTTCCCAAAGGAAACTGTGATTGTCACTATTAAACAAACCCTCTAGATTAGGAGAACCCTGCAAGTTCCCTAAGCCCAGCCCAATATTGGAGGCCACTCTGGACGCAAATGCACAGTCTGACACACCATATCACCTACATCCAGGCTGATATCCAAGTCAATGGTCCTCAGACAGAAGATTGAACCTGACATGCTCCTAGGATTCACTGGAACACTAGAATAGGTTTTCAGGTATCTGTACTCAGAAGGCTGTTCTGAATATCAATGTATGATACAATATGGTCACTGAGCCACACAAAAGAACATCTCCTGTCCTTAGAAGAAAGCTGTGCTCTGGACCTGTGTCAAACACTCTGGGTAGATGAATCCTTCAAGGCCCCCTGGCAACCAGCACATTCTATGATCTCCCTGACAACATACCAGCATTGTGACCCATCTTCATGAGACTCCATGACAACTCCAGCCCTTGGTACTTCGGCCCAGAGCCACCAGAATGAAACTGCCATGTTCCTCTGCTGCCATGGTCAATGTAGGTGTACTTTCCAGGCATCCAGCGGGAGTGCTCTGATACCAACTTTCCACATGGGGAACCCTGGAGGAAACAAACCAGACTCCCCTGTACGGTAAAAGGAATCTTTTCTGTATGGAGTATCTCAAGCCTGAGGGTGGGTAATCCTCCATGGCCTCTTGAGGCCACCCATCCATTTGTTGGTCATCATAGACACTAACTCCAGCGTGAGCAACCAAATTCTTACAGGATGAAAGGGACCAAAATGCCCCACGTCTGCTAGGCATCAAGAAGCTTGACCCACTATGGGAACTCAGAAAGTGGAACACAGCTATGGCTCTTGCCATGAACAGAAAAATTTTTAAAGGGTATAAATTCCATCAAGCCCTATATCTGGGCTTGATGTCTGATCAAAACTTTTTTTTTAAAGATTTTATTTATTATTTATTTGACAGACAGAGATCACAAGTAGGCAGGAGACAGGCAGAGAGAGAGGTGGGGACACAGGCTCCGCACTGAGCAGAGAGCACAACAGGGGGCTCGATCCCAGGACCTTGGGATCATGACCTGAGCCAAAGGCAGAGGCTTTAACCCACTGAACCACCCAGGTGCCCCTGATCAAAACTTTTATAGGCAGGGATAAATAGGTATTCTAAGCAAAGTGTTATTTATGAAAATGAAAAATTATATGTAATCTGTATATTCAAAACAAAGAAATGGTTAACTAAATTATGACATACCCACTCAACAAATCTGACAAGTATGAGGTTTACTAGAAAAATGATAATGCATGTGATACAATGTTAAATTTGTAAGAGGCAAAGTACAAAGTTTAGATATATTACAACTTTGATTATATAAAAATATAAACACAAAGAAACTGAAAGTTCATATAAGACTGATGAGTTTTATGTTAGGGCTATTTTTGTTGTTGTTACTATTTTTTCCTTATGTAATTAAAAGGATAATGATGGGGCGCCTGGGTGTCCCAGTTGGTTAAGTATATGACTCTTGATCTCAGTTCAGGTTATGATCTCAGGGTTGTGAGGTCAAGCCCCATGATGGGCTCCCTGCTCAGTGCAGAGTCTGCTTGAGATTTTCTCTCTCCCTCTCCTTCTGCCCCTCCCCTTATTCTCTCTCTAAAATAAATAAATCTGTTTTAAAATTGATTAAGTAATTAAATAAAAGTATGAGATTTGTATTGATGGGTTTTGTTAAGCACCAACCCGCCTCCCCAAAAAAAATTTCATTAGTTTTTTTCATACTATTTAATTTCTCAATTTTTAAAAAAATTAAATTTAAAAAAAATATTTGGGGTTGCAAAAAGATCCAGATAATTACAGTCTAACACCCTTCATTAATGTTTAGTTGCTTTGCCCAAAGTGATCAGCATTTGAACATACAGGGGGAAAGTTTATAAATTTCAACCAAGTAAGAGTTGATGCCTGCAATATATAGGCTACTCTACATTATTGGTAGTATAAAAATTGATTCCTACTACCAATAATTATAAAATCAATATAAAGCAGCATTAATCTCTGCAAAAACTGCTACTGAAGAATTAAATATAGGCCTTTGATGAAAGAACAGAGAACTTCACTGGAGAAAGAAAAAAGTTATCATTGTTTACTGTACACAATACCATGGAAGACAATATCACTTTCCTAGAAGTTTTAACAATATGAAGTTTCTTTGAAATACTTATCTGGGGCACCTGGGTGGCTCAGTTCATTAAGCAACTGCCTTCTGCTCAGGTCATGATCCTGGAGTGACAGGATCGAGCCCCACAGCGGGCTCCCTGCTCGGCAGGGAGTCTGCTTCTCCATCTGACCTCTCTCCTCTATGCACTCGTTCTCTCATTCTCTCTCTCTCAAATAAATAAAATCTTTTAAATACATATCTGACTTCAGACCAGTTGTTTATTTAATACAATTTAAATAATCTATGTGAAAATCCTTATTGCAATGCTATAATACAAAGCAAACAGCAGCTGTATCTTCCACTGTCACTAAAAATCTTTATCTAATAACAAAGAAAAATAGAGCCAAAACCAGCATCTAGTAGCACATAAGAAACAACTGTTTTTTTATTTTTTTATTATTTTTTTTAAGATTTTATTTATTTATTTGACAAAGAGAGGGAGAGCACACAAGCAGGAGGAGCAGCAGAGGAAGAGAGAGAAACAGGCTTTCCACTGAGGAGAGGCTGATGTGGGGACTCATTCCAGGGCCCTCGGATCATGACCTAAGCCAAAGGCAGGCACTTAACAAATGTGCCACCCAGGTGCCCCAATAGAACTATTTTTTAGATGAACAACAAAAGTTTCCCTAATACTAGTGATATGCCAGGTCAAAGTTTCCAAACTCCCAATATACTCTCCCTATCCCACCAACTCTACATTTGATTTTACTCTAAGATCAAATAGGAAGAGAGCAAAAATTTCATTGGTAAAATAAATAAGGTTCCCAACCTAATTGCTACTAAAGATAATGAACCCACCTCTAAATCCTACCTACCTGCAAAGCACTAAAACTGACTAAAATTTTAAGTAGAACAGTCTCTGCAGGTAGAAGAGATGTAATAAATGAATAAGCAAATGCACAACCCATACCACTCTAGCTAAAACCAGGTAAAAAAAGAAGGCAAACCAGCAAAATCTGAGTTAATAATAGATTAATTTGCAGAAGAACCTGAGTTGACTAAAAATAAATGCTTTTGCAAAAAATTTGAAGAAAACATTGCTATATGATACTATGCACACTTTTTATACTTAGCAAAATTAGTTCTGAAACTGGAAAGAATACTAGTATTAGAAATTAAGTAACAGACAACCTCAAAATCTTGGGGATTTATCAGACATCTAGAAATATTTCTTATAAAATGTAACTTTCAGCATTGATTGTGTTACTCTATTTCGCCCTTGGTCTACCACAAAAACCAATTAGGAAGATTTTCACAAATACAAAGTTTGACAAGCCAGCTGCAAACATGCAGATCACCTTGACAAGAGTGCTTTAAATACATAACCTGATCCTTGTGCTACAATTGGATAACCCAATTATATCTTAGGCCCCTCAGTACCACTCCCATACTATTGAGAGCTAAGAACTTACCACATACAGATGAAGTGAAAAGGTACATTTGCAAAAGACAAATACTATTCCTGGGGGGGGGGGGTAGGGGGGATGTTTAAATTTCATGAAAAGCATTTCAAGGCTTCCCAAGGGAGTTTTCAGGCTCAACCTCTCTTAGTTTACCACATACTCTCTAGATGATATCATCTACTTCCTTAATTTTAATTAACCCCAATGTTAACAAAAAATAAAACTCTAGGGGCGCCTGGGTGGCTCAGTCAGTTGAGCATCTGACTCTTGATTTCAGTGCAGGTCATGATTTCCCGGTCATGAGATAGAGCCCCACATTGGGCTCCATATTGGACAAGGAGTCGGTTTAAGATTTTCTCTCTCCCTCTCCCCCGGACCTCCTCCTCCCACCGCTATTCATGCTCTCTCTCTCTCTTTCTCAAAAAAAAAAAAAAAAAAACCTGTAAATCTAATCCAGATCTCTGCTGAACTTCAAATTCTTATTTTCCTGTTCCATAAATATCTCTACCTAAATGCCCTGAAAGCACACCAAAGTTAGCATATTCAAAACCAAATTACCTTTTTTCATAAATCTTTCACCCATTTGCATTCTCTACCGCAAATAACAGAAACAGCACACAGCCACCTTGCCTAAATCCAAACCATTGTTACCCTTAACTTCCCTCTTCCTTAACCTTCATATCCAATCATCTACATAAATTCTGAATCTATCCTTTCTCCAACTCCTTTGCCATTACTTTAGTTCAAGATGCCATCATCTCTCACCTAGACTATAAAAGAGAGACCTAATTTAGTTGTGCTTTTTTTTTTTTAAAGATTTTATTTATTTATCAGAGAGAGAGGGGGAGAGAGCGAGCACAGGCAGACAGAATGGCAGGCAGAGGCAGAGGGAGAAGCAGGCTCCCCGCTGAGCAAGGAGCCCGATGTGGGACTCGATCCCAGGACGCTGGGATCATGACCTGAGCCGAAGGCAGCTGCTTAACCAACTGAGCCACCCAGGCGTCCCGAGAGACCTAATTTAGCACTCTATACTTCTATACTCACATTTCCAATTGCTTTCCCTAAACACCTCAAATGAATCATATCCAAAATTAAACCCTTCATTTATCTCAACCCTTTACCATCCCAGAGGAAAAGTTTTCTTTTCCTCCTATGTTCTCCAGCATAGTTAATAATAATACTTTTATTAAAAGCTCAATTAGGGGCACCTCAGTGGCTCAGTGGGTTAAGCCTCTGCCTTCAGCTCAGGTCATGATCTCAGTGTCCCGGGATCAAGCCCCGCATCGGGCCCTCTGCTCTGCAGGGAGCCTGCTTCCCCCTCCCGCTCTACCTGCCTCTCTATCTACTTGTGATCTCTCTCTCTCTCTGTCAAAAAAAAATAAATAAAAATAAAATAAAATAAAACCTCAGTTAAAATCGATGTGAACCAGAATAGAAATTTGCACACCAAAGTTCATACCAGCATTATTCACAATAGCTAAAAGATGGGAACACCCCAATGTTCATTGATGGGTAAATGGATAAACAAAATGTGGTATACACATACAATGGAATATTACCAACATTTAAAAGGAAGGAAATTTTAATACATGCTACATACGATATGGATAAACCTAGGAAGACGGGTTTTATGCTAGGTGAAATAAGCCAAAGACACAAATGGACTAGTATGTACAGCTTAATTTATATGAGGTACCTAGAAAAACCAAATTCATACAGACAGAAAGTAGAAGAATAGTTACCAGAGGGTAGGAGGTACAGGAAATAAGAAGTTACTGTTGAATGGTAGAGTTTCAGTGTGGGATGATAAAACCTAGAGACAGATAGTTCTGATGGATGCAGAAAAATATGAATGTACTTAATGCCACTGAATTGTACATTTTAAAAATGGAAAATTTTAGGGGTACCTAGGTGGCTCAGTCAGTTAAGCATCTGCCTTTGGCGAAGGTCATGATCCCAGAGTCCTAGGATCGAGCCCCGCCCTGGGTTCCCTGTTCAGTGAAGAGCCTGCTTCTCCCTCTACTTGTGCTCTCTCTCTGTCAAATAAAGAAATAAAATATTTAAAAATAAAATAAAATAAAGTAAAGTAAAATGGAAAATTTTATACTCTGGTTTCTCTTCAGATCGCATAGCTGAATCTCAAGTTGCTGTTAAGCCAACCACCTGGAAAATAGCTATTTCAAGTGATTTAAGAACTACATGGGGGTGCCTGGGTGGTTCAGTTGGTTAAACATCTGCCTTTGGCTCTAATCATGATCCCAGGATCCTGGATAGAGTCCTGCATGAGGCTCCCTACTCAGTGGGGAGTCTGTTTCTCCCTCTCCCTCTGCCCCTCTCCTTGCTTGTGCTTTCTTTCTGAAATATTTTTTTTTGTTTGTTAAAGAACTACACAGACTTAGTGAGATACATAGTTTAAGGACAAAAATAACTCCTTTTAAAAAAACACCAAAATTCATTCAGTAATCTTTTTTTTAATTTTTTTAAAATTATTTTTATTTATTTATTTGAAAGATCAGAAGAGAGGCAGGCAGAGAGAGAGAGAGGAGGAAGCAGGCTCCCCGCTGAGCAGTGAGCCCGATGCGGGGCTCGATCCCAGGACCCCGAGACCATGACCCGAGCTGAAGGCAAAGGCTTTCACCCACTGAGCCACCCAGGAGCCCCTCATTCAGTAATCTTATAAATGGTAATATTGGTACTGTTTTGTTAAAGCTATTTATATATTTTTTTGAAAAAAATATCTATGTAAATGTTAGGAACCAAGATATTCAGTATAAGACTAAAAAGATATAAATATAAACTCGTAGTAAAAACTATTTTATACTCTTAAATTTGAACTCATGTTTTGTTTTGCCATATATATAGGGATATAAATATTCCTAGTTCTTATCACTTAAAAACTTATCAATGACAACCCAGAAGCAATGAGCACCCTTAGTGCCCAAACAATTGTATCTAAATAGCATTCCCTACTGAAAGGAACCAGGGCTCTAAAGAGAAATGACTGATTTCAGCCGGGAGGAGAAATATTACAAGATGAACCTGGGACATACTATTGTGTCAAAAGAAACTAGTGTTGACTAATCGGGTCCTGTCAAAATGACAAGTCACTTTGAAAGCACTTCCATTAGTTAAAGCTGGGGCAATGTGCACATCAAAAACGTCCCAATGACTTCAATTGATTGAAATCTACCAAATATATATAAATCTGTGAGTTCATTTAAAATCCACAAGCTCTCTTACTTCAAGGACAGAAAAAGTCAAAAGACAAGCAAGGCTCATTCATCACTGCTAGTGTATGTACCAACTCTTATTCTGAAAATTAGTAATTAAAGAAAGAAAGACTCCACCCCCAAACTACTAGAACTCATACAGCAATTCAGTAATGTGGCAGGATACAAAATCAATGTACAGAAATCAGTTGCTTCCTTATACACTAACAATGAAAATACAGAAATTAGAGAATCGATTCCATTTACTATAGCACCACGAACCATAAGATACCTGGGAATAAACCTAACCAAAAAAGTAAAGGATATGCACTCAAGGAACTACAGAACACTCATGAAAGAAACAGAAGAACAATTAGATGGAAAAGCATTCCATGCTCATGGATCGGAAGAATAAACATTGTTAAAATGTCTGTACTGCCTAGAGCAATCTATACTTTCAATGCCATCCTGATCAAAATTCCACTGGCAATTTTCAAAGTGCTAGAACAATCGTAAAATTTATATGGAGCCAGAAGAGACCCCGAATTGCGAAAAAAATGTTGAAAAAGAAAAACAAAACTGGGGACATCACATTGCCTGATTTCAAACTTTACTACAAAGCTGTGATCACCAAGACAGCATGGTACGGGCACAAAAACAGACACATAGACCAGTGGAAAAGAGTAGAGAGCCCAGATATGGACCCACAACTCTATGGTCAAATAATCTTTGACAAACTAGGAAAAAACATACAGTAGAAAAAGACAGTCTCTTCAATAAATGATGCTGGGAAAATTGGACAGCTATGTATAGAAGAATGAAACTCGACCATTTTCTTACACCATACACAAAGATAAACTCGAAATGGATAAAAGACCTCAATGTGAGGCAGGAATCTATCAAAACCCTAGAGAGTAGTAACCTCTTTGACATTGGCCACAGCAACTTCTTTCAAGACAGGTCTCCAAAGGCAAAGGAGATAAAAGTGAAAATGAACTTTTGGGACTTCATCAAGATCAAAAGCTTGTTCACAGCAAAGGAAACAGTCAATAAAACAAAGAGGCAACCCACAGAATGGGAAAAGATATTCACAAATGACAATACAGACAAAGGGCTGATATCCAAGATCTATAAAGAACTCCTCAAACTCAACATATATAAAACAGATAATCATGTCAAAAAATGGGCAGAAGACATGAACAGACACTTCTCCAAAGAAGACATACAAATGGCTAACAGACACATGAAAAAATGTTCATCATCACTAGCCATCAGAGAGATTCAAGTCAAAACCACATTGAGACACCAGCTTACACTAGTTAGAATGGCCAAAATTAACAAGACAGTGAACAACAAGTATTGAAGAGGATATAGAGAAAGAGGAACCCTCTTACAGTGTTGGTGGGAATGCAAGTTGGTGCAGTCACTCTGGAAAACAGTGTGGAGATTCCTCAAAAAATTAAAAATAGAGCTACCCTATGACCCTGCAATTGCACCTACAGGCATTTACCCCAAAGATACAGATGTAGTGAGAAGAAGGGCCATCTTTACCCCAATGTTCATAGTAGCAATGGCCATAGTCGCCAGAAGGAACAGCCAAGATGCCCTTCAATGGACGAATAGATAAGGAAGATGTGATCCATATATACAATGGAGTATTATACCTCCATCAGAAAGGATGAATACCCAACTTTTGTATCAACATGGACATGACTGGAAGAGATTATGTTGAGTGAAATAAGTCAAACAGAGAGAGTCAATTATCATATGTTTTCACTTACTTGTGGAGCATAAGGAATAACACAGTGGACGTTGGGAGAAGGAGAGCAGAAGTGAGTTGGGAGAAATCAAAGGGGGAGACAAACCATGAGAGACTGTGGACTCTGAGAAACAAACATTGTTTTGGAGGGCAGGGAGTTGGGGGGTTTTATGAGCCTGGTGGTAGGTATTAAGGAGGGCACATATTGCATAGAGCACTGGGTATGGTGCATAAACAATGAATCTGGAAACACTGAAAAAATTAAATTAAATTAAAAAAAAAAAGAAAGAAATAACTGGGGCTCCTGGATGGCTCAGTTGGTTAAGCCACTGCCTTCATGACTCAGGTCATGATCCCCGAGTCCTAGGATCGAGGCCCCTATCAGGCTTCCCCTGCTCTGCAGAGATCCTGCTTCTCCCTCCTTCTGCCTGCCACTGCCCTTGCTTATGCTCTCTCTCTCTCTCTCTCTCTGTCAAATAAATAAATAAAATCTTTAAAAGAAAAAAAAAAGAATTAAGCATTTACTCTGTCCTTCCAGTATACACTGAAATTCATGGCAACCAAACAGCCCGCTTGATGTTTAAAAAGTTCTTTACAGAAAAATGTCAGCTAATGTATGCAGAAGGAATGAAAGAAATGAAAGATTTAGAAAAAATCAGTATTCTCAACTTCAGTGACATAAAACCTCTCCTGAATCTCCCTCTTCAAATAAGCAATATTCTGACCTTTAAATTCTATCAGGTCTCTTACTTATATTCTTTTAACACTTAATCATAATATAAGGAAGAAGAAAGTTATGTCTGTGTGAAATTGTTTCGATAATGACCCTCAATGAATCACACCTATATTTTAATGCTCTTCTAATTCTCTTGTGTAATCCTCTCCCACATGGACTCTGGACTGGCCATGAGACTTGCCTTGGCTAATGGTAGAGTAGCAAGCGAGATACAAACACAGACTTGAAAAGTTTTTGCACAACGGGATTTGCTCTCTTATTGATGGAAACTCCTCTGCTACAATATAAGCCCAGGCTAGCCTTAGACTTATATGGCCCAACGAATATATTCAGCCATCTGAGTAAGTACTTTAGACTATCCACTGAATCAAACTGACAAATAACCCCAGCTATAAGAATAACTTCAAGAGAGTCCACCAGAAGAACCACTCAGCCAGACCTAACCCAAATTGCTGACCCACAAAATCTAGAGCAAACAAAATGGTGGTTGTTTTAAGTTAAGCCAAAGTTTGAGGATGGTTTACTTTGCAATAGATACAACTAGATACAGTAGATATAATGTGGTCTCTTCTCCACAAAATAGAAAAGGAACCTTATTGAGGCTAATACCCCTAAATAGAATGAGGTATTCACATTTCCTAATAAGGTCACAATAAAAGTGTTCACCTGAATTTAATGGACCATACAACAGTTTTAGTACATTTTTAAAAAAGGATTAATATAACTACTCCATACTTCATTTTGTTTTCCATCTTTTCTTTTTTAACTGTTCAAGTTAAACAAGAAACCGTAAAATTAAACAACTGTCAATCTAGTTTTCAGGGTATTTGAGTAAAATCAAGATGTTTTTATTCTTTGACAATAGTTATTGGTGGAAAGAATGTTGGAAAACCACCCCTTTCATACCTGGTTAGTGGCAGTATAACTAAACGTAAAAAAGGTACATACTCGGGGCACCTGGGTGGCTCAGTGGGTTAAGCCGCTGCCTTCGGCTCAGGTCATGATCTCAGGGTCCTGGGATCGAATCCCGAATTGGGCTCCCTGCTCAGCAGGGAGCTTGCTTCCCTCTCTCTCTCTCTGCCTGCCTCTCTGTCTACTGTGATCTCTCTCTGTCAAATAAATAAATAAAATCTTTAAAAAAAAAAGAAGGTACATACTCTCTGACTTAATGCTTAGGAAATTACTCAGTGGTCAAAACTACCCCCTATATATGTATAAGCATGTTCACTGTGGTATTGTTTATAACAGCAAAACTGAAAACAAAACTAAAATGTCCTTCAACAGGGGACTACTTAAATTTTGATAATCCATAGACTATAATATAGCTATTAAAAATAAACAAATAATATTGTTTTATTTGGGGAACCTGGGTGGCTCAGTCAGTTAAGTGTCCTACTTTTGATTTTGGCATGATCTCAGGGTCATGAGATCAAGCCCCATCTGGGGCTCCATACTCTCTCTCCCTCCCCTTCTGAGCCTCTACCCCCTGCCCCACCCGCTCACACTCTCTCTCAAAAAGTAAAGGTAGTTCTGGAAGTGGTGGTACTAAAAGATGTCCAAAGTATATTAAGTGCAAAAAAATCAAACTCATGAAGAATATCATATTTGAATAATATTAATGGATATATGTATGAGAAAATTGTGAAAAAACAGGAAGAAACTACTAGCAAGGATTACTGAGGCAGGGACCTTCTACTTTTCATTTTATACCTTCTGTATTCCCAATTCTAACTCCTGGTTGTCAGCCTCAAACCTCATATAAAATTTGTTTCAAGTCCTTTCTGCTTGCTTCTAAGTCTTCAACCTTGAAAATGGTCACTAACACTCTTCACTAATCTCCATTATAATTCTACCATTTAAACTTGTCTCATAATTCATTTTCACTAATTACTTTTTTTTGTCCTTAGAGTTCCTTATTTCTCTGCCTTCTTAAAACTGAATATATCCTGATCCATATTAAAGTAGAAGGTTACTCGGATTTTTGCAATAATATGACCTGAAAATTTATGGTACCAAATAACTCCACAGATGATTCTCTATCCATCATACAACCATATACAATAACAGTAAGCTTCTTGGGGCACTTGGCTGGCCCAACAGGTAGCACATGATAGGCAGACTCTTGATGTCTGGGTCCTGAGTTCAAGCCCCATGTTGGGTAGGGTTACTTAAAATAAATAAATAAATAATTTAAAACAAAACAAAACAACAAAAAAAAAAAAACAACAGTAAGCTTCTTTACCAATATATCACACATTTAACTCTAACTCATTTGTATCAGCTGAGAACAATTCCTATTTCTTGAAATGTGAGCAATTCCACCTAACTAGAGCCATTCTATAACTTTAATGAGCAAGCAAATACAGCCACCCATGTTGTTAAACTACTGAGGCTAAATAGAGTCCACTTCTTGTTCAATTTGCCTTTCCAAGTGGCTTCTAAGGCCACGCCCCCTGTTGCATCTAATTCCAACCCTTTCCAAAATTTCGCAAGTGCTAACACACAATATACTTCTGCATCCTAAGACTCTCCTGCTGACCTACTGATACACAATACTACACTATGCCAGAGAAGGGGGTCAGAAGCATATTCTTACTGAAGAACTGGCTCTTGTTTTCAGCAGGGTCTGTCAAGTGTTCCAAAAACAGAAGTCCACCTAAAACTAGGAAGAGTGATTCAAAATATAGAAGTTGGAATCACGCAGACCTGTATTCAACTTCCAGTTTACCCACTTAGAAGTTCTGTAGATTTATTTAACTTCTCTAAGCCCAAATTCACATTTGTAAAGTAGAACTAATAATGTCAGCCCTACAGCCCTACAACCTACAGGTTGTAAGAATTAAATGAAATAATACATTTAAAATGTTTAAACCAGTGTCTAACATTTGATACATACATTATAAATAATAGTCACTCATCATATTAAGACTTGAATCAAACTTTAAAAGTTGGAGAGCATCTCAGAAATTATATTCCAATTTTATCACTTCATAGATGATGAAACTAAGCCCCTAGAAAGTACAACTGGCTTACCTGATATCACTCTGCTATCTAGTGGTAAAGGTGCAATTAAAACTTAGTCTTCCCAGGTCCTAATTCAATATTCTCTCTACTAACCAAAATTTCTTGGTCACCTGTCAATACCCATCAAGACACTTAATTTCTCTAATCTCAATCTCTTCAGTGATAAATTACAGGGACAGATGGTGAATAATGAGTAAGGATCCTTCCAGCTCTAAAATTCTCGTTCTATGATTTATCTGGGTCCTAAACTGGCTAACTTAAAAGTATGTCCCTATAAACAGTCAACTATATTTCCAGTCTCAATATGTACTTTGCTAATGGTTACATAAAAGTAATTTTACCTCTCAAAAGAAGCCAAATCAAGAAAGGAAGAAAGGAAGGAAGAAAGGGGCAGCCAAGTCAGTAAGAAACTGAGATTATTAAAATTACATTATTAGTAACTAAACTGAGTTTGCACACTGCACACAATTAAGTCAACGTTTAATGGTTTTTTAAATATTTAACATATTTTTAAAATATCTAACATAAGGATGCCTGGTAGCTCAATCAGTTAAACATCTGCCTTTGGCTCAGGTCATGATTTCAGAGTCCTGGGATCAAGCCCCACATTGGGCTCCTTCCTCAGCAGGGAGCCTGCTTCTCAGAACTTCTGCCTGCAGCTCCCACTGCTTGTATGTGCACTCTGGCGCGCTCTCTCTCTCCCCCCCCTCTCTCTGACAAATAAATAGATAAATAAATCCTTACAAAAAATCTAACATATAATTAAATATCTAACATGTAGTTAAAATTGAGCTACATATTTGATGGAAATTTAGAGTATTATTTTTTTAAGATTTTATTTATTTGAGAGAGCTAAAGAGGAAAGGACAAAAGCAGGGGAAGTACACAGTACTTTAGAATCTAACAAATTTTCATCTACTGGCTATGGATTCCTATTGTAAGTAATATGTAGAATATCAGTTTCAAAGAAGTAGAACATAAAGTTCATAAAATTAATATATATATAATCATCTTTTATGATACAAAAATCCCTAAGAAAGACTATCTCAACAGCAGATGACTTATAATTTGAGTTCCCAAGGGAACAGACTCTAACACTCTGAAATCTGCAAGCAGGCTTACTGGGGAGTGCTCTGAAGAACACCTCTGCGGACACAAGGGAAGCATGACTGGGCAGAGGGTGAAGATAAACAGTACTGATGAGAAGCAGTTGCAACAGCAGCCTCAGTTAATCCTCCCAAGAGTCCTGAAGCTGATGGCCCTTCACAAAAATCCCAAATCAAGGCAGGAGGATGATTCTTTGTATTCCCTACATCAGCCAGCAATGAGGCTGATTCCAGGAAAGGGACATAATCTTGGGTGAGGAAGCTTCTTTCTATTAGGGTAACTCCCACAGAAGGACACAGCTATGAGCCATGAGCAACCATGACTCTAGGCAGCTAGGGTAATGTGTCTCTGTCTGAAGGAAGACCTAAGTGCCACATCAAAGTACCCACTGCAACAAATGCACCTTACTTGCATTTGAGATACTCATAAAGGGCTATACATGGCGGAGTGGGGGGAGACAGTGGATATCTTGGTAAAGAAGGAAAAGACATACTATCTTCTGGAACCTACTACATGTATGGCAGGTCCTGTGACAGTCGTCTTACATGAGTTATCAAATTCTATCACTGAATCCTTGTTTCCTATAGACAGTTTTTTCTCAGCAAAGACGCTAGAAAACAGGGAAAAAGTAATCTGCACGTATTATATAACATATTTAAAATGCTCCTTTAGTGTGGCAAATGATGGTTTTCAAATAATAGTTTTACCCTAACGGCACTTCAGAAATCACGTGGGTGGTGTGCTCAGTGGACAGAGAAGGAAAGTGAAGCCAAGAAATACTCAATGATTTGCCTAAGACATGAACTCAAGTCTCTTGCTTCCAAATTCAGTGATTTCTCTACTTACTTTGGTGACTTTATACTCAAAAACTTAATAAAATAAAATAAAATAATCCTGAGGCATGAATCTTATTTTAAAACTCAATACCAATTTCTTCTAGGTCATTTGCATTTTCAAAATCATAAACATAAGAAACTTGAGTTTTATTCTAGTTAAAGAAATGCCAATTGGTAGTCGGGCTAAATGAAATATTCTATCTTTCTATTAAAAATAATAGCTAACATACAACCTCTACGATGGGCATGAAGCCAAGCACTTTGTCTACATTATGTCATTTAATGCTTATAACAATCCTTTGAATAAAGTCAAAGGGATTGCTCCCATGTAACCAACGGGGAAAAATACAGTTAAAGAAGCTAAATAAGTTGTTAGCTAAGATTACAAATGTAATGCACAAAGCTGGGCCTCAATCTGACTTCAAAGCTTGTGCTCTTAATGTTAAACCATCCACTATACTACAGCCCTGTGCTGCTTCTCAATTTTCCTTTTCTGATCTACTCAAATTTCTATGACATACATGGTTTATTTTGATAACCAGAAACATGTTATTTTCAAATTTTTTTTTAAGATTTTATTTATTTATTTGACAGAGATCACAAGTAGGCAGAGAGGCAGTCAGAGAGAGAGGAAGGGAAGCATGCTCCCTGCTGAGCAGAGAGCCTGATGTAGGGCTCGATCC
Organism: Mustela nivalis; assembly: GCF_964662115.1. Lineage (NCBI taxonomy): Eukaryota > Metazoa > Chordata > Mammalia > Carnivora > Mustelidae > Mustela > Mustela nivalis. Next base: position 2,142,594 of record NW_028136525.1, read on the forward strand.
CAGGACCCTGAGATCATGACCTGAGCTGAAGGCAGAGGTTTTAACCCACTGAGCCACCCAGGTGCCCCTCAAATATTTTTTAAAACTATATTATTGCATAAAATATGTAAAAGCTGCAAAGAGATAGGAGGTTATGTCAAAAAATAAAAGTCTCACAGAACAAAATAAATTCATACCTCCTTATCAGATATCTAACTCAGTATGACTTCCCACTTAATTCACCCCACACAACAATGTATTTTGGCATAGCACATAAAGACAGAAATTTTTAAAACATTTTCCAAATATTAAATAAAGTATCACTGAGACTCTAAAACTTTTATATTAGCACAGTTATGTAACACTTAGCCATATTCTCTGATATTAGAGACTGAAATGAGGGGAAAAGGGTGGTTTTAAATTTCAACTACTGCAGTAGTCTATGCAACACTTAAACAGATGCCAATGCAACTAAATTATTCATGTTCTTGTATTCAATATGTCAATCAATCATAATGCAGGTGACAGCCGTGCTTCCATCCTAAAGCAAACTATCCTCCCATAGACCACGTTGAGAACATAGTCCAAGGTAGCCAGGTTATATGACCCCGTGTCTGTTGCCAATTGACCAAAGATGTGATCACCTGGACCAAACACCAGGTATTCACAAGCTAGCTAGCAGCCCATAACATGGCCCAGTGTCAAATAAATAAATAAATAAAAGAAAAAGAAAACAGAAAGGAAAGAAAGAAAGAGCCCAAAGCCAAGAAAAAATACTGCTGAGTTCCATGCTTAGGACTCTGAATGGCAAACTATAAAGAGAAATTATTAATTAGCCACACAAACTGGCACTAAACAGATAAACATCGTAGTCATGAGGTAAAGTCAGAGTACATGAAAGATGTCAGCAAATCAAAGCTATAACCAAACCAAAGTTTGAAAAGACTATAGACTCTGAGTATGCAGAAGTCATGAAGAAAAGAAACTACACTAGAGGGTAAGAAAATGAGCCAAGAGTGGAAACAAAAGTATATAGATACAGTGGACACAGATACATTAAACATTAAGAGTCACTGAGTACTTTAACATGAAAGTCCCTAATAGCCCTACCTCGGAGCCTTCAAAGCCTTGTAAAAACATCTGAGAGGCTCAGCCCCATATTAAATGTTTGATTTTGAATTTTCATGAAATTCCATCTTTCTTATTGCCAAGTGCATCCTTATGAACGACTATTATGCTATTTTTGAGCTAACCTGATGGATCTTTTATTTCTAGAGCCAAATGAACTTAATCAGATAACTATTATCACTACTTCAGAACCATGGTAAAGCTCATTTCTAGAAAAATAATGTGCAAATTATCTGTTTCATAGTACCACAACTCCTAGAAGGAATAGTCTTAAGTATTATATGACCATGCTCCACTTCCAACCTCAGTTGACTAAACCATCAATGAACACCTCTGGCCAGCCAGAGAACTATGCATGACCCAATGAAAAAAGATGCAGAGGACATTCTGAAGTCTTCTCTTGGGTTTGGAAACTGAGACACTGGGCCAGCCAACTACACAAAGAAGTACATAGAATTGAGCGGTCAGAAGTCCATCTGGGATCTTTAACACACTGAGTAAACAGAAACAAGGAGGTTGGACACAGAGAGAGACAGATAAGATGCCAGTGGTCCATGAGAGAGTAAGACAAAGAGAAAAAGTGCCTCTATCCCGTACACCATTAACATGAGGATTAACTGCACAGCAATTCTTCTTCATGGATCACTTTGAAACCTTCCAATAAATCCCCCTTTCAACTTAAACTGAGTTAAGGAAGTTTATAAACCTTGAAAATAAAAATCATTTGTTAGAATATTGTCCAAGGATGGCAAATTTCATTCCTGCATTTAATATTTAGTTTCCGCTTCCTCTACTCCATATTCCTCCGAAAGTGCTTCCAGATTCTACTCCCTTACTTCCCAATTTATCTTTATGACCTTCCTGAAATTGAACTAAGTACAACTCAACTGTTCCATTCAGTGGAGACTTCTCAGTATTTATTTGACTTCTCTTCAAGGTATGTATTTATACATATCTAATACTTGCTTCCACTTGTCTCCAGAGTGCTGGGCCTATATTTTAACCCTAATTGTGAACATCTCCATTAGGATGGCCACACCTCTAGTTCATCAGCAGCAGGATTTTGTCTCTGGGTGTTGCGTTTACAGTGTCCGGTCAGGGTAGGGGTTGTCTCAGAAGCCGAGGGAGTTGGAATGAAGAGTACTGTTTTCTGCCACAGGGGACGCCCCAGGAGAGGGACTCTAGAGCACAGCAGTGGGTTCCCTCAACTGGAATACACACCATCTAGTTAGTCCTGGGTGCCTATGGGCATGGCAAGCCACATATGCGGGCTCTTCGTCCAGTCACTGAGAGGCTTTACTTGAATAAGGTACTCACGCTGAGGATCACAATGTGTGTTTGTGCCCAAGGCGGCCCTCACGCTTGGGCGTGGTCTCATGGGCCATGCCGTTTTCTCCTACACTGAAGGTTTGACTCACTGCCAGCAGCAAGGTTTCTTGCCAGGGGGAAGGAGGGGTTCTGACTTGTGCATCAGGTTCCCCCCTGTGCAGGGATTGGAGATAAGGTCTAGGTTCCGATGACTGAAAACCCAGGTTGGGAATGGATGGTGGCCTAAGGCAGTGGCGGGTCCAATGTGCTGGGTGTGCAGCCAGCTGTGTCGGTGTCCGTTGGAAGGTCTGGGCTCAGGCTATTTGCGACAGAGCATCACTGTTTAAGGTAGCCTATGCAATTGGGGTGTTGCCGAGGCCAAGCAGTTTGATCCTCATTTGGGGATTCTGGGCAGCGCCATAGACAATGTTTTTCTCCTGGGAGGCAGGCACAGTGCTTCATTGAGGCCCCAGAATTCCCAGTAGGGAGGGTTTGTGGGCCAGGAGTGTGAGGACGGAAGTCTGAAAACACAAGCTAGTGTGAGGATTGGAGCCAAGGGCAGAGCAGGCCCACTCTGCAGAGGCTGAATCAAAATCTCCTGCATCTGAAGTCAGGCTGAGGATCAGACGTTGGCTGAGGCTGGAGTATGTGTCCATGATGGCACCTTCATGAAGTGGGGGCCTCATGAGGCCAAGGAAGTTTTCCCACGCTGAGTTTGGAGGTTGCCCCAAACCACAAGGTTTCCTTCTGCGTGACATTCGAGTCCTGTTGCATGGCTCCAGGACATACCATATGGAAGGACTGGAGAGCAGGGTTCGAAGGATGGATCCCTGTACAGCATGCCTCGCATTCCCATTGGCTATTAGCGACAAGATATGTTTGATCTGCTGCCTCTGGAACACGCGACCCAGGGGCCTGAGTTGAAATGGCCTCTCCTGAGGATGCGTCATAATGTGCGTTTGGGTCCATGGAGACCTTGGAATGTGCTGGTTGTTCAGTGGCCCTGATACATCCCAGTAAGAAAGCTGCCCATGTGGAGATGAGAGAGGTTTGGTTTGGTGCCTCAGAAAAGCCCCATGTGCTGGTCTACGAAAACAGTCCTCTGAGAACGGAAACATGGAAACCAAAGCTAAGGTTCAGATTAGGGCCTGGGGGCCTGTCCATTTTAACCTTCTGTCTCTGGGGACACTGTGTGAGAGTCTAAGTGGAGATAGTTGCTCCGCTGGTGTCAGAGAGCCCCTCTTAGTCCAGGGTGGCCTATACTATTGATGGCCTCAGGGACCTTGGAGCTTTTCCCTAACCTGTAGGGTTGTGGTCAATGGATTGGGCACACATTCCTTGGAGAGGGCAGGCACAATCTTTCGCTGTTTGGTCCAGAGGCCCTAGCCTGGATGTTGTGTGGGTCCAGGCTGTGGGCACAGAAGTCTGAATACACAAACTCAGCTTATGAGTGGCGCCTAGGTTATGGCAGGCCGGATGTACAGCCCGAGAGGGAGCTCCTGGGATTCTGAAAAAAGGGCGAGTGGGAGGCGTTCCTTCAGGCTTTTGTCTCTGGATGTTGTGTCCGGGATAGCCGTGGATTGGAGCGGTGGCCTCAGGTACTGTGGACGAGTATCCCTCTCTGGGGATTTGTCCCAGCTCCCAAGAGTTTGGGGTCATTTTGTGGGAAGGGTGGAGTCGTGTTGTCTGGCTCATGGGTCTCTCCAAGAAAGGGATTCCAGAGCAGAGCTCCAGGTACGGGCGGGGCGACTGGAAAATTCAAACCGTGGTGAGGATTGGGTGCATAGGGGCTTGGCAAGCCCCATATGTGGGCTCTTGGTCCAGGCCCTGACAGGCCTTTCTTTGACATGGGGCTCATGCTGAGGGTCACAGTGTGAATTTGTGCCCAAGCAGCACTCAAGTTTGTGCGTGGAATCAGGGGCCCTGAAGGATTCTCCCACCCTGAAGGTGTGACTCCATGCCAAGAGCAAGCTTGACAGCCATGGGGAAGGAGGGGTTCTGTTTTGGGCTTGCTATACCCAGCTGTGTGGAGAATTGATATAATGTCTAGGTTCAGATATCTGAAAACCAAGGTTAGGATGAGGTGACAGCATAAGACCATGGCGTGTCCGAAGTGCTGGGTGTGCGGCCAGCTGTCTCCTTGTCTGTCTGGACGTCTGGCTTCAGGCTGTGTCAGGCAGAGCATGAGTGCCCAGAGCAGCCTATCCAGTTCGGGTACCGTCGAGGCCCGAGCAGGTTGATCCTCATCTGGGTTTTCTGGAGAGCCCCACAGGGAAACGTTTTTCTTCCGTTGGGCAGACACTGGGCTGGGTTTTGGTTCCGGCGTTCCTAGTCCGGAGGGCTTGTTTGCCAGGAGTGTGAGGAAGGAAGTCTGAAAACACAAGCTAGCGTGAGGTTTGGGACCGAGGGCACGGCAGGCCCACTCTGCAGAGGCTGAATCGAGATCTCCTGCACTGAGGTCATGTCAACTATGAGAAGTGCCTCAGGATAGAATTCTTGTCCAGCATGGCCTCTTCCTGAAGGGTGTGGGGGCTTCATGAGGCCAGAAAGTTTTGCCTACGATGGGATTTGTGAACTGCTCCAAAACTGAAGGTTACCTTCTGCACGACAGTCGAGTCCTATTGGATGGTTCCAAGAGGCCCCATATGGAAAGACTCGAGAGCAGGTGTCTAAGCATGGATGCCTGGGAACGCCACCTCATATTCCCACTCTTTAGTCAGGACAAGGCAGGCTCAATCTGCGGGCTCCTGGGTGAGCTACCCAGAGGGGAGAGTTGAAATGGACTCTCCTGAAGATGAGTCCTACTGTGGCTTGGTGGCCTGGGAGACCTTGGAATGTGGAGGTGGCTCAGGGACTCTGCAGGATTCTCCAACATGAGGTGTTTGACACGGCTCCAACAAGGAAACTTCCCATGTGGAGACGAGAGGAGTTCTGTTCCGTGCCTCAGGAAAGCCCAATACCATGTTCTTCGAACCACAGCCTCTGAGGAGTGACACCTGGAAACCAAAGCAAGAGTTGAGACTACGGCCTAAAGGCCTGTCCGGCTCAACCTTCTATCTCTGTTGACATCTGTGTGCATGCATTCATGGATGTAGCTGATCAGCTTGTGTCCGAATGCCCCTGTGAGTCCAGTGAGGCTCCCATTAGTGGGATGTCCTCGGAGGCCTTGAGGTTTCTCATATTCTGGAGGTGTGTGGCCAAAGGAATGGACACAGTTTCCCAGGAGAGAGCAGGCACGGTCCTGTGGTATGGCTCCAGAGGACCCAGCCTAGAGGCTGTGTTTGCCAGGGCTGTGGGGACAGATGTCTGAAAAAGCAAACTTGGCTCAGCTAGGGGCCAATGTAATGGCAGGCCTGATCTCTAGTCCGTGAGGGGAGATCCTCTGGAAATCAAACTAGGGCAAGTGGGAGGCAGTCACTCAGGATTTTGTCTCTGGGTGTTGCGTTTACAATGTCCGGTCAGGGTAGGGGTTGTCTCAGATGCCGAGGGAGTTGGAATGAAGAGTACTGTTTTCTGCCACAGGGGACCCCCCAGGAGAGGGACTCTAGAGCACAGCAGTGGGTTCCCTCAACTGGAATACACACCATCTAGTTAGTCCTGGGTGCCTATGGGCATGGCAAGCCACATATGCGGGCTCTTGGTCCAGTCACTGAGAGGCGTTACTTGAATAAGGTACTCACGCTGAGGGTCACAATGTGTGTTTGTGCCCAAGGCGGCCCTCACGCTTGGGCGTGGCCTCATGGGCCATGCCGTTTTCTCCTACACTGAAGGTTTGACTCACTGCCAGCAGCAAGGTTTCTTGCCAGGGGGAAGGAGGGGTTCTGACTTGTGCATCAGGTTCCCCCCTGTGCAGGGATTGGAGATAAGGTCTAGGTTCCGATGACTGAAAACCCAGGTTGGGAATGGATGGTGGCCTAAGGCAGTGGCGGATCCAATGTGCTGGGTGTGCAGCCAGCTGTGTCGGTCTGTTGGAAGGTCTGGGCTCAGGCTATTTGCGACAGAGCATCACTGTTTAAGGTAGCCTATGCAATTGGGGTGTTGCCGAGGCCAAGCAGTTTGATCCTCATTTGGGGATTCTGGGCAGCGCCATAGACAATGTTTTTCTCCTGGGAGGCAGGCACAGTGCTTCATTGAGGCCCCAGAATTCCCAGTAGGGAGGGTTTGTGGGCCAGGAGTGTGAGGACGGAAGTCTGAAAACACAAGCTAGTGTGAGGATTGGAGCCAAGGGCAGAGCAGGCCCACTCTGCAGAGGCTGAATCAAAATCTCCTGCATCTGAAGTCAGGCTGAGGATCAGACGTTGGCTGAGGCTGGAGTATGTGTCCATGATGGCACCTTCATGAAGTGGGGGCCTCATGAGGCCAAGGAAGTTTTCCCACGCTGAGTTTGGAGGTTGCCCCAAACCACAAGGTTTCCTTCTGCGGGACATTCGAGTCCTGTTGCATGGCTCCAGGACATACCATATGGAAGGACTGGAGAGCAGGGTTCGAAGGATGGATCCCTGTACAGCATGCCTCGCATTCCCATTGGCTATTAGCGACAAGATATGTTTGATCTGCTGCCTCTGGAACACGCGACCCAGGGGGCTGAGTTGAAATGGCCTCTCCTGAGGATGCGTCATAATGTGCGTTTGGTTCCATGGAGACCTTGGAATGTGCTGGTTGTTCAGTGGCCCTGATACATCCCAGTAAGAAAGCTGCCCATGTGGAGATGAGAGAGGTTTGGTTTGGTGCCTCAGAAAAGCCCCATGTGCTGGTCTACGAAAACAGTCCTCTGAGAACGGAAACATGGAAACCAAAGCTAAGGTTCAGATTAGGGCCTGGGGGCCTGTCCATTTCAACCTTCTGTCTCTGGGGACACTGTGTGAGAGTCTAAGTGGAGATAGTTGCTCCGCTGGTGTCAGAGAGCCCCTCTTAGTCCAGGGTGGCCTATACTATTGATGGCCTCAGGGACCTTGGAGCTTTTCCCTAACCTGTAGGGTTGTGGTCAATGGATTGGGCACACATTCCTTGGAGAGGGCAGGCACAATCTTTCGCTGTTTGGTCCAGAGGCCCTAGCCTGGATGTTGTGTGGGTCCAGGCTGTGGGCACAGAAGTCTGAATACACAAACTCAGCTTATGAGTGGCGCCTAGGTTATGGCAGGCCGGATGTACAGCCCGAGAGGGAGCTCCTGGGATTCTGAAAAAAGGGCGAGTGGGAGGCGTTCCTTCAGGCTTTTGTCTCTGGATGTTGTGTCCGGGATAGCCGTGGATTGGAGCGGTGGCCTCAGGTACTGTGGACGAGTATCCCTCTCTGGGGATTTGTCCCAGCTCCCAAGAGTTTGGGGTCATTTTGTGGGAAGGGTGGAGTCGTGTTGTCTGGCTCATGGGTCTCTCCAAGAAAGGGATTCCAGAGCAGAGCTCCAGGTACGGGCGGGGCGACTGGAAAATTCAAACCGTGGTGAGGATTGGGTGCATAGGGGCTTGGCAAGCCCCATATGTGGGCTCTTGGTCCAGGCCCTGACAGGCCTTTCTTTGACATGGGGCTCATGCTGAGGGTCACAGTGTGAATTTGTGCCCAAGCAGCACTCAAGTTTGTGCGTGGAATCAGGGGCCCTGAAGGATTCTCCCACCCTGAAGGTGTGACTCCATGCCAAGAGCAAGCTTGACAGCCATGGGGAAGGAGGGGTTCTGTTTTGGGCTTGCTATACCCAGCTGTGTGGAGAATTGATATAATGTCTAGGTTCAGATATCTGAAAACCAAGGTTAGGATGAGGTGACAGCATAAGACCATGGCGTGTCCGAAGTGCTGGGTGTGCGGCCAGCTGTCTCCTTGTCTGTCTGGACGTCTGGCTTCAGGCTGTGTCAGGCAGAGCATGAGTGCCCAGAGCAGCCTATCCGTTCGGTTACCGTCGAGGCCCGAGCAGGTTGATCCTCATCTGGGTTTTCTGGAGAGCCCCACAGGGAAACGTTTTACTTCCATTGGGCAGCCACTGGGCTGGGTTTTGGTCCCGGCGTTCCTAGTCCGGAGGGCTTGTTTGCCAGGAGTGTGAGGAAGGAAGTCTGAAAACACAAGCTAGCGTGAGGTTTGGGACCGAGGGCACGGCAGGCCCACTCTGCAGAGGCTGAATCGAGATCTCCTGCACTGAGGACATGTCAACTATGAGACGTGCCTCAGGCTAGAGTTCTTGTCCAGCATGGCCTCTTCTTGAAGGGTGTGGGGGCTTCATGAGGCCAGAAAGTTTTGCCTACGATGGGGTTTGTGAACTGCTCCAAAACTGAAGGTTACGTTCTGCACGACAGTCGAGTCCTATTGGATGGTTCCAAGAGGCCCCATATGGAAAGACTCGAGAGCAGGTGTCTAAGCATGGATGCCTGGGAACGCCACCTCATATTCCCACTCTTTAGTCAGGACAAGGCAGGCTCAATCTGCGGGCCCCTGGTGAGCTACCCAGAGGGGAGAGTTGAAATGGACTCTCCTGAAGATGAGTCCTACTGTGGCTTGGTGGCCTGGGAGACCTTGGAATGTGGAGGTGGCTCAGGGACTCTGCAGGATTCTCCAACATGAGGTGTTTGACACGGCTCCAACAAGGAAACTTCCCATGTGGAGACGAGAGGAGTTCTGTTCCGTGCCTCAGGAAAGCCCCATACCCTGTTCTTCGAACCAAAGCCTCTGAGGAGTGACACCTGAAACCAAAGCAAGAGTTGAGACCACGGCCTAAAGGCCTGTCCGGCTCAACCTTCTATCTCTGTTGACATCTGTGTGCATGCATTCATGGATGTAGCTGCTCAGCTTGTGTCCGAATGCCCCTGTGAGTCCAGTGAGGCTCCCAGTAGTGGGATGTCCTCGGAGGCCTTGAGGTTTCTCATATTCTGGAGGTGTGTGGCCAAAGGAATGGACACAGTTTCCCAGGAGAGAGCAGGCACGGTCCTGTGGTATGGCTCCAGAGGACCCAGCCTAGAGGCTCTGTTTGCCAGGGCTGTGGGGACAGATGTCTGAAAAAGCAAACTTGGCTCAGCTAGGGGCCAATGTAATGGCAGGCCTGATCTCTAGTCCGTGAGGGGAGATCCTCTGGAAATCAAAGTAGGGCAAGTGGGAGGCAGTCACTCAGGATTTTGTCTCTGGGTGTTGCGTTTACAGTGTCCGGTCAGGGTAGGGGTTGTCTCAGAGGCCGAGGAAGAGCCTTCCTCTCAGGGGATTGTCCAAGCTCCCAAGTGTTTGTGTTCATTCTGTGGGAATGAAGAGTACTGTTTTCTGCCACAGGGGACCCCCCAGGAGAGGGACTCTAGAGCACAGCAGTGGGTTCCCTCAACTGGAATACACACCATCTAGTTAGTCCTGGGTGCCTATGGGCATGGCAAGCCACATATGCGGGCTCTTGGTCCAGTCACTGAGAGGCGTTACTTGAATAAGGTACTCACGCTGAGGGTCACAATGTGTGTTTGTGCCCAAGGCGGCCCTCACGCTTGGGCGTGGCCTCATGGGCCATGCCGTTTTCTCCTACACTGAAGGTTTGACTCACTGCCAGCAGCAAGGTTTCTTGCCAGGGGGAAGGAGGGGTTCTGACTTGTGCATCAGGTTCCCCCCTGTGCAGGGATTGGAGATAAGGTCTAGGTTCCGATGACTGAAAACCCAGGTTGGGAATGGATGGTGGCCTAAGGCAGTGGCGGGTCCAATGTGCTGGGTGTGCAGCCAGCTGTGTCGGTGTCTGTTGGAAGGTCTGGGCTCAGGCTATTTGCGACAGAGCATCACTGTTTAAGGTAGCCTATGCAATTGGGGTGTTGCCGAGGGCCAAGCAGTTTGATCCTCATTTGGGGTTTCTGGGCAGCGCCATAGACAATGTTTTTCTCTTGGGAGGCAGGCACAGTGCTTCATTGTGGCCCCAGAATTCCCAGTAGGGAGGGTTTGTGGGCCAGGAGTGTGAGGACGGAAGTCTGAAAACACAAGCTAGTGTGAGGATTGGAACCAAGGGCAGAGCAGGCCCACTCTGCAGAGGCTGAATCAAAATCTCCTGCATCTGAAGTCAGGCTGAGGATCAGACGTTGGCTGAGGCTGGAGTATGTGTCCATGATGGCACCTTCATGAAGTGGGGGCCTCATGAGGCCAAGGAAGTTTTCCCACGCTGAGTTTGGAGGTTGCCCCAAACCACAAGGTTTCCTTCTGCGGGACATTCGAGTCCTGTTGCATGGCTCCAGGACATACCATATGGAAGGACTGGAGAGCAGGGTTCGAAGGATGGATCCCTGTACAGCATGCCTCGCATTCCCATTGGCTATTAGCGACAAGATATGTTTGATCTGCTGCCTCTGGAACACGCGACCCAGGGGGCTGAGTTGAAATGGCCTCTCCTGAGGATGCGTCATAATGTGCGTTTGGGTCCATGGAGACCTTGGAATGTGCTGGTTGTTCAGTGGCCCTGCGGAACTCTCCTACCTGAAGTGTTTGATACATCCCAGTAAGAAAGCTGCCCATGTGGAGATGAGAGATGTTTGGTTTGGTGCCTCAGAAAAGCCCCATGTGCTGGTCTACGAAAACAGTCCTCTGAGAACGGAAACATGGAAACCAAAGCTAAGGTTCAGATTAGGGCCTGGGGGCCTGTCCATTTCATCCTTCTGTCTCTGGGGACACTGTCTGAGAGTCTAAGTGGAGATAGTTGCTCCGCTGGTGTCAGAGAGCCCCTCTTAGTCCAGGGGGGCCTACACTATTGATGGCCTCAGGGGCCTTGGAGCTTTTCCCTAACCTGTAGTGTTGTGGTCAATGGATTGGGCACACTTTCCTTGGAGAGGGCAGGCACAATCTTTCGCTGTGGCCCTAGAGGCCCTAGCCTGGAGGTGTGTGGGTCCAGGCTGTGGGCACAGAAGTCTGAATACACAAACTCAGCTTATGAGTGGCGCCAAGGGTATGGCAGGCCGGATGTACAGCCCGAGAGGGAGCTCCTGGGCCTCTAAAACAAGGGCGAGTGGGAGGCGTTCCTTCAGGCTTTTGTCTCTGGATGTTGTGTCCGGGATAGCCGTGGATTGGAGCGGTGGCCTCAGGTACTGTGGACGAGTATCCCTCTCTGGGGATTTGTCCCAGCTCCCAAGAGTTTGGGGTCATTTTGTGGGAAGGGTGGAGTCGTGTTGTCTGGCTCATGGGTCTCTCCAAGAAAGGGATTCCAGAGCAGAGCTCCAGGTACGGGCGGGGCGACTGGAAAATTCAAACCGTGGTCAGGATTGGGTGCATAGGGGCTTGGCAAGCCCCATAGGTGGGCTCTTGGTCCAGGCCCTGACAGGCCTTTCTTTGACATGGGGCTCATGCTGAGGATCACAGTGTGAATTTGTGCCCAAGCAGCACTCAAGTTTGGGCGTGGCATCAGGGGCCATGAAGGTTTCTCCCACCCTGAAGGTGTGACTCCATGCCAAGAGCAATCTTGACAGCCATGGGGAAGGAGGAGTTCTGTTTTGTGCTTGCTATACCCAGCTGTGTGGAGAATTGATATAATGTCTAGGTTCAGATATCTGAAAACCAAGGTTAGGATGAGGTGACGGCATAAGACCATGGCGTGTCCGAAGTGCTGGGTGTGCGGCCAGCTGTCTCCTTGTCTGTCTGGACGTCTGGCTTCAGGCTGTGTCAGGCAGAGCATGAGTGCCCAGAGCAGCCTATCCAGTTCGGGTACCGTCGAGGCCCGAGCAGGTTGATCCTCATCTGGGTTTTCTGGAGAGCCCCACAGGGAAACGTTTTTCTTCCATTGGGCAGACACTGGGCTGGGTTGTGGTTCTGGAGTTCCTAGTCCGGAGGGCTTGTTTGCCAGGAGTGTGAGGAAGGAAGTCTGAAAACACAAGCTAGCGTGAGGTTTGGGACCGAGGGCACGGCAGGCCCACTCTGCAGAGGCTGAATCGAGATCTCCTGCACTGAGGTCATGTCAACTATGAGACGTGCCTCAGGCTAGAGTTCTTGTCCAGCATGGCCTCTTCCTGAAGGGTGTGGGGGCTTCATGAGGCCAGAAAGTTTTGCCTACGATGGGATTTGTGAACTGCTCCAAAACTGAAGGTTACCTTCTGCACGACAGTCGAGTCCTATTGGATGGTTCCAAGAGGCCCCATATGGAAAGACTCGAGAGCAGGTGTCTAAGCATGGATGCCTGGGAACGCCACCTCATATTCCCACTCTTTAGTCAGGACAAGGCAGGCTCAATCTGCGGGCTCCTGGGTGAGCTACCCAGAGGGGAGAGTTGAAATGGACTCTCCTGAAGATGAGTCCTACTGTGGCTTGGTGGCCTGGGAGACCTTGGAATGTGGAGGTGGCTCAGGGACTCTGCAGGATTCTCCAACATGAGGTGTTTGACACGGCTCCAACAAGGAAACTTCCCATGTGGAGACGAGAGGAGTTCTGTTCCGTGCCTCAGGAAAGCCCCATACCCTGTTCTTCGAACCAAAGCCTCTGAGGAGTGACACCTGGAAACCAAAGTAAGAGTTGAGACTACGGCCTAAAGGCCTGTCCGGCTCAACCTTCTATCTCTGTTGTCATCTGTGTGCATGCATTCATGGATGTAGCTGCTCAGCTTGTGTCCGAATGCCCCTGTGAGTCCAGTGAGGCTCCCAGTAGTGGGATGTCCTCGGAGGCCTTGAGGTTTCTCATATTCTGGAGGTGTGTGGCCAAAGGAATGGACACAGTTTCCCAGGAGAGAGCAGGCACGGTCCTGTGGTATGGCTCCAGAGGACCCAGCCTAGAGGCTCTGTTTGCCAGGGCTGTGGGGACAGATGTCTGAAAAAGCAAACTTGGCTCAGCTAGGGGCCAATGTAATGGCAGGCCTGATCTCTAGTCCGTGAGGGGAGATCCTCTGGAAATCAAAGTAGGGCAAGTGGGAGGCAGTCACTCAGGATTTTGTCTCTGGGTGTTGCGTTTACAGTGTCCGGTCAGGGTAGGGGTTGTCTCAGAGGCCGAGGAAGCGCCTTCCTCTCGGGGGTTGTCCAAGCTCCCAAGTGTTTGTGTTCATTCTGTGGGAATGAAGAGTACTGTTTTCTGCCACAGGGGACCCCCCAGGAGAGGGACTCTAGAGCACAGCAGTGGGTTCCCTCAACTGGAATACACACCATCTAGTTAGTCCTGGGTGCCTATGGGCATGGCAAGCCACATATGCGGGCTCTTGGTCCAGTCACTGAGAGGCGTTACTTGAATAAGGTACTCACGCTGAGGGTCACAATGTGTGTTTGTGCCCAAGGCGGCCCTCACGCTTGGGCGTGGCCTCATGGGCCATGCCGTTTTCTCCTACACTGAAGGTTTGACTCACTGCCAGCAGCAAGGTTTCTTGCCAGGGGGAAGGAGGGGTTCTGACTTGTGCATCAGGTTCCCCCCTGTGCAGGGATTGGAGATAAGGTCTAGGTTCCGATGACTGAAAACCCAGGTTGGGAATGGATGGTGGCCTAAGGCAGTGGCGGGTCCAATGTGCTGGGTGTGCAGCCAGCTGTGTCGGTGTCTGCTGGAAGGTCTGGGCTCAGGCTATTTGCGACAGAGCATCACTGTTTAAGGTAGCCTATGCAATTGGGGTGTTGCCGAGGGCCAAGCAGTTTGATCCTCATTTGGGGTTTCTGGGCAGCGCCATAGACAATGTTTTTCTCTTGGGAGGCAGGCACAGTGCTTCATTGTGGCCCCAGAATTCCCAGTAGGGTGGGTTTGTGGGCCAGGAGTGTGAGGACGGAAGTCTGAAAACACAAGCTAGTGTGAGGATTGGAACCAAGGGCAGAGCAGGCCCACTCTGCAGAGGCTGAATCAAAATCTCCTGCATCTGAAGTCAGGCTGAGGATCAGACGTTGGCTGAGGCTGGAGTATGTGTCCATGATGGCACCTTCATGAAGTGGGGGCCTCATGAGGCCAAGGAAGTTTTCCCACGCTGAGTTTGGAGGTTGCCCCAAACCACAAGGTTTCCTTCTGCGGGACATTCGAGTCCTGTTGCATGGCTCCAGGACATACCATATGGAAGGACTGGAGAGCAGGGTTCGAAGGATGGATCCTTGTACAGCATGCCTCGCATTCCCATTGGCTATTAGCGACAAGATATGTTTGATCTGCTGCCTCTGGAACACGCGACCCAGGGGGCTGAGTTGAAATGGCCTCTCCTGAGGATGCGTCATAATGTGCGTTTGGGTCCATGGAGACCTTGGAATGTGCTGGTTGTTCAGTGGCCCTGCGGAACTCTCCTACCTGAAGTGTTTGATACATCCCAGTAAGAAAGCTGCCCATGTGGAGATGAGAGATGTTTGGTTTGGTGCCTCAGAAAAGCCCCATGTGCTGGTCTACGAAAACAGTCCTCTGAGAACGGAAACATGGAAACCAAAGCTAAGGTTCAGATTAGGGCCTGGGGGCCTGTCCATTTCATCCTTCTGTCTCTGGGGACACTGTCTGAGAGTCTAAGTGGAGATAGTTGCTCCGCTGGTGTCAGAGAGCCCCTCTTAGTCCAGGGGGGCCTACACTATTGATGGCCTCAGGGGCCTTGGAGCTTTTCCCTAACCTGTAGTGTTGTGGTCAATGGATTGGGCACACTTTCCTTGGAGAGGGCAGGCACAATCTTTCGCTGTGGCCCTAGAGGCCCTAGCCTGGAGGTGTGTGGGTCCAGGCTGTGGGCACAGAAGTCTGAATACACAAACTCAGCTTATGAGTGGCGCCTAGGGTATGGCAGGCCAGATGTACAGCCCGAGAGGGAGCTCCTGGGCCTCTAAAACAAGGGCGAGTGGGAGGCGTTCCTTCAGGCTTTTGTCTCTGGATGTTGTGTCCGGGATAGCCGTGGATTGGAGCGGTGGCCTCAGGTACTGTGGACGAGTATCCCTCTCTGGGGATTTGTCCCAGCTCCCAAGAGTTTGGGGTCATTTTGTGGGAAGGGTGGAGTCGTGTTGTCTGGCTCATGGGTCTCTCCAAGAAAGGGATTCCAGAGCAGAGCTCCAGGTACGGGCGGGGCGACTGGAAAATTCAAACCGTGGTGAGGATTGGGTGCATAGGGGCTTGGCAAGCCCCATATGTGGGCTCTTGGTCCAGGCCCTGACAGGCCTTTCTTTGACATGGGGCTCATGCTGAGGATCACAGTGTGAATTTGTGCCCAAGCAGCACTCAAGTTTGGGCGTGGCATCAGGGGCCATGAAGGTTTCTCCCACCCTGAAGGTGTGACTCCATGCCAAGAGCAAGCTTGACAGCCATGGGGAAGGAGGAGTTCTGTTTTGTGCTTGCTATACCCAGCTGTGTGGAGAATTGATATAATGTCTAGGTACAGATATCTGAAAACCAAGGTTAGGATGAGGTGACGGCATAAGACCATGGCGTGTCCGAAGTGCTGGGTGTGCGGCCAGCTGTCTCCTTGTCTGTCTGGACGTCTGGCTTCAGGCTGTGTCAGGCAGAGCATGAGTGCCCAGAGCAGCCTATCCAGTTCGGGTACCGTCGAGGCCCGAGCCGGTTGATCCTCATCTGGGTTTTCTGGAGAGCCCCACAGGGAAACGTTTTTCTTCCGTTGGGCAGACACTGGGCTGGGTTGTGGTTCTGGAGTTCCTAGTCCGGAGGGCTTGTTTGCCAGGAGTGTGAGGAAGGAAGTCTGAAAACACAAGCTAGCGTGAGGTTTGGGACCGAGGGCACGGCAGGCCCACTCTGCAGAGGCTGAATCGAGATCTCCTGCACTGAGGTCATGTCAACTATGAGACGTGCCTCAGGCTAGAGTTCTTGTCCAGCATGGCCTCTTCCTGAAGGGTGTGGGGGCTTCATGAGGCCAGAAAGTTTTGCCTACGATGGGATTTGTGAACTGCTCCAAAACTGAAGGTTACCTTCTGCACGACAGTCGAGTCCTATTGGATGGTTCCAAGAGGCCCCATATGGAAAGACTCGAGAGCAGGTGTCTAAGCATGGATGCCTGGGAACGCCACCTCATATTCCCACTCTTTAGTCAGGACAAGGCAGGCTCAATCTGCGGGCTCCTGGGTGAGCTACCCAGAGGGGAGAGTTGAAATGGACTCTCCTGAAGATGAGTCCTACTGTGGCTTGGTGGCCTGGGAGACCTTGGAATGTGGAGGTGGCTCAGGGACTCTGCAGGATTCTCCAACATGAGGTGTTTGACACGGCTCCAACAAGGAAACTTCCCATGTGGAGACGAGAGGAGTTCTGTTCCGTGCCTCAGGAAAGCCCCATACCCTGTTCTTCGAACCAAAGCCTCTGAGGAGTGACACCTGGAAACCAAAGTAAGAGTTGAGACTACGGCCTAAAGGCCTGTCCGGCTCAACCTTCTATCTCTGTTGTCATCTGTGTGCATGCATTCATGGATGTAGCTGCTCAGCTTGTGTCCGAATGCCCTTGTGAGTCCAGTGAGGCTCCCAGTAGGGGGATGTCCTCGGAGGCCTTGAGGTTTCTCATATTCTGGAGGTGTGTGGCCAAAGGAATGGACACAGTTTCCCAGGAGAGAGCAGGCACGGTCCTGTGGTATGGCTCCAGAGGACCCAGCCTAGAGGCTCTGTTTGCCAGGGCTGTGGGGACAGATGTCTGAAAAAGCAAACTTGGCTCAGCTAGCGGCCAATGTAATGGCAGGCCTGATCTCTAGTCCGTGAGGGGAGATCCTCTGGAAATCAAAGTAGGGCAAGTGGGAGGCAGTCACTCAGGATTTTGTCTCTGGGTGTTGCGTTTACAGTGTCCGGTCAGGGTAGGGGTTGTCTCAGAGGCCGAGGAAGAGCCTTCCTCTCGGGGGTTGTTCAAGCTCCCAAGTGTTTGTGTTCATTCTGTGGGAATGAAGAGTACTGTTTTCTGCCACAGGGGACCCCCCAGGAGAGGGACTCTAGAGCACAGCAGTGGGTTCCCTCAACTGGAATACACACCATCTAGTTAGTCCTGGGTGCCTATGGGCATGGCAAGCCACATATGCAGGCTCTTGGTCCAGTCACTGAGAGGCGTTACTTGAATAAGGTACTCACGCTGAGGGTCACAATGTGTGTTTGTGCCCAAGGCGGCCCTCACGCTTGGGCGTGGCCTCATGGGCCATGCCGTTTTCTCCTACACTGAAGTTTTGACTCACTGCCAGCAGCAAGGTTTCTTGCCAGGGGGAAGGAGGGGTTCTGACTTGTGCATCAGGTTCCCCTCTGTGCAGGGATTGGAGATAAGGTCTAGGTTCCGATGACTGAAAACCCAGGTTGGGAATGGATGGTGGCCTAAGGCAGTGGCGGGTCCAATGTGCTGGCTGTGCAGCCAGCTGTGTCGGTGTCTGTTGGAAGGTCTGGCCTCAGGCTATTTGCGACAGAGCATCACTATTTAAGGTAGCGTATGCAATTGGGGTGTTGCCGAGGGCCAAGCAGTTTGATCCTCATTTGGGGTTTCTGGGCAGCGCCATAGACAATGTTTTTCTCTTGGGAGGCAGGAACAGTGCTTCATTGTGGCCCCAGAATTCCCAGTAGGGAGGGTTTGTGGGCCAGGAGTGTGAGGACGGAAGTCTGAAAATACAAGCTAGTGTGAGGATTGGAACCAAGGGCAGAGCAGGCCCACTCTGCAGAGGCTGAATCAAAATCTCCTGCATCTGAAGTCAGGCTGAGATTCAGACGTTGGCTGAGGCTGGAGTATGTGTCCATGATGGCACCTTCATGAAGTGGGGGCCTCATGAGGCCAAGGAAGTTTTCCCACGCTGAGTTTGGAGGTTGCCCCAAACCACAAGGTTTCCTTCTGCGGGACATTCGAGTCCTGTTGCATGGCTCCAGGACATACCATATGGAAGGACTGGAGAGCAGGGTTCGAAGGATGGATCCCTGTACAGCATGCCTCGCATTCCCATTGGCTATTAGCGACAAGATATGTTTGATCTGCTGCCTCTGGAACACGCGACCCAGGGGCCTGAGTTGAAATGGCCTCTCCTGAGGATGCGTCATAATGTGCGTTTGGGTCCATGGAGACCTTGGAATGTGCTGGTTGTTCAGTGGCCCTGCGGAACTCTCCTACCTGAAGTGTTTGATACATCCCAGTAAGAAAGCTGCCCATGTGGAGATGAGAGATGTTTGGTTTGGTGCCTCAGAAAAGCCCCATGTGCTGGTCTACGAAAACAGTCCTCTGAGAACGGAAACATGGAAACCAAAGCTAAGGTTCAGATTAGGGCCTGGGGGCCTGTCCATTTCATCCTTCTGTCTCTGGGGACACTGTCTGAGAGTCTAAGTGGAGATAGTTGCTCCGCTGGTGTCAGAGAGCCCCTCTTAGTCCAGGGGGGCCTACACTATTGATGGCCTCAGGGGCCTTGGAGCTTTTCCCTAACCTGTAGTGTTGTGGTCAATGGATTGGGCACACTTTCCTTGGAGAGGGCAGGCACAATCTTTCGCTGTGGCCCTAGAGGCCCTAGCCTGGAGGTGTGTGGGTCCAGGCTGTGGGCACAGAAGTCTGAATACACAAACTCAGCTTATGAGTGGCGCCTAGGGTATGGCAGGCCGGATGTACAGCCCGAAAGGGAGCTCCTGGGCCTCTGAAACAAGGGCGAGTGGGAGGCGTTCCTTCAGGATTTTGTCTCTGGATGTTGTGTCCGGGATAGCCGTGAATTGGAGTGGTGGCCTCAGGTACTGTGGACGAGTATCCCTCTCTGGGGATTTGTCCCAGCTCCCAAGAGTTTGGGGTCATTTTGTGGGAAGGGTGGAGTCGTGTTGTCTGGCTCATGGGTCTCTCCAAGAAAGGGATTCCAGAGCAGAGCTCCAGGTACGGGCGGGGCGACTGGAAAATTCAAACCGTGGTGAGGATTGGGTGCATAGGGGCTTGGCAAGCCCCATATGTGGGCTCTTGGTCCAGGCCCTGACAGGCCTTTCTTTGACATGGGGCTCATGCTGAGGATCACAGTGTGAATTTGTGCCCAAGCAGCACTCAAGTTTGGGCGTGGCATCAGGGGCCATGAAGGTTTCTCCCACCCTGAAGGTGTGACTCCATGCCAAGAGCAAGCTTGACAGCCATGGGGAAGGAGGAGTTCTGTTTTGTGCTTGCTATACCCAGCTGTGTGGAGAATTGATATAATGTCTAGGTTCAGATATCGGAAAACCAAGGTTAGGATGAGGTGACGGCATAAGACCATGGCGTGTCCGAAGTGCTGGGTGTGCGGCCAGCTGTCTCCTTGTCTGTCTGGACGTCTGGCTTCAGGCTGTGTCAGGCAGAGCATGAGTGCCCAGAGCAGCCTATCCAGTTCGGGTACCGTCGAGGCCCGAGCAGGTTGATCCTCATCTGGGTTTTCTGGAGAGCCCCACAGGGAAACGTTTTTCTTCCGTTGGGCAGACACTGGGCTGGGTTTTGGTTCTGGAGTTCCTAGTCCGGAGGGCTTGTTTGCCAGGAGTGTGAGGAAGGAAGTCTGAAAACAGAAGCTAGCGTGAGGTTTGGGACCGAGGGCACGGCATGCCCACTCTGCAGAGGCTGAATCGGGATCTCCTGCACTGAGGTCATGTCAACTATGAGACGTGCCTCAGGCTAGAGTTCTTGTCCAGCATGGCCTCTTCCTGAAGGGTGTGGGGGCTTCATGAGGCCAGAAAGTTTTGCCTACGATGGGATTTGTGAACTGCTCCAAAACTGAAGGTTACCTTCTGCACGACAGTCGAGTCCTATTGGATGGTTCCAAGAGGCCCCATATGGAAAGACTCGAGAGCAGGTGTCTAAGCATGGATGCCTGGGAACGCCACCTCATATTCCCACTCTTTAGTCAGGACAAGGCAGGCTCAATCTGCGGGCTCCTGGGTGAGCTACCCAGAGGGGAGAGGTGAAATGGACTCTCCTGAAGATGAGTCCTACTGTGGCTTGGTGGCCTGGGAGACCTTGGAATGTGGAGGTGGCTCAGGGACTCTGCAGGATTCTCCAACATGAGGTGTTTGACACGGCTCCAACAAGGAAACTTCCCATGTGGAGACGAGAGGAGTTCTGTTCCGTGCCTCAGGAAAGCCCCATACCCTGTTCTTCGAACCACAGCCTCTGAGGAGAGACACCTGGAAACCAAAGTAAGAGTTGAGACTACGGCCTAAAGGCCTGTCCGGCTCAACCTTCTATCTCTGTTGTCATCTGTGTGCATGCATTCATGGATGTAGCTGCTCAGCTTGTGTCCGAATGCCCCTGTGAGTCCAGTGAGGCTCCCAGTAGTGGGATGTCCTCGGAGGCCTTGAGGTTTCTCATATTCTGGAGGTGTGTGGCCAAAGGAATGGACACAGTTTCCCAGGAGAGAGCAGGCACGGTCCTGTGGTATGGCTCCAGAGGACCCAGCCTAGAGGCTCTGTTTGCCAGGGCTGTGGGGACAGATGTCTGAAAAAGCAAACTTGGCTCAGCTAGGGGCCAATGTAATGGCAGGCCTGATCTCTAGTCCGTGAGGGGAGATCCTCTGGAAATAAAAGTAGGGCAAGTGGGAGGCAGTCACTCAGGATTTTGTCTCTGGGTGTTGCGTTTACAGTGTCCGGTCAGGGTAGGGGTTGTCTCAGAGGCCGAGGTAGAGCCTTCCTCTCAGGGGATTGTCCAAGCTCCCAAGTGTTTGTGTTCATTCTGTGGGAATGAAGAGTACTGTTTTCTGCCACAGGGGACCCCCCAGGAGAGGGACTCTAGAGCACAGCAGTGGGTTCCCTCAACTGGAATACACACCATCTAGTTAGTCCTGGGTGCCTATGGGCATGGCAAGCCACATATGCGGGCTCTTGGTCCAGTCACTGAGAGGCGTTACTTGAATAAGGTACTCACGCTGAGGGTCACAATGTGTGTTTGTTCCCAAGGCGGCCCTCACGCTTGGGCGTGGCCTCATGGGCCATGCCGTTTTCTCCTACACTGAAGGTTTGACTCACTGCCAGCAGCAAGGTTTCTTGCCAGGGGGAAGGAGGGGTTCTGACTTGTGCATCAGGTTCCCCCCTGTGCAGGGATTGGAGATAAGGTCTAGGTTCCGATGACTGAAAAACCAGGTTGGGAATGGATGGTGGCCTAAGGCAGTGGCGGGTCCAATGTGCTGGGTGTGCAGCCAGCTGTGTCGGTGTCTGTTGGAAGGTCTGGCCTCAGGCTATTTGTGACAGAGCATCACTGTTTAAGGTAGCCTATGCAATTGGGGTGTTGCCGAGGGCCAAGCAGTTTGATCCTCATTTGGGGTTTCTGGGCAGCGCCATAGACAATGTTTTTCTCTTGGGAGGCAGGCACAGTGCTTCATTGTGGCCCCAGAATTCCCAGTAGGGAGGGTTTGTGGGCCAGGAGTGTGAGGACGGAAGTCTGAAAACACAAGCTAGTGTGAGGATTGGAACCAAGGGCAGAGCAGGCCCACTCTGCAGAGGCTGAATCAAAATCTCCTGCATCTGAAGTCAGGCTGAGGATCAGACGTTGGCTGAGGCTGGAGTATGTGTCCATGATGGCACCTTCATGAAGTGGGGGCCTCATGAGGCCAAGGAAGTTTTCCCACGCTGAGTTTGGAGGTTGCCCCAAACCACAAGGTTTCCTTCTGCGGGACATTCGAGTCCTGTTGCATGGCTCCAGGACATACCATATGGAAGGACTGGAGAGCAGGGTTCGAAGGATGGATCCCTGTACAGCATGCCTCGCATTCCCATTGGCTATTAGCGACAAGATATGTTTGATCTGCTGCCTCTGGAACACGCGACCCAGGGGGCTGAGTTGAAATGGCCTCTCCTGAGGATGCGTCATAATGTGCGTTTGGGTCCATGGAGACCTTGGAATGTGCTGGTTGTTCAGTGGCCCTGCGGAACTCTCCTACCTGAAGTGTTTGATACATCCCAGTAAGAAAGCTGCCCATGTGGAGATGAGAGATGTTTGGTTTGGTGCCTCAGAAAAGCCCCATGTGCTGGTCTACGAAAACAGTCCTCTGAGAACAGAAACATGGAAACCAAAGCTAAGGTTCAGATTAGGGCCTGGGGGCCTGTCCATTTCAACCTTCTGTCTCTGGGGACACTGTCTGAGAGTCTAAGTGGAGATAGTTGGTCCGCTGGTGTCAGAGAGCCCCTCTTAGTCCAGGGGGGCCTACACTATTGATGGCCTCAGGGGCCTTGGAGCTTTTCCCTAACCTGTAGTGTTGTGGTCAATGGATTGGGCACACTTTCCTTGGAGAGGACAGGCACAATCTTTCGCTGTGGCCCTAGAGGCCCTAGCCTGGAGGTGTGTGGGTCCAGGCTGTGGGCACAGAAGTCTGAATACACAAACTCAGCTTATGAGTGGCGCCTAGGGTATGGCGGCCGGATGTACAGCCCGAGAGGGAGCTCCTGGGATTCTGAAACAAGGGCGAGTGGGAGGCGTTCCTACAGGCTTTTGTCTCTGGATGTTGTGTCCGGGATAGCCGTGGATTGGAGCGGTGGCCTCAGGTACTGTGGACGAGTATCCCTCTCTGGGGATTTGTCCCAGCTCCCAAGAGTTTGGGGTCATTTTGTGGGAAGGGTGGAGTCGTGTTGTCTGGCTCATGGGTCTCTCTAAGAAAGGGATTCCAGAGCAGAGCTCCAGGTACGGGCGGGGCGACTGGAAAATTCAAACCGTGGTGAGGATTGGGTGCATAGGGGCTTGGCAAGCCCCATATGTGGGCTCTTGGTCCAGGCCCTGACAGGCCTTTCTTTGACATGGGGCTCATGCTGAGGATCACAGTGTGAATTTGTGCCCAAGCAGCACTCAAGTTTGGGCGTGGCATCAGGGGCCATGAAGGTTTCTCCCACCCTGAAGGTGTGACTCAATGCCAAGAGCAAGCTTGACAGCCATGGGGAAGGGGGAGTTCTGTTTTGTGCTTGCTATACCCAGCTGTGTGGAGAATTGATATAATGTCTAGGTTCAGATATCTGAATACCAAGGTTAGGATGAGGTGACGGCATAAGACCATGGCGTGTCCGAAGTGCTGGGTGTGCGGCCAGCTGTCTCCTTGTCTGTCTGGACGTCTGGCTTCAGGCTGTGTCAGGCAGAGCATGAGTGCCCAGAGCAGCCTATCCAGTTCGGGTACCGTCGAGGCCCGAGCAGGTTGATCCTCATCTGGGTTTTCTGGAGAGCCCCACAGGGAAACGTTTTTCTTCCGTTGGGCAGACACTGGGCTGGGTTTTGGTTCTGGAGTTCCTAGTCCGGAGGGCTTGTTTGCCAGGAGTGTGAGGAAGGAAGTCTGAAAACACAAGCTAGCGTGAGGTTTGGGACCGAGGGCACGGCAGGCCCACTCTGCAGAGGCTGAATCGAGAACTCCTGCACTGAGGTTATGTCAACTATGAGACGTGCCTCAGGCTAGAGTTCTTGTCCAGCATGGCCTCTTCCTGAAGGGTGTGGGGGCTTCATGAGGCCAGAAAGTTTTGCCTACGATGGGATTTGTGAACTGCTCCAAAACTGAAGGTTACCTTCTGCACGACAGTCGAGTCCTATTGGATGGTTCCAAGAGGCCCCATATGGAAAGACTCGAGAGCAGGTGTCTAAGCATGGATGCCTGGGAACGCCACCTCATATTCCCACTCTTTAGTCAGGACAAGGCAGGCTCAATCTGCGGGCTCCTGGGTGAGCTACCCAGAGGGGAGAGTTGAAATGGTCTCTCCTGAAGATGAGTCCTACTGTGGCTTGGTGGCCTGGGAGACCTTGGAATGTGGAGGTGGCTCAGGGACTCTGCAGGATTCTCCAACATGAGGTGTTTGACACGGCTCCAACAAGGAAACTTCCCATGTGGAGACGAGAGGAGTTCTGTTCCGTGCCTCAGGAAAGCCCCATACCCTGTTCTTCGAACCAAAGCCTCTGAGGAGTGACACCTGGAAACCAAAGTAAGAGTTGAGACTACGGCCTAAAGGCCTGTCCGGCTCAACCTTCTATCTCTGTTGTCATCTGTGTGCATGCATTCATGGATGTAGCTGCTCAGCTTGTGTCCGAATGCCCCTGTGAGTCCAGTGAGGCTCCCAGTAGTGGGATGTCCTCGGAGGCCTTGAGGTTTCTCATATTCTGGAGGTGTGTGGCCAAAGGAATGGACACAGTTTCCCAGGAGAGAGCAGGCACGGTCCTGTGGTATGGCTCCAGAGGACCCAGCCTAGAGGCTCTGTTTGCCAGGGCTGTGGGGACAGATGTCTGAAAAAGCAAACTTGGCTCAGCTAGGGGCCAATGTAATGGCAGGCCTGATCTCTAGTCCGTGAGGGGAGATCCTCTGGAAATCAAAGTAGGGCAAGTGGGAGGCAGTCACTCAGGATTTTGTCTCTGGGTGTTGCGTTTACAGTGTCCGGTCAGGGTAGGGGTTGTCTCAGAGGCCGAGGAAGAGCCTTCCTCTCAGGGGATTGTCCAAGCTCCCAAGTGTTTGTGTTCATTCTGTGGGAATGAAGAGTACTGTTTTCTGCCACAGGGGACCCCCCAGGAGAGGGACTCTAGAGCACAGCAGTGGGTTCCCTCAACTGGAATACACACCATCTAGATAGTCCTGGGTGCCTATGGGCATGGCAAGCCACATATGCGGGCTCTTGGTCCAGTCACTGAGAGGCGTTACTTGAATAAGGTACTCACGCTGAGGGTCACAATGTGTGTTTGTGCCCAAGGCGGCCCTCACGCTTGGGAGTGGCCTCATGGGCCATGCCGTTTTTTCCTACACTGAAGGTTTGACTCACTGCCAGCAGCAAGGTTTCTTGCCAGGGGGAAGGAGGGGTTCTGACTTGTGCATCAGGTTCCCCCCTGTGCAGGGATTGGAGATAAGGTCTAGGTTCCGATGACTGAAAACCCAGGTTGGGAATGGATGGTGGCCTAAGGCAGTGGCGGGTCCAATGTGCTGGGTGTGCAGCCAGCTGTGTCGGTGTCTGTTGGAAGGTCTGGCCTCAGGCTATTTGCGACAGAGCATCAGTGTTTAAGGTAGCCTATGCAATTGGGGTGTTGCCGAGGGCCAAGCAGTTTGATCCTCATTTCTGGTTTCTGGGCAGCGCCATAGACAATGTTTTTCTCTTGGGAGGCAGGCACAGTGCTTCATTGTGGCCCCAGAATTCCCAGTAGGGAGGGTTTGTGGGCCAGGAGTGTGAGGACGGAAGTCTGAAAACACAAGCTAGTGTGAGGATTGGAACCAAGGGCAGAGCAGGCCCACTCTGCAGAGGCTGAATCAAAATCTCCTGCATCTGAAGTCAGGCTGAGGATCAGACGTTGGCTGAGGCTGGAGTATGTGTCCATGATGGCACCTTCATGAAGTGGGGGCCTCATGAGGCCAAGGAAGTTTTCCCACGCTGAGTTTGGAGGTTGCCCCAAACCACAAGGTTTCCTTCTGCGGGACATTCGAGTCCTGTTGCATGGCTCCAGGACATACCATATGGAAGGACTGGAGAGCAGGGTTCGAAGGATGGATCCCTGTACAGCATGCCTCGCATTCCCATTGGCTATTAGCGACAAGATATGTTTGATCTGCTGCCTCTGGAACACGCGACCCCGGGGGCTGAGTTGAAATGGCCTCTCCTGAGGATGCGTCATAATGTGCGTTTGGGTCCATGGAGACCTTGGAATGTGCTGGTTGTTCAGTGGCCCTGCGGAACTCTCCTACCTGAAGTGTTTGATACATCCCAGTAAGAAAGCTGCCCATGTGGAGATGAGAGATGTTTGGTTTGGTGCCTCAGAAAAGCCCCATATGCTGGTCTACGAAAACAGTCCTCTGAGAACGGAAACATGGAAACCAAAGCTAAGGTTCAGATTAGGGCCTGGGGGCCTGTCCATTTCAACCTTCTGTCTCTGGGGACACTGTCTGAGAGTCTAAGTGGAGATAGTTGCTCCGCTGGTGTCAGAGAGCCCCTCTTAGTCCAGGGGGGCCTAACCTATTGATGGCCTCAGGGGCCTTGGAGCTTTTCCCTAACCTGTAGTGTTGTGGTCAATGGACTGGGCACACTTTCCTTGGAGAGGGCAGGCACAATCTTTCGCTGTGGCCCTGGAGGCCCTAGCCTGGAGGTGTGTGGGTCCAGGCTGTGGGCACAGAAGTCTGAATACACAAACTCAGCTTATGAGTGGCGCCTAGGGTATGGCAGGCCGGATGTACAGCCCGAGAGGGAGCTCCTGGGCCTCTGAAACAAGGGCGAGTGGGAGGCGTTCCTTCAGGCTTTTGTCTCTGGATGTTGTGTCCGGGATAGCCGTGGATTGGAGCGGTGGCCTCAGGTACTGTGGACGAGTATCCCTCTCTGGGGATTTGTCCCAGCTCCCAAGAGTTTGGGGTCATTTTGTGGGAAGGGTGGAGTCGTGTTGTCTGGCTCATGGGTCTCTCCAAGAAAGGGATTCCAGAGCAGAGCTCCAGGTACGGGCGGGGCGACTGGAAAATTCAAACCGTGGTCAGGATTGGGTGCATAGGGGCTTGGCAAGCCCCATATGTGGGCTCTTGGTCCAGGCCCTGACAGGCCTTTCTTTGACATGGGGCTCATGCTGAGGATCACAGTGTGAATTTGTGCCCAAGCAGCACTCAAGTTTGGGCGTGGCATCAGGGGCCATGAAGGTTTCTCCCACCCTGAAGGTGTGACTCCATGCCAAGAGCAAGCTTGACAGCCATGGGGAAGGGGGAGTTCTGTTTTGTGCTTGCTATACCCAGCTGTGTGGAGAATTGATATAATGTCTAGGTTCAGATATCTGAAAACCAAGGTTAGGATGAGGTGACGGCATAAGACCATGGCGTGTCCGAAGTGCTGGGTGTGCGGCCAGCTGTCTCCTTGTCTGTCTGGACGTCTGGCTTCAGGCTGTGTCAGGCAGAGCATGAGTGCCCAGAGCAGCCTATCCAGTTCGGGTACCGTCGAGGCCCGAGCAGGTTGATCCTCATCTGGGTTTTCTGGAGAGCCCTACAGGGAAACGTTTTTCTTCCGTTGGGCAGACACTGGGCTGGGTTGTGGTTCTGGAGTTCCTAGTCCGGAGGGCTTGTTTGCCAGGAGTGTGAGGAAGGAAGTCTGAAAACACAAGCTAGCGTGAGGTTTGGGACCGAGGTCACGGCATGCCCACTCTGCAGAGGCTGAATCGGGATCTCCTGCACTGAGGTCATGTCAACTATGAGACGTGCCTCAGGCTAGAGTTCTTGTCCAGCATGGCCTCTTCCTGAAGGGTGTGGGGGCTTCATGAGGCCAGAAAGTTTTGCCTACGATGGGATTTGTGAACTGCTCCAAAACTGAAGGTTACCTTCTGCACGACAGTCGAGTCCTATTGGATGGTTCCAAGAGGCCCCATATGGAAAGACTCGAGAGCAGGTGTCTAAGCATGGATGCCTGGGAACGCCACCTCATATTCCCACTCTTTAGTCAGGACAAGGCAGGCTCAATCTGCGGGCTCCTGGGTGAGCTACCCAGAGGGGAGAGGTGAAATGGACTCTCCTGAAGATGAGTCCTACTGTGGCTTGGTGGCCTGGGAGACCTTGGAATGTGGAGGTGGCTCAGGGACTCTGCAGGATTCTCCAACATGAGGTGTTTGACACGGCTCCAACAAGGAAACTTCCCATGTGGAGACGAGAGGAGTTCTGTTCCGTGCCTCAGGAAAGCCCCATACCCTGTTCTTCGAACCAAAGCCTCTGAGGAGTGACACCTGAAACCAAAGCAAGAGTTGAGACCACGGCCTAAAGGCCTGTCCGGCTCAACCTTCTATCTCTGTTGACATCTGTGTGCATGCATTCATGGATGTAGCTGCTCAGCTTGTGTCCGAATGCCCCTGTGAGTCCAGTGAGGCTCCCAGTAGTGGGATGTCCTCGGAGGCCTTGAGGTTTCTCATATTCTGGAGGTGTGTGGCCAAAGGAATGGACACAGTTTCCCAGGAGAGAGCAGGCACGGTCCTGTGGTATGGCTCCAGAGGACCCAGCCTAGAGGCTCTGTTTGCCAGGGCTGTGGGGACAGATGTCTGAAAAAGCAAACTTGGCTCAGCTAGGGGCCAATGTAATGGCAGGCCTGATCTCTAGTCCGTGAGGGGAGATCCTCTGGAAATCAAAGTAGGGCAAGTGGGAGGCAGTCACTCAGGATTTTGTCTCTGGGTGTTGCGTTTACAGTGTCCGGTCAGGGTAGGGGTTGTCTCAGAGGCCGAGGAAGAGCCTTCTTCTCAGGGGATTGTCCAAGCTCCCAAGTGTTTGTGTTCATTCTGTGGGAATGAAGAGTACTGTTTTCTGCCACAGGGGACCCCCCAGGAGAGGGACTCTAGAGCACAGCAGTGGGTTCCCTCAACTGGAATACACACCATCTAGTTAGTCTTGGGTGACTATGGGCATGGCAAGGACTATATGCAGGATCTTCGTCCCGAACCTGACATGCCTTTCTTTGTCATGGGGCTCATGCTAGGGTCACAGTGTGAATTTGTGCCCAAGCAGCACTCATGTTTGTGCGTGGCATCAGGGGCCATGAAGGGTTCCCCACGTAAAGGTGTGACTCCATGCGAAGAACAAGTATTACAACCATGTGGAAGGCAGAGTTCTGATTGTGATTCCGATACTCAAACTCAGCTTTGGGGACATCGGTATGGCAGGCCCAATCTACAAACCATGAGAAGAACTCATGAAGATTTGAATATAGTGTGAGTCTGAGGCGCTTGCTCAGGCATTTGTCTCTGCAATTTGTATCAGCGATCTCCGTGGAATTTCGGGGATGCCTCATGGGCCATGGACAAATCTAACTTTATGATGATTTCGCCGGATTCCCAATTATTTTTCGTCAATCTGTGGGATGGGAAGCATCCTTTCAGTTTTGTTACCTCAGGTGTCCCATGAAAAGAGGAATTCCAAAGCAAAGCCGTGGGGAAGACTGAAGGGACCACCTGAACTATGGTTAAAAATTGGGGCCTAGGGGCATGGCAAGCCCAATATGCTATCTCTTCATCCAGCCACTGAGAGGCCTTACTTGAGGACTTTGGTCAGGCTGAGGGTCACAATGTGTGTTTGTGACCAATGTAGCCTGCGAGCATGGTGGGGCCTCATGGGCAACACTGGATTCAACTACACTGAATGTTGGACAACATGCCAACCACAAGGTTTCTTGCCATGGGGAAGGAGTTCTGATTTCTGCATCAGGATCAACCCTGGGCAGTGATTGGAGATAAGGTCTAGAATCTAAAGCCTGAAAACCGAGGTTGGGAAGAGATGACAACCTAAGGCCATGGCGGCTCGAAGTGCTCAGTGTGCGGCAAGCTGTCTGGTTGGGGCCAGGAAGTCCAGACTCAGGCTGTGTCAGAAAGGGCATTAGTGCCCTGGTCAGCCTATATGTTCGGGGTACAGCCAAGGTAGGTGCAGGTTGATCCTCACTTGGGGTTACTGGGTAGCACCAGAGGACAATGTTTTTCTTCAAGAGGGCAGGCAGAGTGCTGCATTGTAGTTCTGGATTGCCAAACTGGAGGGCTTGTGGGCCAGTAGTCTGAGGACAGAAGTCTGAGAACACTAGCTCGGCTTAGGTTTCTGGTTGAGGACATGGCACGCAGAATCTACAGACCGGAATCGAGATCTCGTGCATCTGAAGTCAGGGCGAGGATCAGACGATCGCTCAGGTTGGAGTTTCTGTCCCTTATGGCCCCTTCATGAAGGGGGAGCATCACAAGGCCATGGGGGTTGTCCCACGATGGGATTTGTGAGAAGCTCCAAACTGCAAAGTGTCTTCTACAGGACAATTGAGACCTGTTGTTTGGCTCCAGGCCAATGATTCTGAGCAGGGTTCTAAGGATGGATCGCTGGGTAGCTCACCTCGCATTCCAATTGTCTCCTAGCAACAAGACAGGTTAGATCCTCTGGATCTGGGGGAGCAACGGAGGAGGCTGAGTTGATATGCACTCTCCTGGGGTTGGGTCCTAGCGTGCTTTTGTGTGTATCGAGACCTTGGAATGAAGCGGTGGCACTGGGGCCCTGACGGGTTCTCCAAAACAGAGGCTTTGACAGAGCTCCAACGTGCTAGTTTCCCATGTGTAGATGAGATTTTTTCTGATGGGTGCATCAAGAAAAAGCCATTGCTGGTTTTGAAATCCAGGCGTCTGAGGAGAGACCCTGGAAACCAAAGCAATGGATCTGATTAGTGCCTAGGGGTCTGTTCTTTCCTTTTTACCTCTGGGGACATCTGTCTATGGGTCTGAGTGCAGGTAGGTGCACAGATGGGCTCAGATTGCCCCTGTTTTTCCTGGGAATCCAGCCCTAGTGAGATGGATCAGGTATTGGGTGTTTATTCTATTAGAAGGTTTGTGGCCATTGGAAATGGCAAACACATTTCCCTTACAGAGGGCAAGTACAGTCCTCAGGCTTGGCTCCAGGGGCCTGATCCTGTAGGTTGTGTAGGCCAGGGCTGTTTGGACAGTTGTCTGAAAACACAACCTCGGCTTATGTTTCCGGTCATAGTTATGGCAGGACTGATCTACAGACCATGAGGAGAACTCTTCGGGATTTGAAAGAAGGGCTAGTGTGAGGCTCCTGCTCAAGTTTTTGTCTCTGGATATCGTGTCACTCATGGTCGTGGAATTTCTGGGTGACTTCATGGTAAATGGACGAGTCTTACTCTCTGGTGGTTTGGCCCCGTCCAAAGAGTTTGGGGTCATTCTGTGGGCTGGAAGAAGTCCGTTTTTTGTTGTTGTTGTTGTTGTTGTTTTCTTTTTTAACCTCAGGTGTCCCAAAAAATGAGGGATTCCAGTGTAGAGCCCTGGGGAGGGGCGAATGGACAATCAGAAATCTGGTTAAAAATTAGGGCCTAGGGACATGTCAAGCCCAATATGACATCTAATAGTCCGGCCACTGAGAGGACTTACTAGAGGAGAAGACTCATGCTGAGGGTCACAATGCATGTTTATGACCCCGTCGCACTCAAGAATGGGCGGGGCCTCGGGTGAATGCTGGTTTCTTCTACTCTGACCATTGGACAATGTGCCAACCACAAGGTTTCTTGCCATGGGTAAGGAGGAGTTCTGATTTCTGCATCACACTCAAACCTGGGCAGTGATTGGCGATAAGGTATCGGTACTGAAGCCTGAAAACTGAAGTAGGGAAGAGATGAAGACCTAAGGCCATGGCGGGTCTTATGTGCTCAGTGTGCTGTCAGCTTTCTGGGGGTTGGTCTGAGGTCTGGGCTCAGGTTGTGTCCGACAGTGGTTTAGTGCCCACGTTAGACTATATAATTTGGGTAAAGTCGAGTGCTGTGTAGGTTTATTCTCATTTAAGGTGCCTGGGCAGCTCATGAAGCAATAATTTTTTTCTACAGGGCAGGCAGAGTGCTGCACTGTGGGTCCGGAATCGCCAAACTTGAGGGCTTCGGGGCCAGTTGTGTGAGGACGGAAGTCTGAGAAGACAAGCTAGACTTGGTTTCAGGGCGAGGGCATGGCAGGTACCCCCTTCAGATCTGAACCAATATCTCATGCATCTGAAGTCAGGCGAGGATCAGACGTTGGCTCAAGTTGAAGTTTCTGTGCATGACGGCCGCTTCATGAAGGGAGTGGAATCTCGAGGCCATTGAGGTTTTCCCACGTTGGGAGTTGTGGGATGCCCCCTTAAAGGATTCCTTCTGCGGAACAATTGAGACCTGTTGGACAGCTCCAGGACATCCCATACAGAATGACTCCAGAGCACCCTTCGAGGATGGATGCCTGGGAAGCCCGCCTCGCATTCCAATTGTCTCCTAGCCACAAGACAGTTTAGATCTGATGGCTCTGCGGGAGCAACCGGGGTGGCTGAGTTGAAATGGACTTTCCTGAGAATGGGTCCTAATCTGTTTTTGTGTCCATGAGGGCCTTGGAATGGGGCGGTGGCACCGGGACCCTGAAGTACTCTCCTAAGCTTTGGACATGGCTCCCATGCACAGGTTTCCTTGTGGAGACGAGATGAGTTCTGATGGGTGCCTCAGGAAAACCCCTATGCTCGAATTGGAATAGGCTTTTGAGGAGACATGCCTGTAAACTAAAGCAATGGATCCTATTATGGCCTAGGGTCCTGTCTGGTTCAATCTTCTTCTCTGGGAACATCCATCTATGGTATGAGTGGAGGTCGATTATCAGCTGGTGTCAGACAGCCCTTGTTTGTTCCGGGCGACCTACACTATTGGGATGGCCTCAGGGACTTTGGAGGTTTCTCCTAATTTGTACGATTTTGGACCATGGAATGGGCAGAATTCCCATGGATTGGTAGGCACAGTCCTAATGTGTGGCTCCAGGCGCCCAGCCTGGAGGGTGTGTGGCCCAAGACTTTGAGGACAGAAGTCTGAAAACACAAACTCAGCTTAGGTTTGGGGACGTAGGTATGGCAGGCCCGATCTACAAACCATGAGAAGAACTCTTCAGGATATGAAGAAAGTGCGAGTCTGAGGCGCTTGCTCAGGCTTTTTTCTCTGGATTTTGTATCAGCGATGGCCGTGGAATGTCGGGGAGGCCACATGGGCCACGGACGAATCTTCCTCTCTGAGGATTTGGCCCGATTCCCAATTGCTTTTCGTCAATCTGTGGTATGGGAGGTCTCCCTTCAGGTTTGTTACCTCAGGTGTCCCACCAAAAGAGGATTTCCAAAGCAAAGCCGTGGGGAAGACTGAAGGGACAACCCGAACTATGGTTAAAAATTGGGACATACGGGCATGGCAAGCCCAATATGCTATCTCTTCATCCAGCCACTGAGTGGCCTTACTTGAGGACTGGGCTCAGCCTGAGGGTCACAATGTGTGTTTGTGAACAATGTGGCCTGCGAGCATGGGCGGTGCCTCATGGGCCACACTGGTTTCAACTACACTAAACGTTGGACAACATGCCAACCACAAGGTTTCTTGCCATGGGGAAGGAGTTCTGATTTCTGCATCACCTTCAACCCTGGGCAGTGATTGGAGATAAGGTCTAGGTTCTGAATCCTGAAAACTGAGGTTGGGAAGAGATGACGACCTAAGGCCATGGAGGCTCGATGTGCTCAGTGTGCGGCCAGCTGTCTGGGAGGGGCCAGGGGTTCCAGGATCAGGCTGTGTCAGAAAGGGCATTAATGCCCTGGTCAGCCTATGTATTTGGGGTACAGCCAAGGTCGGTGCAGGTTGATCTTCATTTGGGATGACTGGGTAGCCCCAGAGGACAATGATTTTCTTCTGGAGGGCAGGCAGAGTGCTGCATTGTAGTTCTGGATTGCCAAACTGTAGGGCTTGTGGGCCAGTAGTCTGACGACAAAAGTCTGAGAACACAAGCTAGGGATAGGTTTCTGGGTGAGGCCATGGCAGGCACAATCTACAGACCTGAATCGAGATCTCGTGCATCTGAAGTCAGGGCGAGGATCAGATGATCGCTCAAGTTGGAGTTTCTGTCCCTGATGGCCCCTTCATGAATGGGGGCTCATCACGAGGCCATGGGGGCTTTCCAACGATGGGAGTTGTGAGAAGCTCCAAACTGCAGATAGTCTTCTGCAGGACAATTGAGACCTGTTGTTTGGCTCCAAGCCAATGATTCTGAGCAGGGTTCTAAGGAGGGATGGCTGGGTAGCCCACCACGCATTCCAATTGTCTCCTAGCAACAAGACAGGTTAGATCTCCTGGATCTGTGGGGAGCAACCGAGGATGCTGAGTTGAAATGGACACCCCTGGGGATGGGTCCTAATGTGCTTTTGTGTCTATGGAGACCTTGGAATGAAGCGGTGGCACTGGGGCCCTAAAGGGTTCTCCTAAACAGAGGCTTTGACAAAGCTCCAACGTGCAAGTTTCCCATGTGTAGATGAGATATTTTCTGATGGGTGAGTCACGAAATAGCTATATGGTGCTTTTGAAATCCAGGCCTCTGAGGAGAGATGCCTGGACACCAAAGCAATGGATCTGATTAGTGCCTAGGGGCCTGTTCTTTTCTTTTTACCTCTGGGGACATCTGTATATGGGTCTGAGTGCAGGTAGGTGCTCAGTTGGGCTCAGATTGCCCCTGTTTCCTGGGACGCCACCACTATTGAGATGGATCAGGGACTTTGGAGGTTTATCCTATTAGAAGGTTTGTTGCCATTGGAATGGGCACACACAATTCCCTTGGAGAGGGCAAGTACAGTCCTCAGGTTTGGGTCCAGGGGCCTGAGCCTGTAGGTTGTGTAGGCCAGGGCTGTTTGGACAGTTGTCTGAAAACACAAACTCGGCTTATGTTTCGGGTCATAGGTATGGCAGGACTGATCTACAGACCATGAGGAGAACTCTTCGGGATTTGAAAGAAGGGCGAGTGTGAGGCTCCTGCTCAAGTGTTTGTCTCTGGATATCGTGTCACTCATGTTCGTGGAATTTCTGGGTGACTTCTTGGGAAATGGACGAGTCTTACTTTCTGGTGGTTTGGCCCCGTCCAAAGAGTTTGGGGTCATTCTTTGGGCTGGAAGAAGTCCGTTTTTTTTTTTTTTTGTTGTTGTTTTTTTTCTTTTTTAACCTCAGGTGTCCCACCAAATGAGGGATTCCAGAGTAGAGCCCTGGGGAGGCGCGACTGGACAAACAGAAATTTGGTTAAACATTGGGTCCTAGGGACATGTCAAGCCCATTATGACATCTAATGGTCCAGCCACTGAGAGGACTTACTAGAGGACAGGACTCATGCTGAAAGTCACAATGTTTGTGTATGCCCTCTTCGCACTCAAGAATGAGCGGGGCCTCAGGGTGAATGCTGGTTTCTCCTACACTGAACGTTGGACAACGTGCCAACCACAAGGGTTCTTGCCATGGGTAAAGAGGAGTTCTGATTTCTACATCACACTCACCCCTGGGCTGTGATTGGAGATAAGGTCTCGGTTCTGAAGCCTGAAAACTGAGGTAGGGAAGAGATGATGACCTAAGGCCATGGCGGGTTTTATGTGCTCAGTGTGTGGTCAGCTTTCTGGGTGTTGGTCAGGAGGTCCGGGCTCAGGTTGTGTTCGACAGTGCATTAGTGCCCAATTTGACTATATAATTTGGGTAAAGTTGAGTGCTGTGTAGGTTTACCCTCATTTAAGGTGCCTGGGCAGCTCATGACGCAATAATTTTTTTTTCTAGAGGGCAGGCAGAGTGCTGCATTGTGGGTCCGGAATTGCCAAACTTGAGGGCTTCGGAACCAGGAGTGTGAGGACGGAAGTCTGAGAAGACAAGCTAGACTTGGGTTTCAGGGCGAGGGCACGGCATGTACCCCTCTGCAGATCTGAAAAAATATCTCATGCATCTGAAGTCAGGGCAAGGATCAGACGTTGGCTCAGGTTGGAGATTCTGAGCATGACCGCCGCTTCTTGAAGGCAGCGGAATCTCGATTTCATTAGGTTTTCCCACGTTGGGAGTTGTGGGATGCCCCCTTCAAGGAATCCTACTGCGGGACAATTAAGACCTCGTGGACAGCTCCAGGACATCCTATATGGAATGAATCCAGAGCACCGTTCGCGGATGGATGCCTGGGAAGCCCGCCTCACATTCCAATTGTCTCCTAGCAACAAGACAGTTTAGATCTGATGGCTCTGCGGGAGCAACCGGGGTGGCTGAGTTGAAATGGACTTTCCTGAGGATGGGTCCTAATCTGTTTTTGTGTCCATGAGGGCCTTGGAATGGGGCGGTGGCACCGGGACCCTGAAGTACTCTCCTAAGCTTTGGACATGGCTCCCATGCACAGGTTTCCTTGTGGAGACGAGATGAGTTCTGATGGGTGCCTCAGGAAAACCCCTATGCTCGTATTGGAATCAGGCTTTTGAGGACACATGCCTGTAACCCAAAGCAATGGATCCTATTATGGCCTAGGGTCCTGTCTGGTTCAATCTTCTTCGCTGGGGACATCCATCTATGGTATGAGTGGAGGTCGATTATCAGCTGGTGTCAGACAGCCCTTGTTTGTTCCGGGCGACCTACACTATTGGGATGGCCTCAGGGACTTTGGAGGTTTCTCCTAATTTGTACGATTTTGGACCATGGAATGGGCAGAATTCCCATGGATTGGTAGGCACAGTCCTAATGTGTGGCTCCAGGGGCCCAGGCTGGAGGGTGTGTGGCCCCAGACTTTGAGGACAGAAGTCTGAAAACACAAACTCAGCTTAGGTTTGGGGACGTAGGTATGGCAGGCCCGATCTACAAACCATGAGAAGAACTCTTCAGGATATGAAGAAAGTGCGAGTCTGAGGCGCTTGCTCAGGCTTTTGTCTCTGGATTTTGTATCAGCGATGGCCGTGGAATGTCGGGGAGGCCTCATGGGCCATGGAGGAATCTACCTCTCTGAGGATTTGGCCCGATTCCCAATTGCTTTTAGTCAATCTGTGGGATGGGAGGACTCATTTCAGTTTTGTTACCTCAGGTGTCCCACCAAAAGAAAAATTACAAAGCCAAGCCGTGGGGAAGACTGAAGGGACAATCCGAACTATGGTTAAAAATTGGGGCCTAGGGTCATGGCAAGCCCAATATGCTATCTCTTCATCCAGCCACTGAGTGGCCTTACTTGAGGACTGGGCTCAGCCTGAGCGTCACAATGTGTGTTTGTGACCAATGTGGCCCGCGAGCATGGACGGGGCCTCATGGTCCACACTGGATTCAACTACACTGAACGTTGGACAACATGCCTACCACAAGGTTTCTTGCCATGGGGAAGGAGTTCTGATTTCTGCATCACCTTCAACCCTGGGCAGTGATTGCAGATAAGGTCTAGGTTCTGAAACCTGAAAACCGAGGTTGGGAAGAGATGATGACCTAAGGCCATGGCGGCTCGATGTGATCAGTGTGCGGCCAGCTGTCTGGGAGGGGCCAGGGGGTCCAGGCTCAGGCTGTGTCAGAAAGGGCATTAGTGCCCTGGTCAGCCTATGTATTTGGGGTACAGCCAAGTTCCGTGCCGGTTGATCCTCATTTGGGGTTACTGGTTAGCCCCAGAGGACAATGTTTTTCTTCTGCAGAGCCGGCAGAGTGCTGCATTGTAGTTCTGGATTGCCAAACTGGAGGGCTTGTGGGCCAGTAGTCTGACGACAAAAGTCTGAGAACACAAGCTAGGCTTAGGTTTCTGGGTGAGGCCATGGCACGCACAATCTACAGACCTGAATTGAGGTCTCGTGCATCTGAAGTCAGGGCGAAGATCAGACGATCGGTCAGGGTGGAGTTTCTGTCCCTGATGGCTCCTTCATGAATGGGGGGGGGCATCAAGAGGCCATGGGGGTTTTCCCACGATGGGAGTTGTGAGAAGCTCCAAACTGCAGAGAGTCTTCTGCAGGACAATTGAGACCTGTTGTTTGGCTCCAGGCCAATGATTCTGAGCAGGGTTCTAAGGATGGATGGCTGGGTAGCCCACCTCGCATTCCAATTGTCTCCTCGCAACAAGACAGGTTAGATCTCCTGGATCTGTGGGGAGCAAGCGAGGACGCTGAGTTGAAATGGACACCCCTGGGCATGGGTCCTAACGTGCTTTTGTGTCTATGGAGACCTTGAAATAAAGCGGTGGCACTGGGGCTTTAAACGGTTCTCCTAAACAGAGGCTTTGACACAGCTCCAACGTGCAAGTTTCCCATGTGTAGATGAGATGTTTTCTGATGGGTGAGTCAAGAAACAGCTATATGGTGCTTTTGAAATCCAGGCCTCTGAGGAGAGATGCCTGGAAACCAAAGCAATGGATCTGATTAGTGCCTAGGGGCCTGTTCTTTCCTTCATACCTCTGGGGACATCTGTCTATGGGTCTGAGTGCAGGTAGGTGCTCAGTTGGGCTCAGATTGCCCCTGTATTTCCTGGGAAGCCACCACTATTGAGATGGATCAGGGACATTGGAGGTTTATCCTATTAGAAGGGTTGTGGCCATTGGAATGGGCACACAAAATTCCCTTGGAGAGGGCAAGTACAGTCCTCAGGTTTGGCTCCAGGGGCCTGAGCCTGTAGGTTGTGTAGGCCAGGGCTGTTTGGACAGTTGACTGTAAACACAAACTCGGCTTATGTTTCGGGTCATAGGTATGGCAGGACTGATCTACAGGCCATGAGGAGAACTCTTCGGGATTTGAAAGAAGGGCGAGTGTGAGGCTCCTGCTCAAGTTTTTGTCTCTGGATATCGGGTCACTCATGGTCGTGGAATTTCTGGGTGACTTCATGGGAAATGGACGAGTCTTACTCTCTGGTGGTTTGGCCCCGTCCAAAGAGTTTGTGGTCATTCTGTGGGCTGGAGGAAGTTCGTTTTTTTTTTTTTTGTTGTTCTTTTTTTCTTTTTTAACCTCAGGTGTCCCACCAAATGAGGGATTCCAGAGTAGAGCCCTGGGGAGGGGCGACTGGACAATCAGAAATTTGGTTAAAAATTGGGGCCTAGGGACACTTCAAGCCCATTATGACATCTAATGGTCCAGCCACTGGGAGGACTTACTAGAGGACAGGACTCATGCTGAGGGTCACAATGCCTGTGTATGCCCTCGTCGCACTCAAGGATGGGCGGGGCCTCAGGGTGAATGCTGGTTTACCCTACATTGAACGTTGGACAACGTGCCAAGAACAAGGGTTCTTGCCATGGGTAAGGAGGAGTTCTGATTTCTGCATCACACTCACCCCTGGGAAGTGATTGGAGATAAGGTCTCGGTTCTGAAGCCTGAAAACTGAGGTAGGGAAGAGATGATGACCTAAGGCCATGGCGGGTTTTATGTGCTCAGTGTGCGGTCAGCTTTCTGGGTATTGGTCAGGAGGTCCGGGCTCAGGTTGTGTTCGACAGTGCATTAGTGCCCAGGTTAGACTATATAATTTGGGTAAAGTCGAGTGCTGTGTAGGTTTACCCTCATTTAAGGTGCCTGGGCAGCTCATGAGGCAGTAATTTTTTTTTCTAGAGGGCAGGCAGAGTGCTGCATTGTGGGTCTGGAATTGCCAAACTTGAGGGCTTCGGGGCCAGGAGTGTGAGGACGGAAGTCTGAGAAGACAAGCTAGACTTGGGTTTCAGGGCGAGGGCACGGCAGGTACCCCCTGCAGATCTGAACCAATATCTCATGCATCTGAAGTCAGGGCGAGGATCAGACGTTGGCTCAGGTTGGAGTTTCTGAGCATGACGGCCGCTTCATGAAGGGAGCGGAATCTCGAGGCCATTGAGGTTTTCCCACGTTGGGAGTTGTGGGATGCCCCCTTCATGGATTCCTTCTGCGGGACAATTGAGACCTGTTGGACAGCTCCAGGACATCCCATATGGAATGACTCCAGAGCACCGTTCGCGGATGGATGCCTGGGAAGCCCGCCTCGCATTCCAATTGTCTCCTAGCAACAAGACAGTTTAGATCTGATGGCTCTGCGGGAGCAACCGGGGTGGCTGAGTTGAAATGGACTTTCCTGAGGATGGGTCCTAATGTGTTTTTGTGTCCATGAGGGCCTTGGAATGGGGCGGTGGCACCGGGACCCTGAAGTACTCTCCTAAGCTTTGGACATGGCTCCCATGCACAGGTTTCCTTGTGGAGAGGAGATGAGTTCTAATGGGTGCCTCAGGAAAACCCCTCTGCTCGTATTGGTATCAGGCTTTTGAGGACACATGCCTGTAACCCAAAGCAATGGATCCTATTATGGCCTAGGGTCCTGTCTGGTTCAATCTTCTTCTCTGGGGACATCCATCTATGGTATGAGTGGAGGTCGATTATCAGCTGGTGTCAGACAGCCCTTGTTTGGTCCGGGCGGCCTACACTATTGGGATGGCCTCAGGGACTTTGGAGGTTTCTCCGAATTTGTACGATTTTGGACCATGGAATGGGCAGAATTCCCATGGATTGGTAGGCACAGTCCTAATGTGTGGCTCCAGGGGCCCAGCCTGGAGGGTGTGTGGCCCAAGACTTTGAGGACAGAAGTCTGAAAACACAAACTCAGCTTAGGTTTGGGGACGTAGGTATGGCAGGCCCGATCTACAAACCATGAGAAGAACTCTTCAGGATATGAAGAAAGTGCGAGTCTGAGGCGCTTGCTCAGGCTTTTGTCTCTGGATTTTGTATCAGCGATGGCCGTGGAATGTCGGGGAGGCCTCATGGGCTATTGACGAATCTTCCTCTCTGAGGATTTGGCCCGATTCCCAATTGCTTTTCGTCAATCTGTGGGATGGGAGGACTCATTTCAGTTTTGTTACCTCAGGTGTCCCACCAAAAGAGGAATTCCAAAGCCAAGCCGTGGGGAAGACTGAAGGGACAACCCGAACTATGGTTAAAAATTGGGGCCTAGGGGCATGGCAAGCCCAATATGCTATCTCTTCATCCAGCCACTGAGTGGCCTTACTTGAGGACTGGGCTCAGCCTGAGCGTCACAATGTGTGTTTGTGACCAATGTGGCCCGCGAGCATGGGCGGGGCCTCATGGGCCACACTGGTTTCAACTACACTGAACGTTGGACAACATGCCAACCACAAGGTTTCTTGCCATGGGGAAGGAGTTCTGATTTCTGCATCACCTTCAACCCTGGGCAGTGACTGGAGATAAGGTCTAGGTTCTGAAACCTGAAAACTGATGTTGGGAAGAAATGACGACCTAAGGCCATGGCGGCTCGATGTGCTCAGTGTGCGGCCAGCTATCTGGGAGGGGCCAGGGGGTCCAGGCTCAGGCTGTGTCAGAAAGGGCATTAGTGCCCTGGTCAGCCTATGTATTTGGGGTACAGCCAAGGTCGGTGCAGGTTGATCCTCATTTGGGATTACTGGGTAGCACCAGAGGACAATGTTTTTCTTCTGGAGGGCCGGCAGAGTGCTGCATTGTAGTTCTGGATTGCCAAACTGGAGGGCTTTTGGGCCAGTAGTCTGACGACAAAAGTCTGAGAACACAAGCTAGGCTTAGGTTTCTGGGTGAGGCCATGGCAGGCACAATCTACAGACCTGAATCGAGATCTCGTGCACCTGAAGTCAGGGCGAGGATCAGACGATCGCTCAGGTTGGAGTTTCTGTCCCTGATGGCCCCTTCATGAATGGGCGGGGGCATCACGAGGCCATGGGGGTTTTCCCACGATGGGAGTTGTGAGAAGCTCCAAACTGCAGAGAGTCTTCCGCAGGACAATTGAGACCTGTTGTTTGGCTCCAGGACAATGATTCTGAGCAGGGTTCTAAGGATGGATGGCTGGGTAGCCCACCTCGCATTCCAATTGTCTCCTAGCAACAAAACAGGTTAGATCTCCTGGATCTGTGGGGAGCAACCGAGGACGCTGAGTTGAAATGGACACCCCTGGGGATGGGTCCTAACGTGCTTTGTGTCTATGGAGACCTTGGAATGAAGCGGTGGCACTGGGGCCCTAACGGGTTCTCCTAAACAGAGGCTTTGACACAGCTCCAACGTGCAAGTTTCCCATGTGTAGATGAGATGTTTTCT
This sequence comes from Mustela nivalis, assembly GCF_964662115.1. Lineage (NCBI taxonomy): Eukaryota > Metazoa > Chordata > Mammalia > Carnivora > Mustelidae > Mustela > Mustela nivalis. The sequence goes on from NW_028136525.1 coordinate 2,184,014, forward strand.
GATGGGTGAGTCAAGAAACAGCTATATGCTGCTTTTGAAATCCAGGCCTCTGAGGAGAGATGCCTGGAAACCAAAGCAATGGATCTGATTAGTGCCTAGGGGCCTGTTCTTTTCTTTTTACCTCTGGGGACATCTGTATATGGGTCTGAGTGCAGGTAGGTGCTCAGTTGGGCTCAGATTGCCCCTGTTTCCTGGGACGCCACCACTATTGAGATGGATCAGGGACTTTGGAGGTTTATCCTATTAGAAGGTTTGTTGCCATTGGAATGGGCACACACAATTCCCTTGGAGAGGGCAAGTACAGTCCTCAGGTTTGGGTCCAGGGGCCTGAGCCTGTAGGTTGTGTAGGCCAGGGCTGTTTGGACAGTTGTCTGAAAACACAAACTCGGCTTATGTTTCGGGTCATAGGTATGGCAGGACTGATCTACAGACCATGAGGAGAACTCTTCGGGATTTGAAAGAAGGGCGAGTGTGAGGCTCCTGCTCAAGTGTTTGTCTCTGGATATCGTGTCACTCATGTTCGTGGAATTTCTGGGTGACTTCTTGGGAAATGGACGAGTCTTACTTTCTGGTGGTTTGGCCCCGTCCAAAGAGTTTGGGGTCATTCTTTGGGCTGGAAGAAGTCCGTTTTTTTTTTTTTTTGTTGTTGTTTTTTTTCTTTTTTAACCTCAGGTGTCCCACCAAATGAGGGATTCCAGAGTAGAGCCCTGGGGAGGCGCGACTGGACAAACAGAAATTTGGTTAAACATTGGGTCCTAGGGACATGTCAAGCCCATTATGACATCTAATGGTCCAGCCACTGAGAGGACTTACTAGAGGACAGGACTCATGCTGAAAGTCACAATGTTTGTGTATGCCCTCTTCGCACTCAAGAATGAGCGGGGCCTCAGGGTGAATGCTGGTTTCTCCTACACTGAACGTTGGACAACGTGCCAACCACAAGGGTTCTTGCCATGGGTAAAGAGGAGTTCTGATTTCTACATCACACTCACCCCTGGGCTGTGATTGGAGATAAGGTCTCGGTTCTGAAGCCTGAAAACTGAGGTAGGGAAGAGATGATGACCTAAGGCCATGGCGGGTTTTATGTGCTCAGTGTGTGGTCAGCTTTCTGGGTGTTGGTCAGGAGGTCCGGGCTCAGGTTGTGTTCGACAGTGCATTAGTGCCCAATTTGACTATATAATTTGGGTAAAGTTGAGTGCTGTGTAGGTTTACCCTCATTTAAGGTGCCTGGGCAGCTCATGACGCAATAATTTTTTTTTCTAGAGGGCAGGCAGAGTGCTGCATTGTGGGTCCGGAATTGCCAAACTTGAGGGCTTCGGAACCAGGAGTGTGAGGACGGAAGTCTGAGAAGACAAGCTAGACTTGGGTTTCAGGGCGAGGGCACGGCATGTACCCCTCTGCAGATCTGAAAAAATATCTCATGCATCTGAAGTCAGGGCAAGGATCAGACGTTGGCTCAGGTTGGAGATTCTGAGCATGACCGCCGCTTCTTGAAGGCAGCGGAATCTCGATTTCATTAGGTTTTCCCACGTTGGGAGTTGTGGGATGCCCCCTTCAAGGAATCCTACTGCGGGACAATTAAGACCTCGTGGACAGCTCCAGGACATCCTATATGGAATGAATCCAGAGCACCGTTCGCGGATGGATGCCTGGGAAGCCCGCCTCACATTCCAATTGTCTCCTAGCAACAAGACAGTTTAGATCTGATGGCTCTGCGGGAGCAACCGGGGTGGCTGAGTTGAAATGGACTTTCCTGAGGATGGGTCCTAATCTGTTTTTGTGTCCATGAGGGCCTTGGAATGGGGCGGTGGCACCGGGACCCTGAAGTACTCTCCTAAGCTTTGGACATGGCTCCCATGCACAGGTTTCCTTGTGGAGACGAGATGAGTTCTGATGGGTGCCTCAGGAAAACCCCTATGCTCGTATTGGAATCAGGCTTTTGAGGACACATGCCTGTAACCCAAAGCAATGGATCCTATTATGGCCTAGGGTCCTGTCTGGTTCAATCTTCTTCGCTGGGGACATCCATCTATGGTATGAGTGGAGGTCGATTATCAGCTGGTGTCAGACAGCCCTTGTTTGTTCCGGGCGACCTACACTATTGGGATGGCCTCAGGGACTTTGGAGGTTTCTCCTAATTTGTACGATTTTGGACCATGGAATGGGCAGAATTCCCATGGATTGGTAGGCACAGTCCTAATGTGTGGCTCCAGGGGCCCAGGCTGGAGGGTGTGTGGCCCCAGACTTTGAGGACAGAAGTCTGAAAACACAAACTCAGCTTAGGTTTGGGGACGTAGGTATGGCAGGCCCGATCTACAAACCATGAGAAGAACTCTTCAGGATATGAAGAAAGTGCGAGTCTGAGGCGCTTGCTCAGGCTTTTGTCTCTGGATTTTGTATCAGCGATGGCCGTGGAATGTCGGGGAGGCCTCATGGGCCATGGAGGAATCTACCTCTCTGAGGATTTGGCCCGATTCCCAATTGCTTTTAGTCAATCTGTGGGATGGGAGGACTCATTTCAGTTTTGTTACCTCAGGTGTCCCACCAAAAGAAAAATTACAAAGCCAAGCCGTGGGGAAGACTGAAGGGACAATCCGAACTATGGTTAAAAATTGGGGCCTAGGGTCATGGCAAGCCCAATATGCTATCTCTTCATCCAGCCACTGAGTGGCCTTACTTGAGGACTGGGCTCAGCCTGAGCGTCACAATGTGTGTTTGTGACCAATGTGGCCCGCGAGCATGGACGGGGCCTCATGGTCCACACTGGATTCAACTACACTGAACGTTGGACAACATGCCTACCACAAGGTTTCTTGCCATGGGGAAGGAGTTCTGATTTCTGCATCACCTTCAACCCTGGGCAGTGATTGCAGATAAGGTCTAGGTTCTGAAACCTGAAAACCGAGGTTGGGAAGAGATGATGACCTAAGGCCATGGCGGCTCGATGTGATCAGTGTGCGGCCAGCTGTCTGGGAGGGGCCAGGGGGTCCAGGCTCAGGCTGTGTCAGAAAGGGCATTAGTGCCCTGGTCAGCCTATGTATTTGGGGTACAGCCAAGTTCCGTGCCGGTTGATCCTCATTTGGGGTTACTGGTTAGCCCCAGAGGACAATGTTTTTCTTCTGCAGAGCCGGCAGAGTGCTGCATTGTAGTTCTGGATTGCCAAACTGGAGGGCTTGTGGGCCAGTAGTCTGACGACAAAAGTCTGAGAACACAAGCTAGGCTTAGGTTTCTGGGTGAGGCCATGGCACGCACAATCTACAGACCTGAATTGAGGTCTCGTGCATCTGAAGTCAGGGCGAAGATCAGACGATCGGTCAGGGTGGAGTTTCTGTCCCTGATGGCTCCTTCATGAATGGGGGGGGGCATCAAGAGGCCATGGGGGTTTTCCCACGATGGGAGTTGTGAGAAGCTCCAAACTGCAGAGAGTCTTCTGCAGGACAATTGAGACCTGTTGTTTGGCTCCAGGCCAATGATTCTGAGCAGGGTTCTAAGGATGGATGGCTGGGTAGCCCACCTCGCATTCCAATTGTCTCCTCGCAACAAGACAGGTTAGATCTCCTGGATCTGTGGGGAGCAAGCGAGGACGCTGAGTTGAAATGGACACCCCTGGGCATGGGTCCTAACGTGCTTTTGTGTCTATGGAGACCTTGAAATAAAGCGGTGGCACTGGGGCTTTAAACGGTTCTCCTAAACAGAGGCTTTGACACAGCTCCAACGTGCAAGTTTCCCATGTGTAGATGAGATGTTTTCTGATGGGTGAGTCAAGAAACAGCTATATGGTGCTTTTGAAATCCAGGCCTCTGAGGAGAGATGCCTGGAAACCAAAGCAATGGATCTGATTAGTGCCTAGGGGCCTGTTCTTTCCTTCATACCTCTGGGGACATCTGTCTATGGGTCTGAGTGCAGGTAGGTGCTCAGTTGGGCTCAGATTGCCCCTGTATTTCCTGGGAAGCCACCACTATTGAGATGGATCAGGGACATTGGAGGTTTATCCTATTAGAAGGGTTGTGGCCATTGGAATGGGCACACAAAATTCCCTTGGAGAGGGCAAGTACAGTCCTCAGGTTTGGCTCCAGGGGCCTGAGCCTGTAGGTTGTGTAGGCCAGGGCTGTTTGGACAGTTGACTGTAAACACAAACTCGGCTTATGTTTCGGGTCATAGGTATGGCAGGACTGATCTACAGGCCATGAGGAGAACTCTTCGGGATTTGAAAGAAGGGCGAGTGTGAGGCTCCTGCTCAAGTTTTTGTCTCTGGATATCGGGTCACTCATGGTCGTGGAATTTCTGGGTGACTTCATGGGAAATGGACGAGTCTTACTCTCTGGTGGTTTGGCCCCGTCCAAAGAGTTTGTGGTCATTCTGTGGGCTGGAGGAAGTTCGTTTTTTTTTTTTTTGTTGTTCTTTTTTTCTTTTTTAACCTCAGGTGTCCCACCAAATGAGGGATTCCAGAGTAGAGCCCTGGGGAGGGGCGACTGGACAATCAGAAATTTGGTTAAAAATTGGGGCCTAGGGACACTTCAAGCCCATTATGACATCTAATGGTCCAGCCACTGGGAGGACTTACTAGAGGACAGGACTCATGCTGAGGGTCACAATGCCTGTGTATGCCCTCGTCGCACTCAAGGATGGGCGGGGCCTCAGGGTGAATGCTGGTTTACCCTACATTGAACGTTGGACAACGTGCCAAGAACAAGGGTTCTTGCCATGGGTAAGGAGGAGTTCTGATTTCTGCATCACACTCACCCCTGGGAAGTGATTGGAGATAAGGTCTCGGTTCTGAAGCCTGAAAACTGAGGTAGGGAAGAGATGATGACCTAAGGCCATGGCGGGTTTTATGTGCTCAGTGTGCGGTCAGCTTTCTGGGTATTGGTCAGGAGGTCCGGGCTCAGGTTGTGTTCGACAGTGCATTAGTGCCCAGGTTAGACTATATAATTTGGGTAAAGTCGAGTGCTGTGTAGGTTTACCCTCATTTAAGGTGCCTGGGCAGCTCATGAGGCAGTAATTTTTTTTTCTAGAGGGCAGGCAGAGTGCTGCATTGTGGGTCTGGAATTGCCAAACTTGAGGGCTTCGGGGCCAGGAGTGTGAGGACGGAAGTCTGAGAAGACAAGCTAGACTTGGGTTTCAGGGCGAGGGCACGGCAGGTACCCCCTGCAGATCTGAACCAATATCTCATGCATCTGAAGTCAGGGCGAGGATCAGACGTTGGCTCAGGTTGGAGTTTCTGAGCATGACGGCCGCTTCATGAAGGGAGCGGAATCTCGAGGCCATTGAGGTTTTCCCACGTTGGGAGTTGTGGGATGCCCCCTTCATGGATTCCTTCTCCGGGACAATTGAGACCTGTTGGACAGCTCCAGGACATCCCATATGGAATGACTCCAGAGCACCGTTCGCGGATGGATGCCTGGGAAGCCCGCCTCGCATTCCAATTGTCTCCTAGCAACAAGACAGTTTAGATCTGATGGCTCTGCGGGAGCAACCGGGGTGGCTGAGTTGAAATGGACTTTCCTGAGGATGGGTCCTAATGTGTTTTTGTGTCCATGAGGGCCTTGGAATGGGGCGGTGGCACCGGGACCCTGAAGTACTCTCCTAAGCTTTGGACATGGCTCCCATGCACAGGTTTCCTTGTGGAGAGGAGATGAGTTCTAATGGGTGCCTCAGGAAAACCCCTATGCTCGTATTGGAATCAGGCTTTTGAGGACACATGCCTGTAACCCAAAGCAATGGATCCTATTATGGCCTAGGGTCCTGTCTGGTTCAATCTTCTTCTCTGGGGACATCCATCTATGGTATGAGTGGAGGTCGATTATCAGCTGGTGTCAGACAGCCCTTGTTTGGTCCGGGCGGCCTACACTATTGGGATGGCCTCAGGGACTTTGGAGGTTTCTCCGAATTTGTACGATTTTGGACCATGGAATGGGCAGAATTCCCATGGATTGGTAGGCACAGTCCTAATGTGTGGCTCCAGGGGCCCAGCCTGGAGGGTGTGTGGCCCAAGACTTTGAGGACAGAAGTCTGAAAACACAAACTCAGCTTAGGTTTGGGGACGTAGGTATGGCAGGCCCGATCTACAAACCATGAGAAGAACTCTTCAGGATATGAAGAAAGTGCGAGTCTGAGGCGCTTGCTCAGGCTTTTGTCTCTGGATTTTGTATCAGCGATGGCCGTGGAATGTCGGGGAGGCCTCATGGGCTATTGACGAATCTTCCTCTCTGAGGATTTGGCCCGATTCCCAATTGCTTTTCGTCAATCTGTGGGATGGGAGGACTCATTTCAGTTTTGTTACCTCAGGTGTCCCACCAAAAGAGGAATTCCAAAGCCAAGCCGTGGGGAAGACTGAAGGGACAACCCGAACTATGGTTAAAAATTGGGGCCTAGGGGCATGGCAAGCCCAATATGCTATCTCTTCATCCAGCCACTGAGTGGCCTTACTTGAGGACTGGGCTCAGCCTGAGCGTCACAATGTGTGTTTGTGACCAATGTGGCCCGCGAGCATGGGCGGGGCCTCATGGGCCACACTGGTTTCAACTACACTGAACGTTGGACAACATGCCAACCACAAGGTTTCTTGCCATGGGGAAGGAGTTCTGATTTCTGCATCACCTTCAACCCTGGGCAGTGACTGGAGATAAGGTCTAGGTTCTGAAACCTGAAAACTGATGTTGGGAAGAAATGACGACCTAAGGCCATGGCGGCTCGATGTGCTCAGTGTGCGGCCAGCTATCTGGGAGGGGCCAGGGGGTCCAGGCTCAGGCTGTGTCAGAAAGGGCATTAGTGCCCTGGTCAGCCTATGTATTTGGGGTACAGCCAAGGTCGGTGCAGGTTGATCCTCATTTGGGATTACTGGGTAGCACCAGAGGACAATGTTTTTCTTCTGGAGGGCCGGCAGAGTGCTGCATTGTAGTTCTGGATTGCCAAACTGGAGGGCTTTTGGGCCAGTAGTCTGACGACAAAAGTCTGAGAACACAAGCTAGGCTTAGGTTTCTGGGTGAGGCCATGGCAGGCACAATCTACAGACCTGAATCGAGATCTCGTGCACCTGAAGTCAGGGCGAGGATCAGACGATCGCTCAGGTTGGAGTTTCTGTCCCTGATGGCCCCTTCATGAATGGGCGGGGGCATCACGAGGCCATGGGGGTTTTCCCACGATGGGAGTTGTGAGAAGCTCCAAACTGCAGAGAGTCTTCCGCAGGACAATTGAGACCTGTTGTTTGGCTCCAGGACAATGATTCTGAGCAGGGTTCTAAGGATGGATGGCTGGGTAGCCCACCTCGCATTCCAATTGTCTCCTAGCAACAAAACAGGTTAGATCTCCTGGATCTGTGGGGAGCAACCGAGGACGCTGAGTTGAAATGGACACCCCTGGGGATGGGTCCTAACGTGCTTTGTGTCTATGGAGACCTTGGAATGAAGCGGTGGCACTGGGGCCCTAACGGGTTCTCCTAAACAGAGGCTTTGACACAGCTCCAACGTGCAAGTTTCCCATGTGTAGATGAGATGTTTTCTGATGGGTGAGTCAAGAAACAGCTATATGCTGCTTTTGAAATCCAGGCCTCTGAGGAGAGATGCCTGGAAACCAAAGCAATGGATCTGATTAGTGCCTAGGGGCCTGTTCTTTCCTTTTTACCTCTGGGGACATCTGTCTATGGGTCTGAGTGCAGGTAGGTGCTCAGTTGGGCTCAGATTGCCCCTGTTTTTCCTGGGAAGCCACCACTATTGAGACGGATCCGGGACTTTGGAGGTTTATCCTATTAGAAGGGTTGTGGCCATTGGAATGGGCACACACAATTCCCTTGGAGAGGGCAAGTACAGTCCTCAGGTGTGGCTCCAGGGGCCTGAGCCTGTAGGTTGTGTAGGCCAGGGCTGTTTGGACAGTTGTCTGAAAACACAAACTCGACTTATGTTTCGGGTCATATGTATGGAGGACTGATCTACAGACCATGAGGAGAACTCTTCGGGATTTGAAAGAAGGGCGAGTGTGAGGCTCCTGCTCAAGTTTTTGTCTCTGGATATCGTGTCACTCATGGTCGTGGAATTTCTGGGTGACTTCATGGGAAATGGTCGAGTCTTACTCTCTGGTGGTTTGGCCTCGTCCAAAGAGTTTGGGGTCATTCTGTGGGCTGGAAGAAGTCCGTTTTTTTTTTTTTATTCTTGTTTTTTTCTTTTATACCCTCAGGTGTCCCACCAAATGAGGGATTCCAGAGTAGAGCCCTGTGGAGGGGCGACTGGACCATCAGAAATTTGGTTAAAAATTGGGGCCTAGGGACATGTCAAGCCCATTATGACATCTAATAGTCCAGCAACTGAGAACACTTACTAGAGTTCAGGACTCATGCTGAGGGTCACAATGCGTGTGTATGCCCTCGTCGCACTCAAGAATGGGCGGGGCCTCAGTGTGAATGCTGGTTTTCCTACACTGAACGTTGGACAACGTGCCAACCACAGGGTTCTTGCCATGGGTAAGGAGGAGTTCTGATTTCTGCATCACACCCCTGGGAAGTGATTAGAGATAAGGTCTGGGTTCTGAAGCCTGGAAACTGAGGTAGGGAAGAGATGATGACCTAAGGCCATGGCGGGTATTATGTGCTCAGTGTGCGGTCAGCTTTCTGGGTGTTGGTCAGGAGGTCCGGGCTCAGGTTGTGTTCGACAGTGCATTAGTGCCCAGGTTAGACTATATAATTTGGGTAAAGTCGAGTGCTGTGCAGGTTTACCCTCATTTAAGGTGCCTGGGCAGCTCATGAGGAAATAATTTTTTTTCTAGAGGGCAGGCAGAGTGCTGCATTGTGGGTCCGGAATTGCCAAACTTGAGGGCTATGGGGCCAGGAGTGTGAGGACAGAAGTCTGAGAAGACAAGCTAGACTTGGGTTTCAGGGCGAGGGCACAGCAGGTACCCCCTGCAGATCTGAACCAATATCTCATGCATCTGAAGTCAGGGCGAGGATCAGACGTTGGCTCAGGTTGGAGTTTCTGAGCATGACGGCCGCTTCATGAAGGGAGCGGAATCTCGAGGCCATTGAGGTTTTCCCACGTTGGGAGTTGTGGGATGCCCCCTTCATGGATTCCTTCTGCGGGACAATGAGACCTGTTGGACAGCTCCAGGACATCCCATATGGAATGACTCCAGAGCACCGTTCGCGGATGGATGCCTGGGAAGCCCGCCTCGCATTCCAATTGTCTCCTAGCAACAAGACAGTTTAGATCTGATGGCTCTGCGGGAGCAACCGGGGTGGCTGAGTTGAAATGGACTTTCCTGAGGATGGGTCCTAATGTGTTTTTGTGTCCATGAGGGCCTTGGAATGGGGTGGTGGCACCGGGACCCTGAAGTACTCTCCTAAGCTTTGGACATGGCTCCCATGCACAGGTTTCCTTGTGGAGAGGAGATGAGTTCTGATGGGTGCCTCAGGAAAACCCCTATGCTCGTATTGGAATCAGGCTTTTGAGGACACATGCCTGTAACCCAAAGCAATGGATCCTATTATGGCCTAGGGTCCTGTCTGGTTCAATCTTCTTCTCTGGGGACATCCATCTATGGTATGAGTGGAGGTCGATTATCAGCTGGTGTCAGACAGCCCTTGTTTGGTCCGGGCGGCCTACACTATTGGGATGGCCTCAGGGACTTTGGAGGTTTCTCCGAATTTGTACGATTTTGGACCATGGAATGGGCAGAATTCCCATGGATTGGTAGGCACAGTCCTAATGTGTGGCTCCAGGGGCCCAGCCTGGAGGGGCCCAAGACTTTGAGGACAGAAGTCTGAAAACACAAACTCAGCTTAGGTTTGGGGACGTAGGTATGGCAGGCCCGATCTACAAACCATGAGAAGAACTCTTCAGGATATGAAGAAAGTGCGAGTCTGAGGCGCTTGCTCAGGCTTTTGTCTCTGGATTTTGTATCAGCGATGGCCGTGGAATGTCGAGGAGGCCTCATGGGCTATTGACGAATCTTCCTCTCTGAGGATTTGGCCCGATTCCCAATTGCTTTTCGTCAATCTGTGGGATGGGAGGACTCATTTCAGTTTTGTTACCTCAGGTGTCCCACCAAAAGAGGAATTCCAAAGCCAAGCCGTGGGAAAGACTGAAGGGACAACCCGAACTATGGTTAAAAATTGGGGCCTAGGGGCATGGCAAGCCCAATATGCTATCTCTTCATCCATCCACTGAGTGGCCTTACTTGAGTACTGGGCTCAGCCTGAGCGTCACAATGTGTGTTTGTGACCAATGTGGCCCGCGAGCATGGGCGGGGCCTCATGGGCCACACTGGTTTCAACTACACTGAACGTTGGACAACATGCCAACCACAAGGTTTCTTGCCATGGGGAAGGAGTTCTGATTTCTGCATCACCTTGAACCCTGGGCAGTGATTGGATATAAGGTCTAGGTTCTGAAACCTGAAAACTGATGTTGGGAAGAAATGACGACCTAAGGCCATGGCGGCTCGACGTGCTCAGTGTGTGGCCAGCTGTCTGGGAGGGTCCAGGGGGTCCAGGCTCAGGCGGTGTCAGAAAGGGCATTAGTGCCCTGGTCAGCCTATGTATTTGGGGTACAGCCAAGGTCGGTGCAGGTTGATCCTCATTTGGGATTACTGGTAGCACTAGAGGACAATATTTTTCTTCTGGAGGGCCGGCAGAGTGCTGCATTGTAGTTCTGGATTGCCAAACTGGAGGGCTTGTGGGCCAGTAGTCTGACGACAAAATTCTGAGAACACAAGCTAGGCTTAGGTTTCTGGGTAGGGCCATGGCAGGCACAATCTACAGACCTGAATCGAGATCTCGTGCATCTGAAGTCAGGGAGAGGATCAGACGATCGCTCAGGTTGGAGTTTCTGTCCCTGATGGCCCCTTCATGAATGGGCGGGGGCATCACGAGGCCATGGGGGTTTTCCCACGATGGGAGTTGTGAGAAGCTCCAAACTGCAGAGAGTCTTCTGCAGGACAATTGAGACCTGTTGTTTGGCTCCAGGCCAATGATTCTGAGCAGGGTTCTAAGGATGGATGCCTGGGTAGCCCACCTCGCATTCCAATTGTCTCCTAGCAACAAAACAGGTTAGATCTCCTGGATCTGTGGGGAGCAACCGAGGACGCTGAGTTGAAATGGACACCCCTGGGGATGGGTCCTAACGTGCTTTTGTGTCTATGGAGACCTTGGAATGAAGCGGTGGCACTGGGGCCCTAACGGGTTCTCCTAAACAGAGGCTTTGACACAGCTCCAACGTGCAAGTTTCCCATGTGTAGATGAGATGTTTTCTGATGGGTGAGTCAAGAAACAGCTACATGCTGCTTTTGAAATCCAGGCCTCTGAGGAGAGATGCCTGGAAACCAAAGCAATGGATCTGATTAGTGCCTAGGGGCCTGTTCTTTCCTTCATACCTCTGGGGACATCTGTCTATGGGTCTGAGTGCAGGTAGGTGCTCAGTTGGGCTCAGATTGCCCCTGTCTTTCCTGGGAAGCCACCACTATTGAGATGGATCAGGGACTTTGGAGGTTTATCCTATTAGAAGGGTTGTGGCCATTGGAATGGGCACAAACAATTCCCTTGGAGAGGGCAAGTACAGTCCTCAGGTTTGGGTTAGGGGCCTGAGCCTGTAGGTTGTGTAGGCCAGGGCTGTTTGGACAGTTGTCAGAAAACACAAACTCAGCTTATGTTTCGGGTCATAGGTATGGCAGGACTGATACAGGCCATGAGGAGAACTCTACGGGATTTGAAAGAAGGGCTAGTGTGAGGCTGCTGCTCAAGTTTTTGTCTCTGGATATCGTGTCACTCATGGTCGTGGAATTTCTGGGTGACTTCATGGGAAATGGACAAGTCTTACTCTCTGGTGGTTTGGCCCCGTCCAAAGAGTTTGGGGTCATTCTGTGGGCTGGAAGAAGTCCGTTTTTTTTTTGTTGATGTTGTTGTTTTCTTTTTTAACCTCAGGTGTCCCACCAAATGAGGGATTCCCTAGTAGAGCCCTGGGGAGGGGCGACTGGACAATCAGAAATTTGGTTAAAAATTGGGGCCTAGGGACATGTCAAGCCCATTATGACATCTAATGGTCCAGCCACTGGGAGGACTTACTAGAGGACAGGACTCATGCTGAGGGTCACAATGCCTGTGTATGCCCTCGTCGCACTCAAGGATGGGCGGGGCCTCAGGGTGAATGCTGGTTTACCCTACATTGAACGTTGGACAACGTGCCAACCACAAGGGTTCTTGCCATGGGTAAGGAGGAGTTATGATTTCTGCATCACACTCACCCCTGGGCAGTGATTGGAGATAAGGTCTCGGTTCTGAAGCCTGAAAACTGAGGTAGGGAAGAGATGATGACCTAAGGCCATGGCGGGTTTTATGTGCTCAGTGTGTGGTCAGCTTTCTGGGTGTTGGTCAGGAGGTCCGGGCTCAGGTTGTGTTCGACAGTGCATTAGTGCCCAGGTTAGACTATATAATTTGGGTAAAGTCGAGTGCTGTGTAGGTTTACCCTCATTTAAGGTGCCTGGGCAGCTCATGAGGCAATAATTTTTTTTCTAGAGGGCAGGCAGAGTGCTGCATTGTGGGTCCTGAATTGCCAAACTTGAGGGCTTCGGGGCCAGGAGTGTGAGGACGGAAGTCTGAGAAGACAAGCTAGACTTGTGTTTCAGGGAGAGGGCACGGCAGGTACCCCCTGCAGATCTGAACCAATATCTCATGCATCTGAAGTCAGGGCGAGGATCAGACGTTGGCTCAGGTTGGAGTTTCTGAGCATGATGGCCACTTCATGAAGGGAGCGGGATCTCGAGGCCATTGAGGTTTTCCCACGTTGGGAGTTGTGGGATGCCCCCTTCAAGGATTCCTTCTGCGGGACAATTGAGACCTGTTGGACAGCTCCAGGACATCCCATATGGAATGACTCCAGAGCACCGTTCGCGGATGGATGCCTGGGAAGCTCGCCTGCATTCCAATTGTCTCCTAGCAACAAGACAGTTTAGATCTGATGGCTCTGTGGGAGCAACCGGGGTGGCTGAGTTGAAATGGACTTTCCTGAGGATGGGTCCTAATGTGTTTTTGTGTCCATGAGGGCCTTGGAATGGGGTGGTGGCACCGGGACCCTGAAGTACTCTCCTAAGCTTTGGACATGGCTCCCATGCACAGGTTTCCTTGTGGAGACGAGATGAGTTCTGATGGGTGCCTCAGGAAAACCCCTATGCTCGTATTGGAATCAGGCTTTTGAGGACACATGCCTGTAACCCAAAGCAATGGATCCTATTATGGCCTACGGTCCTGTCTGGTTCAATCTTCTTCTCTGGAGACATCCATCTATGGTATGAGTGGAGGTCTTTTATCAGCTGGTGTCAGACAGCCCTTGTTTGCTCCGGGCGACCTACACTATTGGGATGGCTTCAGGGACTTTGGAGGATTCTCCTAATTTGTACAATTTTGGACAATGGAATGGAAGAATTCCCATGGATTGGTAGGCACAGTCCTAATGTGTGGCTCCAGGGGCCCAGCCTGGAGGGTGTGTGGCCCAAGACTTTGAGGACAGAAGTCTGAAAACACAAACTCAGCTTAGGTTGGGGGACGTAGGTATGGCAGGCCCGATCTACAAACCATGAGAAGAACTCTTCAGGATATGAAGAAAGTGCGAGTCTGAGGCGCTTGCTCAGGCTTTTGTCTCTGGATTTTGTATCAGCGATGGCCGTGGAATGTCGGGGACGCCTCATGGGCCATGGACGAATCTTCCTCTCTGAGGATTTGGCCCGATTCCCAATTGCTTTTCGTCAATCTGTGGGATAGGAGGACTCATTTCACTTTTGTTACCTCAGGTGACACACCAAAAGAGGAATTCCAAAGCCAAGCCGTGGGGAAGACTGAAGGGACAACCCGAACTATGGTTAAAAATTGGGGCCTAGGGGCATGGCAAGCCCAATATGCTATCTCTTCTTCCAGTCACTGAGTGGCCTTACTTGAGGACTGGGCTCAGCCTGAGAGTCACAATGTGTGTTTGTGACCAATGTGGCCCGCGAGCATGGGCGGGGCCTCATGGGCCACACTGGTTTCAACTACACTGAACGTTGCACAACATGCCAACCCAAAGTTTCTTGCCATGGGGAAGGAGTTCTGATTTCTGCATCACCTTCAACCCTGGGCAGTGATTGGAGATATGGCCTAGGTTCTGAAACCCTATAACCGAGTTAGGGAAGAGATGACGACCTAAGGCCATGGCGGCTCAATGTGTTCAGTGTGCGGCCAGCTGTCTGGGAGGGGCCAGGGGGTCCAGGCTCAGGCTGTGTCAGAAAGGGCATTAGTGCCTTGGTCAGCCTATGTGTTGGGGTACAGCCAACGTTGGTGCAGGTTGATCCTCATTTGGGGTTACTGGGTAGCCCCAGAGGAAAACGTTTTTCCTTTGGAGGGCCTGCAGAGTGCTGCATTGTAGTTCTGGATGCCAAACTGGAGGGCTTGTGGGCCAGTAGTCTGACGACAAATGTCTGAGAACACAAGCTAGGCTTAGGTTTCTGGGTGAGGCCATGGCACGCACAATCTACAGACCTGAATCGAGATCTCGTGCATTTGAAGTCAGGGCGAGGATCAGATGATCGCTCAGGTTGGAGTTTCTGACCCTGATGGCCACTTAATGAATGGGGGGGCATCACGAGGCCATGGGTGTTTTCCCACGATGGCAGTTGTGAGAAGCTCCAAACTGCAGAGAGTCTTCTGCAGGACAATTGAGACCTGTTGTTTGGCTCCAGGCCAATGATTCTGAGCAGGGTTCTAAGGATGGATGGCTGGGTAGCCCACCTCGCATTCCAATTGTCTCCTAGCCACAAGACAGGTTAGATCTCCTGCATCTGTGGGGAGCAACCGAGGACGCTGAGTTGAAATGGACACCCCTGGGGATGGGTCCTAACGTGCTTTTGTGTCTATGGAGACCTTGGAATGAAGCGGTGGCACTGGGGCCCTAAAGGGTTCTCCTAAACAGAGGCTTTGACACAGCTCCAACGTGCAAGTTTCCCATGTGTAGATGAGATGTTTTCTGTTGGGTGAGTCAAGAAACAGATATATGCTGCTTTTGAAATCCAGGCCTCTGAGGAGAGATGCCTGGAAACCAAAGCAATGGATCTGATTAGTGCCTAGGGGCCTGTTCTTTCCTTCATACCTCTGGGGACATCTGTCTATGGGTCTGAGTGCAGGTAGGTGCTCAGTTGGGCTCAGATTGCCCCTGTTTTTCCTGGGAAGCCACCACTATTGAGATGGATCAGGGACTTTGGAGGTTTATCCTATTAGAAGGGTTGTGGCCATTGGAATGGGCACACACAATTCCCTTGGAGAGGGCAAGTACAGTCCTCAGGTTTGGCTCCAGGGGCCTGAGCCTGTAGGTTGTGTAGGCCAGGGCTGTTTGGACAGTTGTCAGAAAACACAAACTCGGCTTATGTTTCGGGTCATAGGTATGGCAGGACTGATCTACAGAACATGAGGAGAACTCTTCGGGATTTGAAAGAAGGGCTAGTGTGAGGCTGCTGCTCAAGTTTTTGTCTCTGGATATCGTGTCACTCATGGTCGTGGAATTTCTGGGTGACTTCATGGGAAATGGACGAGTCTTACTCTCTGGAGGTTTGGCCCCGTCCAAAGAGTTTTGGGTCATTCTGTGGGCTGGAAGAAGTCCGTTTTTTTTGTTGTTGTTGTTGTTTTCTTTTTTAACCTTAGGTGTCCCACCAAATGAGGGATTCCCTAGTAGAGCCCTGGGGAGGGGCGACTGGACAATCAGAAATATGGTTAAAAATTGGGGCCTAGGGACATGTCAAGCCCATTATGACGTCTAATGGTCCAGCCACTGAGAGGACTTACTAGAGGACAGGACTCGTGCTGAGAGTCACAATGCGTGTGTATGCCCTAGTCGCACTCAAGGATGGGCGGGGCCTCAGGGTGAATGCTGGTTTCTTCTACACTGAATGTAGGACAACGTGCCAACCACAAGGGTTCTTGCCATGGGTAAGGAGGAGTATGATTTCTGCATCACACTCACCCCTGGGAAGTGATTGGAGATAAGGTCTCGGTTCTGAAGCCTGCAAACTGAAGTAGGGAAGAGATGATGACCTAAGGCCATGGCGGGTTTTATGTGCTCAGTGTGTGGTCAGCTTTCTGGGTGTTGGTCAGGATGTCCGGGCTCAGGTTGTGTTCGACAGTGCATTAGTGCCCAGGTTAGACTATATAATTTGGGTAAAGTCGAGTGCTGTGTAGGTTTACCCTCATTTAAGGTGCCTGGGCAGCTCATGAGGAAATAATTTTTTTTTCTAGAGGGCAGGCAGAGTGCTGCATTGTGAGTCTGGAATTGCCAAACTTGAGGGCTTCGGGGCCAGGAGTGTGAGGACGGAAGTCTGAGAGACAAGCTAGACTTGGGTTTCAGGGCGAGGGCACAGCAGGTACCCCCTGCAGAACTGAACCAATATCTCATGCATCTGAAGTCAGGGCGAGGATCAGACGTTGGCTCAGGTTGGAGTTTCTGAGCATGACGGCCACTTCATGAAGGGAGCGGAATCTCGAGGCCATTGGGGTTTTCCCACGTTGGGAGTTGTGGGATGCCCCCTTCAAGGATTCCTTCTGCAGGACAATTGAGACCTGTTGGACAGCTCCAGGACATCCCATATGGAATGACTCCAGAGCACCGTTCGCGGATGGATGCCTGGGAAGCCCGCCTCGCATTCCAATTGTCTCCTAGCAACAAGACAGTTTAGATCTGATGGCTCTTCGGGAGCAACCGGGGTGGCTGAGTTGAAATGGACTTTCCTGTGGATGGGTCCTAATGTGTTTTTGTGTCCATGAGGGCCTTGGAATGGGGCGGTGGCACCGGGACCCTGAAGTACTCTCCTAAGCTTTGGACATGGCTCCCATGCACAGGTTTCCTTGAGGAGACGAGATGAGTTCTGATGGGTGCCTCAGGAAAACCCCTATGCTCGTATTGGAATCAGTCTTTTGAGGACACATGCCTGTAACCCAAAGCAATGGATCCGATTATGGCCTAGGGTCCTGTCTGGTTCAATCTTCTTCTCTGGAGACATCCATCTATGGTATGAGTGGAGGTCGATTATCAGCTGGTGTCAGACAGCCCTTGTTTGTTCCGGGCGACCTACACTATTGGGATGGCCTCAGGGACTTTGGAGGTTTCTCCTAATTTGTACGATTTTGGACCCTGGAATGGGCAGAATTCCCATGGATTGGTAGGCACAGTCCTAATGTGTGGCTCCAGGGGCCCAGCCTGGAGGGTGAGTGGCCCAAGACTTTGAGGACAGAAGTCTGAAAACAGAAAATCAGCTTAGGATTGGGGACGTAGTTATGGCAGGCCCGATCTACAAACCATGAGAAGAACTCTTCAGGATACGAAGAAAGTGCGAGTTGAGGCGCTTACTCAGGCTTTTGTCTCTAGATTTTGTATCAGCGATGGCTGTGGAATGTCGGGGAGGCCTCATGACCATGGACGAATCTTCCTCTCTGAGGATTTGGCCCGATTCCCAATTGTTTTTCGTCAATCTGTGGGATGGGAGGACTATTTCAGTTTTGTTACCTCAGGTGTCCCACCAAAAGAGGAATTCCAAAGCCAAGCCGTGGGGAAGACTGAAGGGACAACCCGAACTATGGTTAAAAATTGGGGCATAGGGGCATGGCAATCCCAATATGCTATCTCTTCATCCAGCCACTGAGTGGCCTTACTTGAGGACTGGGCTCAGCCTGAGCGTCACAATGTGTGTTTGTGACCAATGTGGCCCGCGAGCATGGGCGGGGCCTCATGGGCCACACTGGTTTCAACTACACTGAACGTTGGACAACATGCCAACCACAAGGTTTCTTGCCATGGGGAAGGAGTTCTGATTTCTGCATAACCTTCAACCCTGGGCAGTGATTGGATATAAGGTCTAGGTTCTGAAACCTGAAAACTGATGTTGGGAAGAGATGACGTCCTAAGGCCATGGCGGCTCGATGTGCTCAGTGTGCGGCCAGCTGTCTGGGAGGGGCCAGGGGGTCCAGGTTCAGGCTGTGTCAGAAAGGGCATTAGTGCCCTGGTCAGCCTATGTATTTGGGGTACAGCCAAGGTCGTTGCAGGTTGATCCTCATTTGGGATTACTGGGTAGCACCAGAGGACAATATTTTTCTTCTGGAGGACCGGCAGAGTGCTGCATTGTAGTTCAGGATTGCCAAACTGGAGGGCTTGTGGGCCAGTAGTCTGACGACAAATGTCTGAGAACAAAAGCTAGGCTTAGGTTTCTGGGTGAGGCCATGGCAGGCACAATCTACAGACCTGAATCGAGATCTCGTGCATCTGAAGTCAGGGCGAGGATCAGACGATCGCTCAGGTTGGAGTTTCTGTCCCTGATGGCCCCTTCATGAATGGGCGGGGGCATCACGAGGCCATGGGGGTTTTCCCACGATGGGAGTTGTGAGAAGCTCCAAACTGCAGAGAGTCTTCTGCAGGACAATTGAGACCTGTTGTTTGGCTCCAGGACAATGATTCTGAGCAGGGTTCTAAGGATGGATGGCTGGGTAGCCCACCTCGCATTCCAATTGTCTCCTAGCAACAAGACAGGATAGATCTCCTGCATCTGTGGGGAGCAACCGAGGACGCTGAGTTGAAATGGACACCCCTGGGGATGGGTCCTAACGTGCTTTTGTGTCTATGGAGACCTAAGAATGAAACGGTGGCACTGGGGCCCTAAATTGTTCTCCTAAACAGAGGCTTTGACACAGCTCCAACGTGCAAGTTTCCCATGTGTAGATGAGATGTTTTCTGATGGGTGAGTCAAGAAACAGCTATATGCTGCTTTTGAAATCCAGGCCTCTGAGGATAGATGCCTGGAAACCAAAGCAATGGATCTGATTAGTGCCTAGGGGCCTGTTCTTTCCTTTTTACCTCTGGGGATATCTGTCTATGGGTCTGAGTGCAGGTAGGTGCTCAGTTGGGCTCAGATTGCCCCTGTTTTTCCTGGGAAGCCACCACTATTGAGATGGATCAGGGACTTTGGAGGTTTATCCTATTAGAAGGGTTGTGGCCATTGGAATGGGCACACACAATTCCCTTGGAGAGGGCAAGTACAGTCCTCAGGTGTGGCTCCAGGGGCCTGAGCCTGTAGGTTGTGTAGGCCAGGGCTGTTTGGACAGTTGTCTGAAAACACAAACTCGGCTTATGTTTCGGGTCATAGGTATGGCAGGACTGATCTACAGATCATGAGGAGAACTCTTCGGGATTTGAAAGAAGGGCGAGTGTGAGGCTCCTGCTCAAGTTTTTGTCTCTGGATATCGTGTCACTCATGGTCGTGGAATTTCTGGGTGACTTCATGGGAAATGGACGAGTCTTACTCTCTGGTGGTTTGGCCCCGTCCAAAGAGTTTGGGGTCATTCTGTGGGCTGGAAGAAGTCCGGTTTTTTTTTTTTTAATTCTTGTTTTTTTCTTTTTTTCCTCAGGTGTCCCACCAAATGAGGGATTCCAGAGTAGAGCCCTGGGGAGGGGCGACTGGACCATCAGAAATTTGGTTAAAAATTGGGGCCTAGGGACATGTCAAGCCCATTATGACATCTAATGGTCCAGCAACTGAGAGGACTTACTAGAGGACAGGACTCATGCTGAGGGTCACAATGCGTGTGTATGCCCTCGTCGCACTCAAGAATGGGCGGGGCCTCAGGGTGAATGCTGGTTTCTCCTACACTGAACGTTGGACAACGTGCCAACCACAGGGTTCTTGCCATGGGTAAGGAGGAGTTCTGATTTCTGCATCACACTCACCCCTGGGAGTGATTGGAGATAAGGTCTCGGTTCTGAAGCCTGAAATCTGAGGTAGGGAAGAGATGATGACCTAAGGCCATGGCGGGTTTTATGTGCTCAGTGTGCGGTCAGCTTTCTGGGTGTTGGTCAGGAGGTCCGGGCTCAGGTTGTGTTCGACAGTGGATTAGTGCCCAGGTTAGACTATATAATTTGGGTAAAGTCGAGTGCTGTGTAGGTTTACCCTCATTTAAGGTGCCTGGGCTGCTCATGAGGCAATAATTTTTTTTCTAGAGGGCAGGCAGAGTGCTGCATTGTGGGTCCTGAATTGCCAAACTTGAGGGATTCGGGGCCAGGAGTGTGAGGACAGAAGTCTGAGAAGACAAGCTAGACTTGGGTTTAAGGGCGAGGGCACGGCAGGTACCCCCTGCAGATCTGAACCAATATCTCATGCATCTGAAGTCAGGGCGAGGATCAGACGTTGGCTCAGGTGGGACTTTCTGAGCATGACGGCCGCTTCATGAAGGGAGCGGAATCTCGAGGCCATTGAGGTTTTCCCACGTTGGGAGTTGTGGGATGCCCCCTTCATGGATTCCTTCTGCGGGACAATTGAGACCTGTTGGACAGCTCCAGGACATCCCATATGGAATGACTCCAGAGCACCGTTCGCGGATGGATGCCTGGGAAGCCCGCCTCACATTCCAATTGTCTCCTAGCAACAAGACAGTTTAGATCTGATGGCTCTGCCGGAGCAACCGGGGTGGCTGAGTTGAAATGGACTTTCCTGAGGATGGGTCCTAATGTGTTTTTGTGTCCATGAGGGCCTTGGAATGGGGCGGTGGCACCGGGACCCTGAAGTACTCTCCTAAGCTTTGGACATGGCTCCCATGCACAGGTTTCCTTGTGGAGACGAGATGAGTTCTGATGGGTGCCTCAGGAAAACCCCTATGCTCGTATTGGAATCAGGCATTTGAGGACACATGCCTGTAACCCAAAGCAATGGATCCTATTATGGCCTAGGGTCCTGTCTGGTTCAATCTTCTTCTCTGGGGACATCCATCTATGGTATGAGTGGAGGTCGATTATCAGCTGGTGTCAGACAGCCCTTGTTTGTTCTGGGCGACCTACACTATTGGTATAGCCTCAGGGACTTTGGAGGTTTTTCCTAATTTGTACGATTTTGGACCATGGAATGGGCAGAATTCCCATGGATTGGTAGGCACAGTCCTAATGTGTGGCTCCAGGGGCCCAGCCTGGAGGGTGAGTGGCCCAAGACTTTGAGGACAGAAGTCTGAAAACAGAAACTCAGCTTAGGATTGGGGACGTAGTATGGCAGGCCCGATCTACAAACCATGAGAAGAACTCTTCAGGATATGAAGAAAGTGCGAGTCTGAGGCGCTTGCTCAGGCTTTTGACTCTGGATTTTGTATCAGCGATGGCCGTGGAATGTCGGGGAGGCCCCATGGGCCATGGACGAATCTTCCTCTCTGAGGATTTGGCCCGATTCCCAATTGCTTTTCGTCAATCTGTGGGATGGGAGGACTCATTTCAGTTTTGTTACCTCAGGTGTCCCACCAAAAGAGGAATTCCAAAGCCAAGCCGTGGGGAAGACTGAAGGGACAACCCGAACTATGGTTAAAAATTGGGGCCTAGGGGCATGGCAAGCCCAATATGCTATCTCTTCATCCAGCCACTGAGTGGCCTTACTTGAGGACTGGGCTCAGCCTGAGCGTCACAATGTGTGTTTGTGACCAATGTGGCCCGCGAGCATGGGCGGGGCCTCATGGGCCACACTGGTTTCAACTACACTGAACGTTGGACAACATGCCAACCACAAGGTTTCTTGCCATGGGGAAGGAGTTCTGATTTCTGCATCACCTTGAACCCTGGGCAGTGATTGGATATAAGGTCTAGGTTCTGAAACCTGAAAACCGAGGTTGGGAAGAGATGACGACCTAAGGCCATGGCGGCTCGATGTGCTCAGTGTGCGGCCAGCTGTCTGGGAGGGGCCAGGGGGTCCAGGCTCAGGCTGTGTCAGAAAGGGCATTAGTGCACTGGTCAGCCTATGTATTTGGGGTACAGCCAAGGTCGTTGCAGGTTGATCCTCCTTTGGGATTACTGGGTAGCACCAGAGGACAATGATTTTCTTCTGGAGGGCCGGCACAGTGCTGCATTGTAGTTCTGGATTGCCAAACTGGAGGGCTTGTGGGCCAGTAGTCTGACGACAAAAGTCTGAGAACACAAGCTATGCTTAGGTTTCTGGGTGAGGCCATGGCACGCACAATCTACAGACCTGAATCGAGATCTCGTGCATCTGAAGTCAGGGCGAGGATCAGACGGTCGCTCAGGTTGGAGTTTCTGTCCCTGATGGCCCCTTCATGAATGGGCGGGGGCATCACCAGGCCATGGGGGTTTTCCCACGATGGGAGTTGTGAGAAGCTCCAAACTGCAGAGAGTCTTCTGCAGGACAATTGAGACCTGTCGTTTGGCTCCAGGCCAATGATACTGAGCAGGGTTCTAAGGATGGATGGCTGGGTAGCCCACCTCGCATTCCAATTGTCTCCTAGCAACAAGACAGGTTAGATCTCCTGCATCTGTGGGGAGCAACCGTGGACGCTGAGTTGAAATGGACACCCCTGGGGATGGGTCCTAACGTGCTTTTGTGTCTATGGAGACCTTGGAATGAAGCGGTGGCACTGGGACCCTAAAGGGTTCTCCTAAACAGAGGCTTTGACACAGCTGCAACGTGCAAGTTTCCCATGTGTAGATGAGATGTTTTCTGATGGGTGAGTCAAGAAACAGCTATATGCTGCTTTTGAAATCCAGGCCTCTGAGGATAGATGCCTGGAAAACAAAGCAATGGATCTGATTAGTGCCTAGGGGCCTCTTCTTTCATTTTTACCTCTGGGGACATCTGTCTATGGGTCTGAGTGCAGGTAGGTGCTCAGTTGGGCTCAGATTGCCCCTGTTGTTCCTGGGAAGCCACGACTATTCAGATGGATCAGGGACATTGGAGGTTTACCCTATTAGAAGGGTTGTGGCCATTGGAATGGGCACACACAATTCCCTTGGAGAGGGCAAGTACAGTCCTCAGGTTAGGCTCCAGGGGCCTGAGCCTGTAGGTTGTGTAGGCCAGGGCTGTTTGGACAGTTGTCTGAAAACACAAACTCGGCTTATGTTTCGGGTCATAGGTATGGCAGGACTGATCTACAGACCATGAGGAGAACTCTTCGGGATTTGAAAGAAGGGCGAGTGTGAGGCTCCTGCTCAAGTTTTTGTCTCTGGATATCGTGTCACTCATGGTCGTGGAATTTCTGGGTGACATCATGGGAAATGGACCAGTCTTACTCTCTGGTGGTTTGGCCCCGTCCAAAGAGTTTGGGGTCATTCTGTGGGCGGGAAGAAGTCCGTTTTTTTTTTTTATTTTTGTTTTTTTCTTTTTTATCCTCAGGTGTCCCACCAAATGAGGGATTCCACAGTAGAGCCCTGGGGAGGGGCGACTGGACCATCAGAAATTTGGTTAAAAATTGGGGCCTAGGGACATGTCAAGCCCATTATGACATCTAATGGTCCAGCAACTGAGAGGACTTACTAGAGGAAAGGACTCATGCTGAGGGTCACAATGCGTGTGTATGCCCTCGTCGCACTCAAGAATGGGCGGGGCCTCAGGGTGAATGCTGGTTTCTCCTACACTGAACGTTGGACAACGTGCCAACCACAGGGTTCTTGCCATGGGTAAGGAGGAGTTCTGATTTCTGCATCACACTCACCCCTGGGAAGAGATTGGAGATAAGGTCTCGGTTCTGAAGCCTGAAAACTGAGGTAGGGAAGAGATGATGACCTAAGGCCATGGCAGGTTTTATGTGCTCAGTGTGCGGTCAGCTTTCTGGGTATTGGTCAGGAGGTCCGGGCTCAGGTTGTGTTCGACAGTGCATTAGTGCCCAGGTTAGACTATATAATTTGGGTAAAGTCGAGTGCTGTGTAGGTTTACCCTCATTTAAGGTGCCTGGGCAGCTCATGAGGAAATAATTTTTTTTTTCTAGAGGGCAGGCAGAGTGCTGCATTGTGGGTCCGGAATTGCCAAACTTGAGGGCTTCGGGGCCAGGAGTGTGAGGACGGAAGTCTGAGAAGACAAGCTAGACTTGGGTTTCAGGGCGAGGGCACGGCAGGTACCCCCTGCAGATCTGAACCAATATCTCATGCATCTGAAGTCAGGGCGAGGATCAGACGTTGGCTCAGGTTGGAGTTTCTGAGCATGACGGCCGCTTCATGAAGGGAGCGGAATCTCGAGGCCATTGAGGTTTTCCCACGTTGGGAGTTGTGGGATGCCCCCTTCATGGATTCCTTCTGCGGGACAATTGAGACCTGTTGGACAGCTCCAGGACATCCCATATGGAATGACTCCAGAGCACCGTTCGCGGATGGATGCCTGGGAAGCCCGCCTCGCATTCCAATTGTCTCCTAGCAACAAGACAGTTTAGATCTGATGGCTCTGCGGGAGCAACCGGGGTGGCTGAGTTGAAATGGACTTTCCTGAGGATGGGTCCTAATGTGTTTTTGTGTCCATGAGGGCCTTGGAATGGGGCGGTGGCACCGGGACCCTGAAGTACTCTCCTAAGCTTTGGACATGGCTCCCATGCACAGGTTTCCTTGTGGAGACGAGATGAGTTCTGATGGGTGCCTCAGGAAAACCCCTATGCTCGTATTGGAATCAGGCTTTTGAGGACACATGCCTGTAACCCAAAGCAATGGATCCTATTATGGCCTAGGGTCCTGTCTGGTTCAATCTTCTTCTCTGGGGACATCCATCTATGGTATGAGTGGAGGTCGATTATCAGCTGGTGTCAGACAGCCCTTGTTTGTTCCGGGCGACCTACACTATTGGGATGGCCTCAGGGACTTTGGAGGTTTCTCCTAATTTGTACGATTTTGGACCATGGAATGGGCAGAATTCCCATGGATTGGTAGGCACAGTCCTAATGTGTGGCTCCAGGGGCCCAGCCTGGAGGGTGAGTGGCCCAAGACTTTGAGGACAGAAGTCTGAAAACACAAACTCAGCTTAGGTTTGGGGACGTAGGTATGGCAGGCCCGATCTACAAACCATGAGAAGAACTCTTCAGGATATGAAGGAAGTGCGAGTCTGAGGCTCTTGCTCAGGCTTTTGTCTCTGGATTTTGTATCAGCGATGGCCGTGGAATGTAGGGGACGTCTCATGGGCCATGGACGAATCTTCCTCTCTGAGGATTTGGCCCGATTCCCAATTGCTTTTCGTCAATCTGTGGGATGGGAGGACTCATTTCAGTTTTGTTACCTCAGGTGTCCCACCAAAAGAGGAATTCCAAAGCCAAGCCGTGGGGAAGACTGAAGGGACAACCCGAACTATGGTTAAAAATTGGGGCCTAGGGGCATGGCAAGCCCAATATGATATCTCTTCATCCAGCCACTGAGTGGCCTTACTTGAGGACTGGGCTCAGCCTGAGCGTCACATGAGCAATGTGGCCCGCGAGCATGGGGGGACCTCATGGGCCACACTGGTTTCAACTACACTGAACGTTGGACAACATGCCAACCACAAGGTTTCTTGCCATGGGGAAGGAGTTCTGATTTCTGCATCACCTTCAACCCTGGGCAGTGATTGGATATAAGGTCTAGGTTCTGAAACCTGAAAACTGATGTTGGGAAGAGATGACGACCTAAGGCCATGGCGGCTCGATGTGCTCAGTGTGCGGCCAGCTGTCTGAGAGGGGCCAGGGGGTCCAGGCTCAGGCTGTGTCAGAAAGGGCATTAGTGCCCTGGTCAGCCTAAGTATTTGGGGTACAGCCAAGGTCGGTGCAGGTTGATCCTCCTTTGGGATTACTGGGTAGCACCAGAGGACAATGTTGTTCTTCTGGAGGGCCGGCAGAGTGCTGCATTGTAGTTCTGGATTGCCAAACTGGAGGGCTTGTGGGCCAGTAGTCTGACGACAAAAGTCTGAGAACACAAGCTAGGCTTAGGTTTCTGGGTGAGGCCATGGCACGCACAATGTACAGACCTGAATCGAGATCTCGTGCATCTGAAGTCAGGGCGAAGATCAGACGATCGCTCAGGTTGGAGTTTCTGTCCCTGATGGCCCCTTCATGAATGGGCGGGGACATCACGACCCCATGGGGGTTTTCCCACGATGGGAGTTGTGAGAAGCTCCAAACTGCAGAGAGTCTTCTGCAGGACAATTGAGACCTGTTGTTTGGCTCCAGGCCAATGATTCTGAGCAGGTTTCTAAGGATGGATGGCTGGGTAGCCCACCTCGCATTCCAATTGTCTCCTAGCAACAAGACAGGTTAGATCTCCTGGATCTGTGGGGAGCAACCGAGGACGCTGAGTTGAAATGGACACCCCTGGGGATGGGTCCTAACGTGCTTTTGTGTCTATGGAGACCTTGGAATGAAGCGGTGGCACTGGGGCCCTAAAGGGTTCTCCTAAACAGAGGCTTTGACACAGCTGCAACGTGCAAGTTTCCCATGTGTAGATGAGATGTTTTCTGATGGGTGAGTCAAGAAACAGCTATATGCTGCTTTTGAAATCCAGGCCTCTGAGGAGAGATGCCTGGAAACCAAAGCAATGGATCTGATTAGTGCCTAGGGTCCTGTTCTTTCCTTTTTACCTCTGGGGACATCTGTCTATGGGTCTGAGTGCAGGTAGGTGCTCAGTTGGGCTCAGATTGCCCCTGTTTTTCCTGGGAAGCCACCACTATTGAGATGGATCAGGGACTTTGGAGGTTTATCCTATTAGAAGGGTTGTGGCCATTGGAATGGGCACACACAATTCCCTTGGAGAGGGCAAGTACAGTCCTCAGGTTAGGCTCCAGGGGCCTGAGCCTGTAGGTTGTGTAGGCCAGGGCTGTTTGGACAGTTGTCTGAAAACACAAACTCGGCTTATGTTTCGGGTCATAGGTATGGCAGGACTGATCTAGAGACCATGAGGAGAACTCTTCGGGATTTGAAAAAAGGGCGAGTGTGAGGCTCCTGCTCAAGTTTTTGTCTCTGGATATCGGGTCACTCATGGTCGTGGAATTTCTGGGTGACTTCATGGGAAATGGACGAGTCTTACTCTCTGGTGGTTTGGCCCTGTCCAAAGAGTTTGGGGACATTCTGTGGGCTGAAAGAGGTCCGTTTTTTTTTATTGTTGTTTTTTTCTTTTTTATCCTCAGGTGTCCCACCAAATGAGGGATTCCAGAGTAGAGCCCTGGGGAGGGGCGACTGGACCATCAGAAATTTGGTTAAAAATTGGGGCCTAGGGACATGTCAAGCCCATTATGACATCTAATGGTCCAGCAACTGAGAGGACTTACTAGAGGACAGGACTCATGCTGAGGGTCACAATGCGTGTGTATGCCCTCGTCGCACTCATTAATGGGCGGGGCCTCAGGTGAATGCTGGTTTCTCCTACACTGAACGTTGGACAACGTGCCAACCACAGGGTTCTTCCCATGGGTAAGGAGGAGTTCTGATTTCTGCATCACACTCACCCCTGGGAAGTGATTGGAGATAAGGTCTCGGGTCTGAAGCCTGAAAACTGAGGTAGGGAAGAGATGATGACCTATGGCCATGGCGGGTTTTATGTGCTCAGTTTGCGGTCAGCTTTCTGGGTGTTGGTCAGAAGTCCGGGCTCAGGTTGTGTTCGACAGTGCATTAGTGCCCAGGTTAGACTATATAATTTGGGTAAAGTCGAGTGCTGTGTAGGTTACCCTCATTTAAGGTGCCTGGGCAGCTCACGAGGCAATAATTTTTTTTCTAGAGGGCAGGCAGAGTGCTGCATTGTGGGTCCGGAATTGCCAAACTTGAGGGCTTCGGGGCCAGGACTGTGAGGACGGAACACTGAGAAGACAAGCTAGACTTGGGTTTCAGGGCGAGGGCACGGCAGGTACCCCCTGCAGATCTGAACCAATATCTCATGCATCTGAAGTCAGGGCGAGGATCAGACGTTGGCTCAGGTTGGAGTTTCTGAGCATGACGGCCACTTCATGAAGGTAGCGGAATCTCGAGGCCATTGAGGTTTTCCCACGTTGGGATTTGTGGGATGCCCCCTTCATGGATTCCTTCTTCGGGACAATTGAGACCTGTTGGACAGCTCCAGGACATCCCATATGGAATGACTCCAGAGCACCGTTCGCGGATGGATGCCTGGGAAGCCCGCCTCGCATTCCAATTGTCTCCTAGCAACAAGACAGTTTAGATCTGATGGCTCTGCGGGAGCAACCGGGGTGGCTGAGTTGAAATGGACTTTCCTGAGGATGGGTCCTAATGTGTTTTTGTGTCCATGAGGGCCTTGGAATGGGGCGGTGGCACCGGGACCCTGAAGTACTCTCCTAAGCTTTGGACATGGCTCCCATGCACAGGTTTCCTTGTGGAGAGGAGATGAGTTCTGATGGGTGCCTCAGGAAAACCCCTATGCTCGTATTGGAATCAGGCTTTTGAGGACACATGCCTGTAACCCAAAGCAATGGATCCTATTATGGCCTAGGGTCCTGTCTGGTTCAATCTTCTTCTCTGGGGACATCCATCTACGGTATGAGTGGAGGTCGATTATCAGCTGGTGTCAGACAGCCCTTGTTTGTTCCGGGCGACCTACACTATTGGGATGGCCTCAGGGACTTTGGAGGATTCTCCTAATTTGTACGATTTTGGACCATGGAATGGGCAGAATTCCCATGGATTGGTAGGCACAGTCCTAATGTGTGGCTCCAGGGGCCCAGCCTGGAGGGTGAGTGGCCCAAGACTTTGAGGACAGAAGTCTGAAAACAGAAACTCAGCTTAGGATTGGGGACGTAGGTATGGCAGGCCCGATCTACAAACCATGAGAAGAACTCTTCAGGATATGAAGAAAGTGCGAGTCTGAGGCGCTTGCTCAGGCTTTTGTCTCTGGATTTTGTATCAGCGATGGCCGTGGAATGTCGGGGAGGCCTCATGGCCATGGACGAATCTTCCTCTCTCAGGATTTGGCCCGATTCCCAATTGCTTTCCGTCAATCTGTGGGATGGGAGGACTCATTTCAGTTTTGTTACCTCAGGTGTCCTACCAAAAGAGGAATTCCAAAGCCAAGCCGTGGGGAAGACTGAAGGGACAACCCGAACTATGGTTAAAAATTGGGGCCTAGGGGCATGGCAAGCCCAATATGATATCTCTTCATCCAGCCACTGAGTGGCCTTACTTGAGGATTGGGCTCGGCCTGAGGGTCACAATGTGTGTTTGTGACCAATGTGGCCCACGAGCATGGGCGGGGCCTCATGGGCCACACTGATTTCAACTACACTGAACGTTGGACAACATGCCAACCACAAGGTTTCTTGCCATGGGGAAGGAATTCTGATTTCTGCATCACCTTCAACCCTGGGCAGTGATTGGAGATAAGGTCTTGGTTCTGAAACCTGAAAACCGAGGGTGGGAAGAGATGACGACCTAAGGCCATGGCGGCTCGATGTGCTCAGTGTGCGGCCAGCTGTCTGGGAGGGGCCAGGGGGTCCAGGCTCAGGCTGTGTCAGAAAGGGCATTAGTTCCCTGGTCAGCCTATGTATTTGGGGTACAGCCAAGGTCGGTGCAGGTTGATCCTCATAGGGTTACTGGGTAGCCCCAGAGGACAATGTTTTTCTTCTGGAGGGCCGGCAGAGTGCTGCATTGTAGTTCTGGATTGCCAAACTGGAGGGCTTGTGGGCCAGTAGTCTGACGACAACAGTTTGAGAACAGATGCTAGGCTTAGGTTTCTGGGTGAGGCCATGGCAGGCACAATCTACAGACCTGAATCTAGATCTCGTGCATCTGAAGTCAGGGCGAAGATCAGACGATCGCTCAGGTTGGAGTTTCTGTCCCTGATGGCCCCTTCATGAATGGGGGGGCATCACGAGGCCATGGGGGTTTTCCCACGATGGGAGTTGTGAGAAGCTCCAAACTGCAGAGAGTCTTCTGCAGGACAATTGAGACCTGTCGTTTGGCTCCAGGCCAATGATTCTGAGCAGGGTTCTAAGGATGGATGGCTGGGTAGCCCACCTCGCATTCCAATTGTCTCCTAGCAACAAGACAGGTTAGATCTCCTGGATCTGAGGGGAGCAACCGAGGACGCTGAGTTGAAATGGACACCCCTGGGGATGGGTTCTAATGTGCTTTTGTGTCTCTGGAGACCTTGGAATTAAGCGGAGGCACTGGGGCCCTAAAGGGTTCTCCTAAAAAGAGGCTTTGACACAGCTCCAACGTGCAAGTTTCCCATGTGTAGATGAGATGTTTTCTGATGTGTGGGTCAAGAAACAGCTATATGCTGCTTTTGAAATCCAGGCCTCTGAGGAGAGATGCCTGGAAACCAAAGCAATGGATCTGATTAGTGCCTAGGGGCCTGTTCTTTCCTTTTTACCTCTGGGGACATCTGTCTATGGGTCTGAGTGCAGGTAGGTGCTCAGTTGGGGTCAGATTGCCCCTGTTTTTCCTGGGAAGTCACCACTATTGAGATGGATCAGGGACTTTGGAGGTTTATCCTATTGGAAGGGTTGTGGCCATTGGAATGGGCACACACAATTCCCTTGGAGAGGGCAAGTACAGTCCTCAGGTTAGGCTCCAGGGGCCTGAGCCTGTAGGTTGTGTAGGCCTGGGCTGTTTGGACAGTTGTCTGAAAACACACACCCTCCAGGCTAGGCCCCCTGGAACCACACTTCAGGATTGTTCCTTCCCTCTCAAAGGGAATTCTTCATATTCCATTGGCCACAACCATATAAATCAGGAGAAATCTCCAATGTCCCTGGGACCATACCAATATTGTAGGCCGCTTGGAACAAATAGGGGTGATCTGACACTAGCTGAGCAACTAGCTCCACACCAACTCGGAGACAGATGTCCCCAGAGAAGAACATTGAACTGGACAGTCCCCTAGGCCCTAATCAGATCCATTGCTTTGGTTTCCAGGCATCTCTTCTCAGAGGCCTGGTTTCCAATACCAGCCTATGGGGTTTCCAGAGGCCCCTTCAGAGCAAGTATTGTCTGCACATTGGAAACTTGCTCGTGGAGCTATGTCAGAACCTCAGAGGCCTGATTTTCAATACCACCATATGGGGGTTTCCTGAGTCATCAGTCTGAATAAATGTCTTCTCCACATGGGAAACGTGCTCTTTCAAGCTGTGTCAAAACCTCCGGCTAGGAAAATCCTTCAGGGCCCCGGTGCCACCACCTCATTCCAAGGTCTCCATGGACACAATCCCACATTAGGACCCATCTTCAGAAGAGTCTATTTCAACTCAGTGCCCTTGGGTGCTCCCCTAGAGCCAGCAGATCGAACCTATCTTGTCACTAGGAGACAATTGGAATGTGAGGCGGGCTGGCTAGGCATCCATCTGTAGAAAACTACTCGGAAGTAATTCCATATGGGACGTCCTGGAGCCATCCAACAGGTCACAGCTGTCCTGCAGAAGGAATCCTTGCACTTTGGAGCACCTCACAACTCCCATCATGGGAAAAGCTCTGTGGCCTCGTGGTGCACTGTCCCCTTCATGAAAGAGCCATCTTGGACAGAAACTCCAACCTGAGCCAACGTCTAATCCTCGCCCTGACTTCAGATGCACGAAATCTTGATTCAACTCTGCAGAGTGTGCCTGCCGAAACCCCGCCCCGAAGCAAAACCTAGCTATTGTTCTCAGACTTCGTCCTCACACTCCGAGCCCACCAGCCCTCCAGTTAGGGAATTCTGGAGAGACACAATGCAGCACTCTGACTGCCCTCCAGAAGAGAAACGTTGTCCTATGGGGCTAACCAGAAACACCAAATGAGGATCAACCTGCATGCCACTTGACTCTACCCCAATTATACAGTTTCGCTTCGGCGTTAATGCCCTGTCTTGCACAGCCTGAGGTCTGAATTCCCAACCGACACCCAGACAGCTGGCTGTACACTGAGCACATCAGACCCGCCATGGCTTTAGGTCATCATCTCTTCCCAACCTTGGTTTTCAGGCTTCAGAACCTAGACCTTATATATACTCACTACCCAGGGGTGAACGTGATGCAGAAATGAAACTCCTTCTTCCTCAAGGCAAGAAACCTTGTGGTTGGCATGTTTTCCAACGTTCAGTGTAGGAGAATCCAGTGTAGCCCATGAGTCCCCGCCCATGCTTGAGAACCGCAATGGGCACAAACACATTGGGACCCTCAGTGTGAGCCCTGTCCTCAAGTAAAGCCTCTCAGGGGCTGGACCAAGAACCCGCTTTGCCATCCCTAGTCCCCCAATATTAATGAGAGGTTGAGAGGTCTAGTCACCCCTATTCAGGTCTCTGCTCTGGAACCCCTGAGGAAAAAAATATCGAAGGGTCTCCTCCATCCCCTGAATGAGCCCCAAAACTTGGGATCTGACCAAATCTTAAAAGAGAAAGAATCATCCATGGCCAAAGAGGCCATCCCGTCATTCCATGGCCACCATTGACACAAAATCTAGAGACAAAAGCCTGGAGATATGCCTCACACTTGCCCTTTGTTCATAGCCTGAAAAATTCTCCACACGGTCTATAGATCAGGCCTGTCATACCTACGTCCCCAAACCTAAGCTGAGTTTGGGTTTTCAGATTTCTGTCCCCACTGTCCTGGCCCACACACCCTCCAGCCTGGGGCCCCTGGAGCCATGCATCAGGACTGTGCCTGCATTCTCCAAGCAAATTCTGCCCATTCCATTGGCCACAACCCTAAAGATTAGGAGAACACTCCAACGTCCCTGAGGCCATCCCAATAGTGTTGGCCACTCAGGGCAAACAGGGTGATCTGTCCCAAGATGAGCAACTACCTCAACTCAGACCCATAGACAGATAACCCCAGAGAAGAAGATTGAACCGGACAGGCACCTAGGACCTAATCAGATCCACTGCTTTTGATTCCAGGCATCTCTCCTCAGAGGCCTATTTTCCAATACCAGCATATGTGTTTTTCTGGAGGTACCAGTCTGAACAAATCTCATTTCCACATGGGAAACATGCATTTTGGAGCTGTGTCCCAACCTCCAGTTAAGGGAAACCTTCAGGTCCCAGCAGCCAACACCCCATTCCAAGGTCTCCATGGACACAAACCCACATTATGACCCATCCGCAGGCGAGTCCATTTCAACACATCCCCTTTGGTTGCTCCCCAAAAGAAGCAGATCGAACCTGCCTTGTCACTAGGAGACAATAGGAATGTGAGGCGGGCACTCCAGGAATCCATCCTTAGAACCCTGCACTGCCGTGGTTCCGCATGGGACGTCCTGGAGCAATCTGACCGGTCTCGACTGTCCCGTAGAAGGAATCCTTGCCGATTGGAGAAACATACAATGCCAATCGTGGGAAAGTCTCCATAGCCCCATGATGCCCCCCACCATCATGAAGGGGCCATCCTGAACAGAAACTTCAACCTGAGCCTAAGTCTGATCCTCGCCCTGACTTCAGATGCATGAGATTTAGATTTAGCTCTACAGAGTGTGCCTGCCATGATCTTGACCCAAAACCTAAGCCTAGCTTGTGTTCTCACACTTCCTTCCTCACAATTCTGGCCCACAAGCCCTCCAGTGTGAGAATTCCGTCGCCACAATGCAGCACTCTTCCTTCCCTCCAGAAGAAAAACGTTGCCCCTGGGGCTACTCAGAAACGCCAAATGAGGATCAACCTGCATGCCACTCAACTTTACTCCAATTATACAGTCTAAGCTTGGCACTAATGCCCTGTCTGACACAGCCTGAGCCTGGACCTCCTGGATGACACCCAGAAAGGTGGTGTCACACCTAAGGACTGTGCCAGTGCTCTCCAAGGGAACTCTGCCCGTTTCATTTGCCACAACCTTACAGATTAGGAGAAACCTCCAATTCCCAAGACCAGTCCAATAGTGTTGGCCTCCCCCAACAAACATGGGTGATCTGACACAAGCTGAGCAGTGACCTCCATTCTGAATCTTAGACAGAGACACTCAGAGGAGAATATTGAAAAGGACAGGCCCCTAGACCGTAATCAGATCCATTGCTTTGGATTCCAGGCATTGTTCCCCAGATGCTTGGTTTCCAATACCAGGTTGTGGGGGTTTCAGAACAAATCTCGTCTCTACATGGGAAACTTGCTCTTTGGAGCTGCATCAAAACCTCAGGTTAGGAGAATTCTTCAGGGCAACAGAGCCACTGCCCCATTCCAAGGGATCCATGGACACAAATCCACATCGACTGATCCTCATGAGATTCCATTTCAATTCAGCCCCCTCGGTTGTTCCCCCAGTGACAGCAGATCAAATCCTCCTTTTCACTAGGACACAACTGGAATGCAAGTTGGACTGCCCAGGCATCCATCATTAGAACTGTGCTTTGGAGCATTTCTTATGGGACGTCCTTGATCCATCCAAAAAGTCGTGACTGTCCCGCTGACGGAATCCTTGTGGTTTGGAGCATCACACACTCACAAAGTTGGAAATCTTCCATGGTTTCCTGATGCCCCCCCACCTTCATGAAGGGGACATCATGTACAGAAACTCCAACCTAAGCCAACATCTGATCCTCGCCCTGACTTCAGATGCACGAGATCTCATTTCAGGTCTGTAGAGTGTGCCTGCCATGTCACCGCTGCGAATTCAAAGCTGAACTTGTGTTCTCAGACTTCTGTCCTAAAACACCTGGCCCACAAGCCCTGAAGTTGGCAATTCTGGAGCCAGAATGCAGCACTCTGCCTGCCCTGCAGAAGAAAATCTTTGCCCTATGGGGCCAACCAGAAACCCCAAATGAGGACCAACCTACACATCACTCGACTGTACCCCAATTATACAGTCTAGCCTGGGGACTAATGCCCTGCCTGACACAGCCTGAGCCCAGACCTCATGATGGACACAGACATCTGGCCGCACACTAAGTGCATTGGACCCACCATGGCCTTAGGTTGTCATCTCTTACCAACCTCGGTTTTCAGGCTTCAGAATCTAGACCTTATCTCTACTCACTGCCATGCCGTGTACGTGATGCAGAAATCAGAACTCCTCCTTCCCCATGACCAGAAACCCTGTGGTTGGCATGTTGTCCAACGTGCAGTGTAGGAGAAACCAGCATGGCCCATGAGGCCCCAGACATGCTTGAGGGCTGAGATGGGCACAAACACACATTAGGATCCTAAGCATGATCCCTGGCCTCAAGTAAAGCCTCTCCGGGGATGGACCAACAGCCCACATATGGAGATTACCATGCCCCTACTCCCCAAGCCTTAACCAGTGCTTGAGAAGTCTAGTCACCCCTACTCAGATCTCTTCTCTAGAATCCCTCCTTGGTGGGACACATGAGGTTAAAAAAAAAATAGGGAAAGGACTCCTACCGTCCAAAGAATGACCGCAAACACTTGGAATTGGGCCAAATTCACAGAGAGAAATACTCGTCCATGGCTGATGAGGCCATCCTGACATTCCACGGCCACCATTGACACAAAATCCGGAGACAAAAGCCTGAACAAAGCGCCCTTTGTTCAAAGCCTGAAAAATTCTCACGGTCTGTAGATCGGGCCTGCCATACCTATGTCCCGAAACCTAAGCCACGTTTGTGTATTCAGACTTCTGTCTCCATTGTCCTGGCCCACACACCCTCAAGGCTTGGCCCCATGGAGCCACACCTCAGGACTGTGCCTGCCCTCTCCATGGGAATTCTGCTCATTCCTTTGGCACAACCTGACAGATTAGGAGCAACATCCGAAGTCCCCGAGGCCACCCCAATATTGTAGGATGTCCGGGACAAACAGGGACCATCTGCCACAAGCTGAGCCACTACCTCCAATCAGACCTGTAGATAGATATCCATAGAAAAGAAGATTGAACAGGACAGGCACCTAGGCCCTAAACGGATCCATTGCTTTTGTTTTCACGTATCTCTCCTCAGAGGCCTGGATTCCAATACCAGCACATGGGGGTTTCTGGAGCTACCAATCAGAACAAATCGCATGCCACATGGGAATCATGCTATATGGAACTGTGTCAAAACCTCCAGTTAGGAGAAAATTTCACGTCACTGGAGCCACCGCCCCATTCCAATGTCTCAATGGACACAATCCCACATTATGACCCATCCTCAGGAGAGTCCATTTCAACTCAAACCTGGCGGTTGCTCACCCAGTGCCAGCAGATCAAACCTGCTTTGTCACTAGGAGACAATTGGAATGCGAGTTCCTTGCCCAGGTATCCGTTGTTAGAACTCTGCTCTGGAGAAATTCCTAATGGGGTGCCTTGATCCATTCAACAGGTCTCAACTGTCCTGCAGAAGGAATCCTTGTAGTTTGCAGCATCACACACTCGCACCGTGGGAAAACCTCCATGGCCTCGTGATGCCTCCACCTTCAGGTAGAGGACATCATGGACAGAAACTCCCGTCTGATCCTCGCCCTGACTTCAGATGCATGAGATCTCAATTCAGCTCTGCAGAGTGTGCCTGCCTTGCCCTCGCCCCAAAACCTAAGCCAGCTCACGTTCTCAGACTTCCGTCCTCACACTCCTGGCCCACAAGCCTTCCACTTTGGGAATTCTGGAGACAAAATGCAGCACTATGCCTGCCCTCCAGAAGAGAGACTTTGCCCTAGGGGTCTACCCAGAAACATCAAATGAGGATCAACCTGCAATTCTCTAGACTGTACCCCAATTATACAGTCTAGCCTGGGCACTAATGCCCTGTCTGACACAGCCTGACCCCAGACCTCGTGACCGACACCCAGACACCTGGCCTCACACTGAACACAACGAATATGCCATGGCCTTAGGTCATCATCTCTTCCCAACCTTGGTCTTCAGGCTTCAGAACCTAGACATTATCTCCACTCACAACTAAGTGATGTACGTGATGCAGAAATCAGAACTTCACCTTCCCCATGACCAGAAACCTTGTGGTTGGCATGTTGTCCAACGTTCAGTATATGAGAACCCAGCATGGCCCATGAGGCCTCAGACATGCTTGAGGGCTGCGATGGGCACAAACACACATTAGGACCCTAAGCATGAACCCTGGCCTCAAGTAAAGCCTCTCCGTGGCTGGACCAAGAGCCTGCATATGGGACTTGCCATGCCCCTACTCCCCCAATCCTAGCCAGAGCTTGAGAAGTCTAGTCAACCTTATTCAGAGCTCTTTCCTGGAATCCCTCTTTGGTGGGACACATAAGGTAAAAAAAAAAAAAAAAACCAAGATAAAGAAAAAAAAAAAGTAAGGACTCCTACCATCCAAAGAATGACCCCAAACACTTGGAATCTGGCCAAATCCACAGAGAGAAATACTCGTCCATGGTCGATGAGGCCAGCCTGACATTCCACGGCCACCATTGACACAAAATCCGGAGACAAAAACCTGAAAAAGCGCCACACACTTGCCCTTTGTTCAGAGCCCCCAAAATTCTCAAGGTCTGTAGATCGGGCCTGCCATACCTATGTCCCCAAACCTAAGCCGAGTTTGTGTTTTCAGACTTCTGTCTCCATTGTCCTCACCCACACACCCTAAAGGCTGG
The DNA here is from genome assembly GCF_964662115.1 of Mustela nivalis. Lineage (NCBI taxonomy): Eukaryota > Metazoa > Chordata > Mammalia > Carnivora > Mustelidae > Mustela > Mustela nivalis. Next base: position 2,221,168 of record NW_028136525.1, read on the forward strand.
GCCCCATGGAGCCACACCTCAGGACTGTGCCTGCCCTCTCAAAGGGAATTCTGCTCATTCATTTGGCACAACCTGACAGATTAGGAGAATCATCCAAAATCTCTGAGGCCATCCCAATAGTGTAGGATGTCCTGGACATACAGGGACCCTCTGGCACAAGCTGAGCCACTACCTCCAATCAGAACCTTAGACAGATATCCATAGAAAAGAATATTGAACAAGACAGGCACCTAGGCCCTAATTGGATCCATTGCTTTTGTTTTCAGGCATCTCTCCTCAGAGGCCTGGATTCCAATACCAGCATAAGGGGGTTTCCAGAGCTACCTATCAGAAAAAATCTCGTCTCCACATGGTAATATTGCTCTATGGAGCTGTGTCATAACCTCCAGTTAGGAGAAAACTTCAGGTAACTGGAGCCACTGCCCCATTTGAATATCTCCATGGACACAATCCCAAATTATGACCCATCCTCAGGAGAGTCCATTTCAACTAAACCCCCTCGGTTGCTACTCCAGAGCCAGCAGATTGAACCTGCCTTGTCGCTAGGAGACAATTGAAATGCAAGTTGGGCTCTTCAGGCATCCATCCTTAGAACCCTGCTCTTGCGTCATTCCTTATGGGACATCCTTGAGCCATCCAACAGGTCTCGACTGTCCCACAGGAGTCCTTGTGCATGGACCACCTAACAACTCATATCATGGAAAGCTTCCAAGGTCACATGATGCCCCCAATCTTCATGAAGGCAGATCATGGAAAGAAACTCCAACCTGAGCCAACAGCTGATCTTCGCCTTGACTTCAGATGCACGAGATCTTGATTCAGCTCTTCAGAGTGTACCTGCTGTGCCCTCACCCCAAAACCTAAGCGTAGCTAGTGTTCTCCGACTTCCGTCCTCACTCTCCTGGACCACACGCCCTCTATTTTGGGATTTCCGATGACACAGTGCTGCACTCTGCCTGCCCTCTAGAAGAAAAATATTGCCCTATGGGTCTACCCAGAAACCTCAAATGAGGATAAACCTGCACGTCACTCAACTGTACACCAATTATATAGTCTAGCCTGTGCACTAATGCCCTGTCTGACATAACCTGAGGCCTGAATTCCCAACCGACACCCAGACAGAACCTAGACCTAAACTCCAATCACTGTCCAGCGGTGAACGTGATGCAGAAGTCACAACTCTTCCTTCGCCATGGCCAGAAACCTTGTGGTTGGCATATTCTCCAACGTTCAGTGTCGGAGAATCCAGCGTGGCCCATGAGGCCCTTCCCATGCTTGAGGGCCTTGTTGGCACAAATAGGCATTGTGACCCTCAGCATGAGCCCTGTCCTCAAGGAAGGCCTCTCAGTGTCTGAATCAAGAGCCCACATATTGGACTTGCCATGCCCCTAGGCCCCCAAACTAAAACAGAGGTGGGGTTGCCCAGTTGTCCCTCCCGAGGACTCTGCTCTGGAATCCCTCCTTTATTGGGACACATGAGGACCAAAAAATAAAATAAAATAAAATAAAAAACAGAAAGGACTCCTCCCATCCCACAGAACATACACAAACTCTTGGGATTGGGTCAAATCCTCAGAGAAGGAAAGCCGTCCACAACCCATGAGGCCACGCCAGCATTACACCCACATTGTTGACACAAAACCAGAGACAAAATCTGAGCAATCACCTCAAACTCACACTTTTTCATATCCTGAAGTGTTATCACGGTCTGTAGATTGGGCGTGCCATAACTATGTCCCCAATCCTAAGCGGAGTTTGTGTTTTCAGATTTTTGCTCCACAGGCCTGGCCCACACACCCTCAAAGTTGGGCCCCTAGAGCCAAACTCAGAACTTTGCCTGCCCTCTCCAGGGGATTTCTGCCCATTCCATTGACCACAACCCTATAGATTAGGAGAAACTCCAAAGTCCCGAGGCCATTCCAATATTATAGGTCGCCCAGGACAAACAGGGGCGATCTGACACAATCTGAGCAACTACCTCACCTCAGATACTTAGACACGTATCCCCAGCAAAGAGATTGAACCGGACAGGCACCTAGGCTCTAATCATATCCATTGCTTTTGTTTCCAGTCATCTCTCCTCAGAGGCCTGGTTTCCAATACCAGCATATGGGAGATTCCTTAGGCACTCATCAATTCACAATTCTCTTCTCTACATAGGAAACATACTCTTTAGAGCTCCATCAAAACCTCCGGTTATGAACATCCCTCAAGGACCCGGATCAAGACCCCATTCCAAGGTCTCCATGGACACAAATGCACATTATGACCCATCCTCAACTCACCCATTTCAACACACCCGATTCGGTTGCTCCACTAGATCAGGCAGATCGAACTTGCCTTGGCTCTATGAGACACCTGGAATGGGAGGCAGGCTGCCCAGGCATCCATCCTTACAACCCTGCTCTGGATAACTTCCTTATGGGATGTCCTGGAGCCATCCACCGGTCTCACCTGTCCCACAGAAGGAATCATTGCGGTTTGGAGCATCTCACAATTCAAATCGTGGGAAAACCTCCATGTCCTCGTGACACCCTCCCATTCATGAAGGGGCCGTCATGGAGAGAAACTCCGACCTAAGCCAACGTCTGATCCTAGCTCTGTCTTCAGGTATACGGGATCTCGAATCATTTCGGCAGAGGGTGCCTGCCGTCCCTTCACCCCGAAATCTAAGTCTGGCTTGTGTTCTCAGAATTTTTTCCTCACACTCCTGGCCCAAGCCTTCCAGTTTGGGAATTCTGGAGCCAGTATGTGACAATGTGTCTTCCCTCCAGAAGAAAAACTTTGCCCTCTGGGGCTACCCATTAACCACAAATGAGTACCATCCTGCACGAAACTCGACTGCACCCCAATGATACAGTCTAGCCTGGGCACTAATTCCCTGTCTGCCACAGCCTGAGCCTGCACCTCCCAACCCACACTCAACAACAGGCCGAACACTGAGCACATCAGACACACCATGGCCTTAGGGCTTCATCTCTTCCCAACCTCAGTTTTCAGGCTTCAGAACCTAGACCTTAAATCCAATCATAGTCCAGGAGTGAAAGTGTTGCAGAAATTAAAACTCCTTCTTCCCCATGGCCAGAAAACTTGTGGTTGCCATATTGTGCAATGTTCAGTGTAGGAGAAACCAGCATGGTACATTAGGCCACCCCCTGACTTGAGGGGCTCGTTGGGCACAAAAACACATTGTGAAACTCAGTGTGAGACCTATCCTCAAGGAAGGCCTCTCAGTGTCTGGACCAAGAGCCCACATATGGGGCTTGCCATGTTCTTAGGTCCCAATGTTAACCAGAGGTCTGGTTGTCCAGTTGCCCCAACCCACGACTCTGCTCTGGAATCCCTCTTTTGGTGATCCACCTGAGGTAAAAAAAAAAAAAAAAAACAAAAACAAAAACAAAAAAAAAAATAAACAAAAAAACCAGAAAGGCCTCCACCCTTCCCACAGAATGAACCCAAACTCTTGGGATCAGGTCGAATCCCCAGAAAGGGAGCATCATCGATGGCCCATGAGGACACCCCGACATTCCATGGCAATCGGTGACACATTTCCAGAAAAAAAAAAAAAAAAAAGCATGAGCAAGCATCTCACATCGCCCTTTGTTCATATCCCGAAGAGTTCTCCTCACGGTCTATAGATCGGGCCGGCCATACCTACATCCCCAACCTAAGTGGAGTTTGTGTTTTCAGACTTTTGTCCAAATAGCCCTGGACCACACACGCTCCAAACTTGGGTCCCTGGAGCCACACCTCAGGACTGTGCTTCCCTTTCAAGGAAATTCTTCCCATTCCATTGGCCACAACCTTGCAAATGAGGAAAAACCTCCAAAGTCACCGAGGCCATCCCATTAGTGTAGGCCTCCCAGGACAAACAGGGATGATCTCAAACCAGCTGAGCAACTACCTCCACTCAGACAACAGATGTCCCCAGAGAAGAATATTGAACCGGTCAGGCCCCTAGGCCCTAATCAGATCCATTGCTTTGGTTTCCAGGCATCTCTCCTCAGAGGCCTCGTTTCCAATACCAGCATATGGTGGTTTCCTGAGGCACCATTAAAAACAAATCTCGTCTCCCCATGGAAAACTTGCTCATTGGAGCTTTGTCATAACCTCTGGTTAGGAGAATCCTTCAGGGCCCTGGTGCCACTGCCCCATACCAAGGTCTCCATGGACTCAAACCAACATTGAGACCATCCTCAGGAAGGTCCATTTCAACTCAGCCCCCTCTGTTGCTACCCCAAGACAGCAGATCAAACGTTTCTTGTTGCTAGGAGACAATTGGAATGTGAGGCTGGCTGCCCAGGCATCCATACTTAGAACCCTGTTCTGGAAAAATACCTTATAAGACGTCCTGGAGCCATCCAACAAATCTTAATTGTCCCACAGAAGGAATCCTTGCGGTTTGGAGCATCTCACAACTCCAATAGTGGGAAAACCACCAAGGCATCATAATGCCCCCCCTTCCTGAAGGGGCCAACATGGGCAGAAACTCAAACCTGAGCCAAAGTCTGAACCTCGACCTGACTTCAGACGCATGAGATCTCAATTCAGCTCTGCAGAGTGTGCCTGCCATGTCCTTGCCCCTAAGCCTAGCTTGTGTTCTCAGACTTCCGTCCTCACTCTCCGGGCCCACAAGCCCTCCAGTTTGGGAATTCCGAAGCCACAATGCAGCACTCTGCCTGCCCTCCAGAAGAAAAACTTTGCCCTATGCTGCTAATAAGAAACCCCAAATGATTTTCTAATGCATGCCACTCGATTGTAAAGCAATTATACAGCCCACCCAGTATTCTAATGCCCTGTCTGGCACAGGCTGAGACAAGACATCCCAAACGACACCCAGACAGCTGGCCCCAACCTGGACACATAGGACCCGCTATGGCTGTAGGTCGTCATCTCTTCCCAACCTCGGTTTTCAGACTTCAGAACCTAGACCTTATCTCCAATCACTGCCCAGGGGTGAACGTGATGCAGAAATTAGTATTCTTCCTTCCCCATGGCCAGAAACCTTGTGGTTGGCATGTTGTCCAACGTTCTATGTGGGAAAACCTACATTGTCCGAAAGGCCACGCCAGTGCTTGAGGGCCGGCTAGGGCACAGACATGCATTTTGAACTACAGCGTGAGTCCCGTATTAAAGTAACGCCTCTCAGTGGCTGGACCAAGATCCTGCATATGGGGCTTGTCATATCCATAGGCCCCCACGCTTAACCAGAGGGCGAGTATTCCAGTTGTCAGTACCCACTGCTATGCTCTAGAATCCCTCTACTGGGGGGACACATGAGGCAGAAAACCGGACACTTCCCTTCCCACAGAATGACCCCAAACACTTGGCGGCTGGACAAACTACCAGAGAGGGAGACATCTACGACTCATGAGGCAACTCCTACATTAAACGGCCATTGTGGACAAAACATCCAGAGACAAAAGCCTGAGCGACTGCCTCCCTCTCACCCTTCTTTCATATCCAGAGGAGCTCCCCTCATGGACTGTAGATCAGGCCTGCCGTAACCTCGGCCCCAAACCTGAGCTGAGTTAGGGTTTTTGGATGTCTGTCTGCACAGCCATGGCCCACACAGCCTCCAGGCTGGGGTCTCTGGAGCCACACCACAGAACTGTGCCTGCTCTCTCCTAAGGAACTGCCCATTCCATTGGCCACAACTCGACAAAATAGTAGAAACCTCAAGGTCCCCAAGGACATCCTACTACCGCAAGCCGCACTGGACAAATAGGGGCATTATGACACAAGCTGAGCAACTACTACCTCCATGCAGACACACAGACAGATATCCGCAGAGACAGAAGATTGAACCAGACAGGCCCCTAGGCCCTATTATGAACTCTTGCTTTGGTGTCCAGGTATCACTCCTCAGAGGCCTGGGTTCGAAGACCAGCATACGGGGCTTTCCTGAGGCACCAGACAGAAGACCTCTCATCTCCACATGGGAAGCTTCCTTGTTGGAGTTGTGTCAAGCCCTTCGGGTTGGAGAATCCTGCAGAGTCCCTTAGCTACTGCCACATTCCAAGGTCTCCATGGCCACCAACCCACATTATGACTCATCCTCAGGAGAGTCCATATGAACTCAGCCTTCTGCGTAGCTCACCCAAGAGCCCGCAGATTGAGCGTGCCTTTTCTCGACCAGGCAATGGGAAGGTGAGTTGGCGTTTCTCGGCATCCATGCTTAGGCCCCTGCTCTCGAGTCTTTCTGCATGGGGCATCCTGGAACCATCCAATAGTACTCGACTGTCCTGAAGAAGGAAACTTTGAAGTTTGGAGCAGCTCACAACTCCCAGCGTAGGGAAACATCCCTGGCCTCATGACGTCCCCACCCCCTTCAGGAAGGGGCCGTCATGGACACAAACTCCAGCTTGAGGCAACATCTGATACTCGCCCTGACCTCACCTGCAGGAGATCTCGATTCAGCCTCTGCAGAGTGGGCCTGCCATGCTCTTGGCCCCAAAACTCGTGCTAGCTTGTGTTTTCAGACTTCCTTCCTCACAATCCTGGCCACACCCCTCCAGTTTGGCAATTCTGGAGACACAATGCAGCACTCTGCCTGCCCTCCAGAAGAAAAATGTTGCCCTATAGGGCTAACCGGAAATGCCAAATGAGTAACAACCTGCATGCCACGCGACCATACCCCAATTATACAGTCTAGCCTGTGCACTAAAGCCCTGTCTGACACAGCCTGAGGGCAGACCTCCAGTCCAACACCCAGAAAGCTGGCCGTACACAGAGCATATCACACCCGCAATGGCTTTAGGCCATCATCTCTACCCAACCTCAGTTTTCACCTTCAGAACCTAGACCTTATCTCCACTCACTGCTCTGGAATGAATGTGATGCAAGAATCAGAACTTCTCCTTCGCCTTGGCAAGTAACCTAGTGGTTGGCATGTTGTCCAATGTTCATTGTAGGAGAAAGCAGCATGGACTATGAGGCCCCACCTAACCCTGAGGGCCACAATATGCACAAACACACATTGTGACCCTCAGCGTGAGCCCTAACCTCATGTAAAGCCTCTTAGTGACTGGAACAACAGCCCACATATGGGGCTTGCCAAGCCCCTAGTCCCCCAATCTCAACCAGAGTTCGAGATGACTAGTCACCCCTACTCAGGGCTCTACTCTGGAATCCCTCTTTGGTGGGACACCTGAGGTAAAAAAAAAAAAAATACATATATATATATATATATATATATATATATATATATATATATATATACAGAAAGGACTCTTCCAATCCACAGAATGATCCCAACCACTTGGGATCAGGCCATGTCACCAGAGAAAGAATTGTCCATGGCCCTTGAGGACATCCCGACATTCCATGGCCACCGTTGACACAAAATCCAGAGACAAAAGCCTGAGCAATCGCCACATACTCGCCCTTTGTTCATAGCCCGGAAAATTCTCCCGTTCTGTAGATCGAGCCTTCATACATACATCCCCAAACCTAAGCTGAGTTTGTGTTTTCAGACTTCTGTCCCCACAGGCCTGGCCCACACACCATCCAAGCTGGGGCCCCTGGAGCCACACCTCAGGACTGTGGCTTCCCTCTCCAGGGGAATTCTGCCATTTCCATTGTCCACAACCCAATAGATTAGGAGAATCCTCCGAACTCCCTGAGGCCATCCGAATAGTGTTGGCTGCCCAGGACACACTGGGATGATCTTTCACAAGTTAGGAAACTACCTCCACTCAGACCCAGAGAGAGATATCCCCATAGAATAAGATTGAACTGGACAGGCACTTAGGCCCTAATCAGATCCATTGCTTTTGATTCCAGTCATCTCTCCTCAGAGGCCTGGTTTCCAATACCAGCATATGGGAGATTCCTTAGGCACTCATCAAAACAATTCTCCTCTCTACATAGGAAACATACTCTTTAGAGCTCCATCAAAACCTCCTGTTATAAACATCCCTCAAGGCCCCGGTTCAAGCACCCCATTCCAAGGTCTACATGGACACAAATGCACATTATGACCTATCCTCAACTCACCATTTCAACACACCCGCCTCGGATGCTCCTGTAGATCCAGCAGATCGAATTTGCCTTGGCTCTATGAGACACCCGGAATGGGAGGCAGGCTGCCCAGGCATCCATCCTTAGAACCCTGCTCTGGATAACTTCCTTATGGGATGTCCTGGAGCCATCCAACAGGTCTCGACTGTCCCACAGAAGGAATCATTGCGGTTTGGAGCATCTCACAATTCCCATCGTGGGAAAACCTCCATGTCCTCGTGACACCCTCCCCTTCATGAAGGGGCCGTCATGGACAGAAACTTCGACCTAAGCCAACGTCTGATCCTAGCTCTGTCTTCAGGTATACAGGATCTCGAAACATCTCTGCAGAGGGTGCCTGCCGTCCCCTCACCCCGAAATCTAAGTCTGGCTTGTGTTCTCAGAATTTTTTCCTCACACTCCTGGCCCACAAGCCTTCCAGTTTGGGAATTCTGGAGCCACTATGTGGCACTGTGTCTTCCCTCCAGAAAAAAAACTTTGCCCTCTGGGGCGACCCAGTAACCACAAATGAGTACCATCCTGCACGGAACTCGACTGCACCCCAATGATACAGTCTAGCCTGGGCACTAATTCCCTGTCTGCCACAGCCTGAGCCTGCACCTCCCAACCCACACTCAACAGCTGGCCGAACACTGAGCACATCAGACACACCATGGCCTTAGGTCTTCATCTCTTCCCAACCTCAGTTTTCAGGCTTCAGAACCTAGACCTTAAATCCAATCACAGTCCAGGAGTGAAAGTGTTGCAGAAATTAGAACTCCATCTTCCCCATGGCCAGAAAACTTGTGGTTGCCATATTGTGCAATGTTCAGTGTAGGAGAAACCAGCATGGTACATTAGGCCACGCCCTGACTTGAGGGGCTCCTTGGGCACAAAAACACATTGTGAAACTCAGTGTGAGACCTATCCTCAAGGAAAGCCTCTCAGTATCTGGACCAAGTGCCCACATGTGGGGCTTGCCATGTTCTTAGGTCCCAATGTTAACCAGAGGTCTGGTTGTCCAGTTGCCCCAACCCACGACTCTGCTCTGGAATCTCTCATTTGGTGGTCCACCTGAGGTAAAAAAAAAAAACAAAACAAAAACAAAAACAAAAACAAAAAAAAAAAACAAAAAAAACAGAAAGGCCTCTTCCCTTCCCAAAGAATGACCCCAAACTCTTGGGATCAGGTCAAATCCCCAGAAAGGGAGCCTCATCGATGGCCCATGAGGACACCCCGACATTCCATGGCAATCAGTGACACATTTCCAGAAAAAAAAAAAAAAAAAGCATGAGCAAGCACCTCACATTCGCCCTTTGTTCATATCCCGAAGAGTTCTCCTCACGGTCTATAGATCGGGCCGGCCATACCTACATCCCCCAACCTAAGTGGAGTTTGCGTTTTCAGACTTTTGTCCAAATAGCCCTGGACCACACACGCTCCACACTTGGGTCCCTGGAGCCACACCTCATGACTGTACTTCCCTTTCAAGGGAATTCTTCCCATTCCATTGGCCACAACCTTGCAAATGAGGAAAAACCTCCAAAGTCACCGAGGCCATCCCAATAGTGTAGGCCGCCCAGGACCAACAGGGGTGATCTCAAACCAGCTGAGCAACTACCTCCACTCAGACAACAGATGTCCCCAGAGAAAAATATTGAACCGGACAGGCCCCTAGGCCCTAATCAGATCCATTGCTTTGGTTTCCAGGCATCTCTTTTCAGAGGCCTCGTTTCCAATACCAGCATATGGTGGTTTCCTGAGGCAACATTAAAAACAAATCTCGTATCCCCATGGAAAACTTGCTCATTGGAGCTTTGTCATAACCTCTGGTTAGGTGAATCCTTCAGGGCCCTGGTGCCACTGCCCCATACCAAGGTCTCCATGGACTCTAACCAACGTTAAGACCATTCTCAGGAAAGTCCATTTCAACTCAGCCCCCTCTGTTGCTACCCCAAGACAGCAGATCAAACGTTGCTTGTTGCTAGGAGACAATTGGAATGTGAGGCTGGCTGCCCAGGCATCCATACTTAGAACCCTGTTCTGGAAAAATACCTTATAAGACGTCCTGGAGCCATCCAACAAATCTTAATTGTCCCACAGAAGGAATCCTTGCGGTTTGGAGCATCTCACAACTCCAATAGTGGGAAAACCCCCATGGCCTCATAATGCCCCCCCTTCCTGAAGGGGCCAACATGGACAGAAACTCAAACCTGAGCCAAAGTCTGAACCTCGACCTGACTTCAGACCCATGAGATCTCAATTCAGCTCTGCAGAGTGTGCCTGCCATGTCCTTGCCCCGAAACCTAAGCCTAGCTTGTGTTCTCAGACTTCCGTCCTCACTCTCCTGGCCCACAAGCCCTCCAGTTTGGGAATTCCGAAGCCACAATGCAGCACTCTGCCTGCCCTCCAGAAGAAAAACTTTGCCCTATGCTGCTAATAAGAAACCCCAAATGATTTTCTAATGCATGCCACTCGATTGTAAAGCAATTATACAGCCCACCCTGTATTCTAATGCCCTGTCTGGCACAGGCTGAGACAAGACATCCCAAACGACACCCAGACAGCTGGCCCCAACCTGGACACATAGGACCCGCTATGGCTGTAGGTCGTCATCTCTTCCCAACCTCGGTTTTCAGGCTTCAGAACCTAGACCTTATCTCCAATCACTGCCCAGGGTGAACGTGATGCAGAAATTAGAATTCCTCCTTCCCCATGGCCAGAAACCTTGTGGTTGGCATGTTGTCCAACGTTCTATGTGGGAAAACCTACATTGTCCGAAAGGCCACGCCAGTGCTTGAGGGCCGCCTAGGGCACAGACATGCATTTTGAACTACAGCGTGAGTCCCGTATTAAAGTAACGCCTCTGAGTGGCTGGACCAAGATCCTGCATATGGGGCTTGTCATATCCATAGGCCCCCACGCTTAACCAGAGGGCGAGTATTCCAGTTGACAGTACCCACTGCTATGCTCTAGAATCCCTCTACTGGGGGGACACATGAAGCAGAAAACAGGACACTTCCCTTCCCACAGAATGAACCCAAAGTCTTGGGGGCTGGACAAACTACCAGAGAGGGAGACTTCTACGACCCATGAGGCAACTCCTACATTAAACGGCCATTGTGGACAAAACATCCAGAGACAAAAGCCTGAGCGACTGCCTCCCTCTCACCCTTCTTTCATATCCAGAGGAGCTCCCCTCATGGTCTGTAGATCAGGCCTGCCGTAACCTCGGCCCCAAACCTGAGCTGAGTTAGGGTTTTTGGATGTCTGTCTGCACAGCCATGGCCCACACAGCCTCCAGGCTGGGGTCTCTGGAGCCACACCACAGAACTGTGCCTGCTCTCTCCTAAGAATCTGCCCATTCCATTGGCCACAACTCTACAAAATAGTAGAAACCTCAAGGTCCCCAAGGACATCCCACTACCGCAAGCCGCACTGGACAAATAGGGGCATTATGACACAAGCTGAGCAACTACTACCTCCATGCAGAAACACAGACAGATATCCGCAGAGACAGAAGATTGAACCAGACAGGCCCCTAGGCCCTATTATGAACTCTTGCTTTGGTGTCAAGGTATCACTCCTCAGAGGCCTGGGTTCAAAGACCATCATACGGGGCTTTCCTGAGGCACCAGACAGAAGACCTCTCATCTCCACATGGGAAGCTTCCTTGTTGGAGTTGTGTCAAGACCTTCGGGTTGGAGAATCCTGCCGAGTCCCTTAGCTACTGCCACATTCCAAGGTCTCCATGGCCACCAACCCACATTATGACTCATTTTCAGGAGAGTCCATTTAAACTCAGCCTTCTGGGTAGCTCACCCAAGAGCCCGAGATTGAGCATGCCTTGCCTCGACCAAGCAATGGGAAGGTGAGTTGGCGTGTCTCCGCATCCATGCTTATGCCCCTGCTCTCGAGTCTTTCTGTATGGGGCATCCTGGAACCATCCAATAGTACTCGACTGTCCTGAAGAAGGAAACTTTGAAGTTTGGAGCAGCTCACAACTCCCAGCGTAGGGAAACCTCCCTGGCCTCATGACGCCCCCACCCCCTTCAGGAAGGGGCCGTCATGGACACAAACTCCAGCTTGAGGCAACATCTGATACTCGCCCTGACCTCACCTGCAGGAGATCTCGATTCAGCCTCTGCAGAGTGGGCCTGCCATGCTCTTGGCCCCAAAACTCGTGCTAGCTTGTGTTTTCAGACTTCCTTCCTCACAATCCTGGCCACACCCCTCCAGTTTGGCAATTCTGGAGACACAATGCAGCACTCTGCCTGCCCTCCAGAAGAAAAATGTTGCCCTATAGGGCTAACCGGAAATGCCAAATGAGTAACAACCTGCATGCCACGCGACCATACCCCAATTATACAGTCTAACCTGTGCACTAAAGCCCTGTCTGACACAGCCTGAGGGCAGACCTCCAGTCCAACACCCAGAAAGCTGGCCGTACACAGAGCATATCACACCCACAATGGCTTTAGGCCATCATCTCTACCCAACCTCAGTTTTCACCTTCAGAACCTAGGCCTTATCTCCACTCACTGCTCAGGAGTGAACGTGATGCAAGAATCAGAACTTCTCCTTCGCCTTGGCAAGTAACCTAGTGGTTGGCATGTTGTCCATTGTTCATAGTAGGAGAAAGCAGCATGGACTATGAGGCCCCACCTATCCCTGAGGGCCACAATTTGCACAAACACACATTGTGACCCTCAGTGTGAGCCCTATCCTCATTTAAAGCCTCTTAGTGACTGGAACAACAGCCCACATATGGGGCTTACCAAGCCCCTAGTCCCCCAATCTCAACCAGAGTTCGAGATGTCTAGTCACCCCTACTCAGGTCTCTACTCTGGAATCCCTCTTTGGTGGAACACCTGAGGTAAAAAAAAAAAAAAATACAGAAAGGACTCTTCCCATCCACAGAATGATCCCAACCCCTTGGGATCAGGCCAAATCACCAGAGAAAGAATTGTCCATGGCCCTTGAGGGCACCCCGACATTCCACGGCCACCGTTGACACAAAATCCAGAGACAAAAGCTTGAGCAAGCGCCACATACTCGCCCTTTGTTCATAGCACGGAAAATTCTTACTGTCTGTAGATCGAGCCTTCATACATACATCCCCAAACCTAAGCTGAGTTTGTGTTTTCAGACTTCTGTCCCCACAGTCCTGGCCCACACACCGTCCAAGCTGGGGCCCCTGGAGACACACCTCAGGACTGTGGCTTCCCTCTCCAGGGGAATTCTGCCATTTTTATTGGCCACAACCCTATAGATTAGGAGAATCCTCCAAACTCCCCGAGGCCATCCCAATAGTGTTGGCTGCCCAGGACAAACAGGGATGATCTTTCACAAGTTTGGAAACTACCTCCTCTCAGACCCAGAGACAGATATCCCCATAGAATAAGATTGAACTGGACAGGCACTTAGGCTCTAATCAGATCCATTGCTTTTGTTTCCAGGCATCTCTCCTCAGAGGCCTGGTTTCCAATACCAGAATACGGGGGATTACTGAGGCACTCATCAGAAAAATCTCGTCTCCACATAGGAAATGTACTCTTTGGACTCTATAAAAACCTCTGTTTAGGAGAATCTTTCAGAGCCCCGGATCAAGCGCCCCATTCCAAGGTCTCCATGGACTTAAACCCACATTATGATCTATTGTCGGGAGAGTCCATGTCAACTCAACCCCCTTGGTTTCTCCCCCAGGGCCTGCAGATCAAACCTGCCTTTTGCTAGGAGACAACTAGAATGGGAGGCGGGCTGCCCAGGCATCCATCCTTAGAACCCTACTCTGGAGTCGTTCCACATGGGACATCCTAGAGCCATCCAACAGGTCTCAAGTGTCCCACAGAAGGAATCTTTGCAGTCTGGAGCATCTCACAACTCCCATTGTGGGGAAATCTACATGGCCTCTTGAGACGCTCCACTTTATAAAGGGGCCATCATCGACAGAAACTCCAACCTGAGCAAACGTCTGATATTCGCCCTGACTTCAGGTGCATGAGACCTTGATTCAGCTCTGCAGAGTGTGCCTTCTGTGCACTCACCCCCCAAAACTAAGCCTAGCTTGTGTTCTCAGACTACCGTCCTCACACCCCTGCCCCAAAAGCCCTACAGATTGGCAATACTGGGGCCATAATGCAGCACACTGCCTGCCCTCCAGAAGAAAAACGTTGCCTTATGGAGCTACCTAGAAACCCGAATAAGGATCAACTGAACGCCACTCGACTGCACCCCAAATATGCAGTCTACCCTGTCTAATGCCTTGTCTGACACAGCATGAGCCCACACCTCCAGACCTACGCTCAACAGCTGGCCGCACACTGAGCTCATTGGACCCATCAGGTCCTTAGGTCTTCATCCCTTCCCAACCTCATTTTTCGGGTTTCAGAACCTAGACCTAAACTCCAAACACTGTCCAGGGGTGAACGTGATGCAGAAATCACAACTCTTCCTTCGCCATGGCTGGAAACCTTGTGCTTGGCATATTCTCCAACGTTCAGTGTAGAAGAATCTAGCGTGGCCCATGAGGCACTTCCCATGCTTGAGGGCCTTGTTGGGCACAAATAGGCATTGTGAACCTCAGCATGAGCCCTGTCCTCAAGGAAGGCCTCTCAGTGTCTGAATCAAGAGCCCGCCTATTGGACTTGCCATGCCCCTAGGCCCCCAAACTTAAACAGAGGTGGGGATATCCAGTTGTCCCTCCCAAGGACTCTGCTCTGGAATCCCTCTTTTATTGGGACACTTGAGGTACATAAAATAAAATATAAAATAAAATAAAATAAAAAACAGAAAAGACTCCCCCCATCCCACAGAATGTACCCAAACTCTTGGGATCGGGTCAAATCCTCAGAGAAGGAAAGCCATCCACAACCCATGAGGCCACGCCAGCATTCCACCCACATTGTTGACACAAATCCAAAGACAAAACCTGAGCAAGCACCTCAAACTCACCCTTTTTCATATCCCTAAGTGTTATCACAGTCTGTAGATTGGGCGTGCCATACCTATGTCCCCAATCCTAAGCAGAGTTTGTGTTTTCAGACTTTTGTCCCCACAGGCCTGGCCCACACAGCCTCAAGGCTGGGCCCCTAGAGCCAAACTCAGAACTGTGCCTGCCCTCTCCAGGGGATTTCTGCCCATTCCATTGGCCACAACCCTATAGATTAGGAGAAACTCCAAAGTCCCGAAGCCATCCCAATATTATAGGCTGCCCAGGACAAACAGGGGCGATCTGACACAAGCTGAGCAACTACATCCCCTCAGATCCTTAGACACGTATCCTCAGGAAAGAGATTGAACCGGACAGGCACCTATGCCCTAATCATCTCGATTGCTTTTGTTTCCAGTCATCTCTCCTCAGAGGCCTGGTTTCCAATACCAGCATATGGGAGATTCCTTAGGCACTCATCAAAACAATTCTCTTCTATACATAGGAAACGTACTCTTTAGAGCCCATCAAAACCTCCGGTTATGAACATCCCTCAAGGCCCCGGATCAAGCACCCCATTCCAAGGTCTACATGGACACAAATGCACATTATGACCCATCCTCAACTCACCCATTTCAACACACCCGCCTCGGTTGCTCCCCTAGATCCAGCAGATCGAACTTGCCTTGGCACTATGAGACACCTGGAATGGGAGGCAGGCTGCCCAGGCATCCATCCTTAGAACCCTGCTCTGGATAACTTCCTTATGGGATGTCCTGGAGCCATCCAACAGGTCTCGACTGTCCCACAGAAGGAATCATTGCGGTTTGGAGCATCTCACAATTCCCACCGTGGGAAAACCTCCATGTCCTCGTGACACCGTCCCCTTCATGAAGGGGCCGTCATGGACAGAAACTCCGACGTAAGCCAATGTCTGATCCTAGCTCTGTCTTCAGGCATACGGGATCTCGAATCATCTCTGCAGAGGGTGCCTGCCGTCCCCTCACCCCGAAATCTAAGTCTGGCTCTTGTTCTCAGAATTTTTTCCTCACACTCCTGGCCCACAAGCCTTCCAGTTTGGGAATTCTGGAGCCACTATGTGGCACTGTGTCTTCCCTCCAGAAGAAAAACGTTGCCATCTGGGGCTACCCAGTAACCACAAATGAGTACCATCCTGCACGAAACTCGACTGCACCCCAATGATACAGTCTAGCCAGGGCAATAATTCCCTGTCTGCCACAGCCTGAGCCTGCACCTCCCAACCCACACTCAACAGCTGGCCGAACACTGAGCACATCGGACACACCATGGCCTTAGGGCTTCATCTCTTCCCAACCTCAGTTTTCAGGCTTCAGAACCTAGACCTTAAATCCAATCACAGTCCAGGAGTGAAAGTTTTGCAGAAATTAGAACTCCATCTTCCCCATGGCCAGAAAACTTGTGGTTGCCATATTGTGCAACGTTCAGTGTAGGAGAAACCAGCATGGTACATTAGGCCACGTCCTGACATGAGGGGCTCCTTGGGCACAAAAACACATTGTGAAACTCAGTGTGAGACCTATCCTCAAGGAAGGCCTCTCAGTGTCTGGACCAAGAGCCCACATATGGGAATTGCCATGTTCTTTTTTATTTTTTTTTTATTTTTTTTTAAATTTATTTTTTATTTTCAGCATAACAGTATTCATTATTTTTCACCACACCCAGTGCTCCATGCAATTTGTGCCCTTTATAATACCCACCACCTAGTACCCCAACCTCCCACCCCCCACCCCTTCAAAACCCTCAGATTGTTTTTCAGAGTCCATAGTCTCTCATGGTTCACCTCCCCTTCCAATTTCCCCCAACTTCCTTCTCCTCTCTAACTCCCCATGTCCTCCATGCTATTTGTTATGCTCCACAAATAAGTGAAACCATATGATAATTGACTCTCTCTGCTTGACTTATTTCACTCAGCATAATAATCTCTTCCAGTCCTGTCCATGTTGCTACAAAAGTTGGGTATTTTTTTTTATAAACATATATTTTTATCCCCAGGGGTACAGGTCTGTGAATCACCAGGTTTACACACTTCACAGCACTCACCAAAGCACATACCCTCCCCAATGCCCATAATCCCACCCCTTTCTCCCAAACCCCCTCCCCCCAGCAACCCTCAGTTTGTTTTGTGAGATTAAGAGTCACTTATGGTTTGTCTCCCTCCCAATCCCATCTTGTTTCATTTATTCTTCTCCTACCCACTTAAGCCTCCATGTTGCATCACCACTTCCTCATATCAGGGAGATCATATGATAGTTGTCTTTCTCTGCTTGACTTATTTCGCTAAGCATGATACGCTCTAGTTCCATCCATGTTGTCGCAAATGGCAAGATTTCATTTCTTTTGATGGCTGCATAGTATTCCATTGTGTATATATACCACATCTTCTTGATCCATTCATCTGTGGATGGACATCTAGGTTCTTTCCATAGTTTGGCTATTGTGGACATTGCTGCTATAAACATTCGGGTGCATGTGCCCCTTTGGATCACTACATTTGTATCTTTAGGGTAAATACCCAATAGTGCAATTGCTGGGTCATAGGGCAGTTCTATTTTCAACATTCTGAGGAACCTCCATGCTGTTTTCCAGAGTGGCTGCACCAGCTTGCATTCCCACCAACAGTGTAGGAGGGTTCCCCTTTCTCCACATCCTCGCCAGCATCTGTCATTTCCTGACTTGTTGATTTTAGCCATTCTGACTGGTGTGAGGTGATATCTCATTGTGGTTTTGATTTGTATTTCCCTGATGCCGAGTGATATGGAGCACTTTTTCATGTGTCTGTTGGCCATCTGGATGTCTTCTTTGCAGAAATGTCTGTTCATGTCCTCTGCCCATTTCTTGATTGGATTATTTGTTCTTTGGGTGTTGAGTTTGCTAAGTTCTTTATAGATTCTGGACACTAGTCCTTTATCTGATATGTCGTTTGCAAATATCTTCTCCCATTCTGTCAGTTGTCTTTTGATTTTGTTAACTGTTTCCTTTGCTGTGCAAAAGCTTTTGATCTTGATGAAATCCCAATAGTTCATTTTTGCCCTTGCTTCCCTTGCCTTTTGCGTTGTTCCTAGGAAGATGTTGCTGCGGCAGAGGTCGAAGAGGTTGCTGCCTGTGTTCTCCTCAAGGATTTTGATGGATTCCTTTCGCACATTGAGGTCCTTCATCCATTTTGAGTCTATTTTTGTGTGTGGTGTAAGGAAATGGTCCAATTTCATTTTTCTGCATGTGGCTGTCCAATTTTCCCAGCACCATTTATTGAAGAGGCTGTCTTTTTTCCATTGGACATTCTTTCCTGCTTTGTCGAAGATGAGTTGACCATAGAAACTATTATAAGAACATACTATGAGCAACTCTACGGCAATAAATTTGACAATCTGGAAGAAATGGATGCATTCCTAGAAACATATAAACTACCACAACTGAACCAGGAAGAAATAGAAAGCCTGAACAGACCCATAACCAGTAAGGAGATTGAAACAGTCATTAAAAATCTCCAAACAAACAAAAGCCCAGGGCCAGATGGCTTCCCAGGGGAATTCTACCAAACATTTAAAGAAGAACTAATTCCTATTCTCCTGAAACTGTTCCAAAAAATAGAAATGGAAGGAAAACTTCCAAACTCATTTTATGAGGCCAGCATCACCTTGATCCCAAAACCAGACAAGGATCCCACCAAAAAAGAGAGCTATAGACCGATATCCTTGATGAACACAGATGCGAAAATACTCAACAAAATACTAGCCAATAGGATTCAACAGTACATTAAAAAGATTATTCAACACAACCAAGTGGGATTTATTCCAGGGCTGCAAGGTTGGTTCAACATCCGCCAATCAGTCAATGTGATACAACACATCAATAAAAGAAAGAACAAGAACCATATGATACTTTCAATAGATGCTGAAAAAGCATTTGACAAAGTACAGCATCCCTTCCTGATCAAAACTCTTCAAAGTGTAGGGATAGAGGGCACATACCTCAATATCATCAAAACCATCTATGAAAAACCCACCGCAAATATCATTCTCAATGGAGAAAAACTGAAAGCTTTTCCACTAAGGTCAGGAACACGGCAGGGATGTCCATTATCACCACTGCTATTCAACATAGTACTAGAGGTCCTAGCCTCAGCAATCAGACAACAAAAGGAAATTAAAGGCATCCAAATTGGCAAAGAAGAAGTCAAATTATCACTCTTCGCAGATGATATGATACTATATGTGGAAAACCCAAAAGACTCCACTCCAAAACTGCTAGAACTTATACAGGAATTCAGTAAAGTGTCAGGATATAAAATCAATGCACAGAAATCAGTTGCATTTCTCTACACCAACAGCAAGACAGAAGAAAGAGATATTAAGGAGTCAATCCCATTTACAATTGCATCCAAAACCATAAGATACCTAGGAATAAACCTAACCAAAGAGACACAGAATCTATACTCAGAAAACTATAAAGTACTCATGAAAGAAATTGAGGAAGACACAAAGAAATGGAAAAATGTTCCATGCTCCTGGATTGGAAGAATAAATATTGTGAAAATGTCTATGCTACCTAAAGCAATCTACACATTTAATGCAATTCCTATCAAAGTACCATCCATCTTTTTCAAAGAAATGGAACAAATAATGCTAAAATTTATATGGAACCAGAAAAGACCTCGAATAGCCAAAGGGATATTGAAAAAGAAAGCCAACGTTGGTGGCATCACAATTCCGGACTTCAAGCTCTATTACAAAGCTGTCATCATCAAGACAGCATGGTACTGGCACAAAAACAGACACATAGATCAATGGAACAGAATAGAGAGCCCAGAAATAGACCCTCAAATCTATGGGAATTGCCATGTTCTTAAGTCCCAATGTTAACCAGAGTTCTGGTTGTCCAGTTGCCCCAACCCACGACTCTGCTCTGGAATCCCTATTTTGGTGGGCCACCTGAGGTAAAAAAAAAAAATAAATAAATAAACAAAAAAACCAGAAAGGCCTCCTCCCTTACCACAGAATGACCTCAAACTCTTGGGATCAGGTCAAATCCCCAGAAAAGGAGCCTCATCGATGGCGCATGAGGACACCTCGACATTCCATGGCAATCGGTGACACATTTCCAGAAAAAAAAAAAAAAAAGCATGAGCAAGCACCTCACATTCGCCCTTTGTTCATATCCCGAAGAGTTCTCCTCACGGTCTATAGATCGGGCCGGCCATACCTACATCCCCCAACCTAAGTGGAGTTTGTGTTTTCAGACTTTTGTCCAAATAGCCCTGGACCACACACGCTCCACACTTGGGTCCCTGGAGCCACACCTCAGGACTGTGCTTCCCTTTCAAGGGAATTCTTCCCATTCCATTGGCCACAACCTTGCAAATGAGGAAAAACCTCCAAAGTCACCGAGGCCATCCCAATAGTGTAGGCCGCCCAGGACAAACAGGGGTGATCTCAAACCAGCTGAGCAACTACCTCTACTCAGACAACAGATGTCCCCAGAAAAGAATATTGAACCGGACAGGCCCCTAGGCCCTAATCAGATCCATTGCTTTGGTTTCCAGGCTTCTCTCCTCAGAGGCCTCGTTTCCAATACCAGCATATGGTGGTTTCCTGAGGCACCATTAAGAACAAATCTCGTCTCCCCATGGAAAACTTGCTCATTGGTGCTTTGTCATAACCTCTGGTTAGGAGAATCCTTCAGGGCCCTGGTGCCACTGCCCCATACCAAGGTCTCCATGGACTCAAACCAACATTAAGACCATTCTCAGGAAAGTCCATTTCAACTCAGCCCCCTCTGTTGCTACCCCAAGCCAGCAGATCAAACGTTTCTTGTTGCTAGGAGACAATTGGAATGTGAGGCTGGCTGCCCAGGCATCCATACTTAGAACCCTGTTCTGGAAAAATACATTATAAGACGTCCTGGAGCCATCCAACAAATCTTAATTGTCCCACAGAAGGAATCCTTGCGGTTTGGAGCATCTCACAACTCCAAAAGTGGGAAAACCCCCATGGCCTCATAATGCCCCCCCTTCCTGAAGGGGCCCACATGGACAGAAACTGAAACCTGAGCCAAAGTCTGAAGCTCGACCTGACTTCAGACGCATGAGATCTCAATTCAGCTCTGCAGAGTGTGCCTGCCATGTCCTTGCCCCGAAACCTAAGCCTAGCTTGTTTCTCAGACTTCCGTCCTCACTCTCCTGGCCCACAAGCCCTCCAGTTTGGGAATTCCGATGCCACAATGCAGCACTCTGCCTGTCCTCCAGAAGAAAAACTTTGCCCTATGCTGCTAATAAGAAACCCCAAATGATTTTCTAATGCATGCCACTCGATTGTAAAGCAATTATACAGCCCACCCTGTATTCTAATGCCCTGTCTGGCACAGGCTGAGACAAGACATCCCAAACGACACCCAGACAGCTGGCCCCAACCTGGACACATAGGACCCGCTATGGCTGTAGGTCGTCATCTCTTCCCAACCTCGGTTTTCAGGCTTCAGAACCTAGACCTTTTCTCCAATCACTGCCCAGGGGTGAACGTGATGCAGAAATTAGAATTCCTCCTTCCCCATGGCCAGAAACCTTGTGGTTGGCATGTTGTCCAACGTTCAATGTGGGAAAACCTGCATTGTCCGAAAGGCCACGCCAGGCTTGAGGGCCGCCTAGGGCACAGACATGCATTGTGACCTGCAGCGTGAGTCCCGTATTAAAGTAACGCCTTTCAGTGGCTGGACCAAGATCCTGCATATGGGGCTTGTCATATCCATAGGCCCCCAGGCTTAACAAGAGGGCAAGTATTCCAGTTGTCAGTACCCACTGCTATGCTCTAGAATCCCTCTACTGGGGGGACACATGAAGCAGAAAACAGGACACTTCCCTTCCCACAGAATGACCCCAAACACTTGGCGGCTGGACAAACTACCAGAGAGGGAGACTTCTACGACCCATGAGGCAACTCCTACATTAAACGGCCATTGTGGACAAAACATCCAGAGACAAAAGCCTGAGCGACTGCCTCCCTCTCACCCTTCTTTCATATCCAGAGGAGCTCCCCTCATGGACTGTAGATCAGGCCTGCCGTAACCTCGGCCCCAAACCTGAGCTGAGTTAGGGTTTTTGGATGTCTCTCTGCACAGCCATGGCCCACACAGCCTCCAGGCTGGGGTCTCTGGAGCCACACCACAGAACTGTGCCTGCTCTCTCCTAAGAAACTGCCCATTCCATTGGCCACAACTCTACAAAATAGTAGAAACCTCAAGGTCCCCAAGGACATCCCACTACCACAAGCCCCACTGGATAAATACGGGCATTATGACACAAGCTGAGCAACTACTACCTCCATGCAGACACACAGACAGATATCCGCAGAGACAGAAGATTGAACCAGACAGGCCCCTAGGCCCTATTATGAACTCTTGCTTTGGTGTCCAGGTATCACTCCTCAGAGGCCTGGGTTCGAAGACCAGCATACGGGGCTTTCCTGAGGCACCAGACAGAAGACCTCTCATCTCCACATGGGAAGCTTCCTTGTTGGAGTTGTGTCAAGCCCTTCGGGTTGGAGAATCCTGCCGAGTCCCTTAGCTACTGCCACATTCCAAGGTCTCCATGGCCACCAACCCACATTATGACTCATCCTCAGGAGAGTCCATTTAAACTCAGCCTTCTGGGTAGCTCACCCAAGAGCCCGCAGATTGAGCGTGCCTTGTCTCGACCAGGCAATGGGAAGGTGAGTTGGCGTGTCTCGGCATCCATGCTTAGACCCCTTCTCTCGAGTCTTTCTGTATGGGGCATCAAGGGACCATCCAATAGTACTCGACTGTCCTGAAGAAGGAAACTTTGAAGTTTGGAGCAGCTCACAACTCCCAGCGTAGGGAAACCTCCCTGGCCTCATGACGCCCCCAACCCCTTCAGGAAGGGGCCGTCATGGACACAAACTCCAGCTTGAGGCAACATCTGATACTCGCCCTGACCTCACCTGCAGGAGATCTCGATTCAGCCTCTGCAGAGTGGGCCTGCCATGCTCTTGGCCCCAAAACTCGTGCTAGCTTGTGTTTTCAGACTTCCTTCCTCACAATCCTGGCCACACCCCTCCAGTTTGGCAATTCTGGAGACACAATGCAGCACTCTGCCTGCCCTCCAGAAGAAAAATGTTGCCCTATAGGGCTAACCGGAAATGCCAAATGAGTAACAACCTGCATGCCACGCGACCATACCCCAATTATACAGTCTAGCCTGTGCACTAAAGCCCTGTCTGACACAGCCTGAGGGCAGACCTCCAGTCCAACACCCAGAAAGCTGGCCGTACACAGAGCATATCACACCCACAATGGCTTTAGGCCATCATCTCTACCCAACCTCAGTTTTCACCTTCAGAACCTAGGTCTTATCTCCACTCACTGCTCAGGAGTGAACGTGATGCAAGAATCAGAACTTCTCCTTCGCCTTGGCAAGTAACCTAGTGGTTGGCATGTTGTCCATTGTTCATAGTAGGAGAAAGCAGCATGGACTATGAGGCCCCACCTATCCCTGAGGGCCACAATTTGCACAAACACACATTGTGACCCTCAGCATGAGCCCTATCCTCATGTAAAGCCTCTCAGTGACTGGAACAACAGCCCACATATGGGGCTTGCCAAGCCCCTAGTCCCCCAATCTCAACCAGAGTTCGAGATGTCTAGTCACCCCTACTCAGGGCTCTACTCTGGAATCCCTATTTGGTGGAACACCTGAGGTAAAAAAAAAATACAGAAAGGACTCTTCCCATCCACAGAATGATCCCAACCCCTTGGGATCAGGCCATATCACCAGAGAAAGAATTGTCCATGGCCCTTGAGGACACCGTGACATTCCACGGCCACCGTTGACACAAAATCCAGAGACAAAAGCTTGAGCAAGCGCCACATACTCGCCCTTTGTTCATAGCACGGAAAATTCTTACTGTCTGTAGATCGAGCCTTCATACATACATCCCCAAACCTAAGCTGAGTTTGTGTTTTCAGACTTCTGTCCCCACAGTCCTGGCCCACACACCGTCCAAGCTGGGGACCCTGGAGACACACCTCAGGACTGTGGCTTCCCTCTCCAGGGGAATTCTGCCATTTCCATTGGCCACAACCCTATAGATTAGGAGAATCCTCCAAACTCCCCGAGGCCATCCCAATAGTGTTGGCTGCCCAGGACAAACAGGGATGATCTTTCACAAGTTAGGAAACTACCTTCACTCAGACCCAGAGACAGATATCCCCATAGAATAAGATTGAACTGGACAGGCACTTAGGCTCTAATCAGATCCATTGCTTTTGTTTCCAGGCATCTCTCCTCAGAGGCCTGGTTTCCAATACCAGAATACGGGGGATTACTGAGGCACTCATCAGAAAAATCTCGTCTCCACATAGGAAATGTACTCTTTGGAGCTCTATAAAAAACTCTGTTTAGGAGAATCTTTCAGGGCCCCGGATCAAGCGCCCCATTCCAAGGTCTCCATGGACTTAAACCCACATTATGATCTATTGTCGGGAGAGTCCATGTCAACTCAACCCCCTTGGTTTCTCCCCCAGGGCCTGCAGATCAAACCTGCCTTGTTGCTAGGAGACAACTAGAATGGGAGGCGGGCTGCCCAGGCATCCATCCTTAGAACCCTACTCTGGAGTCGTTCCACATGGGACATCCTAGAGCCATCCAACAGGTCTCAAGTGTCCCACAGAAGGAATCTTTGCAGTCTGGAGCATCTCACAACTCCCATTGTGGGGAAATCTACATGGCCTCTTGAGACGCTCCACTTTATAAAGGGGCCATCATGGACAGAAACTCCAACCTGAGCAAACGTCTGATATTCGCCCTGACTTCAGGTGCATGAGATCTTGATTCAGCTCTGCAGAGTGTGCCTTCTGTGCACTCACCCCCAAAACTAAGCCTAGCTTGTGTTCTCAGACTACCGTCCTCACACCCCTGCCCCAAAAGCCCTACAGATTGGCAATACTGGGGCCATAATGCAGCACACTGCCTGCCCTCCAGAAGAAAAACGTTGCCTTATGGAGCTACCTAGAAACCCGAATAAGGATCAACTGAACGCCACTCGACTGCACCCCAAATATGCAGTCTACCCTGTCTAATGCCTTGTCTGACACAGCATGAGCCCACACCTCCAGACCTACGCTCAACAGCTGGCCGCACACTGAGCTCATTGGACCCATCAGGTCCTTAGGTCTTCATTTCTTCCCAACCTCAGTTTTCGGGTTTCAGAACCTAGACCTAAACTCCAAACACTGTCCAGGGGTGAACGTGATGCAGAAATCACAACTCTTCCTTCGCCATGGCTGGAAACCTTGTGCTTGGCATATTCTCCAACGTTCAGTGTAGAAGAATCTAGCGTGGCCCATGAGGCACTTCCCATGCTTGAGGGCCTTGTTGGGCACAAATAGGCATTGTGACCCTCAGCATGAGCCCTGTCCTCAAGGAAGGCCTCTCAGTGTCTGAATCAAGAGCCCGCCTATTGGACTTGCCATGCCCCTAGGCCCCCAAACTTAAACAGAGGTGGGGATATCCAGTTGTCCCTCCCAAGGACTCTGCTCTGGAATCCCTCTTTTATTGGGACACTTGAGGTACATAAAATAAAATATAAAATAAAATAAAATAAAAAAACAGAAAAGACTCCCCCCATCCCACAGAATGTACCCAAACTCTTGGGATCGGGTCAAATCCTCAGAGAAGGAAAGCCATCCACAACCCATGAGGCCACGCCAGCATTCCACCCACATTGTTGACACAAATCCGGAGACAAAACCTGAGCAAGCACCTCAAACTCACCCTTTTTCATATCCCTAAGTGTTATCACAGTCTGTAGATTGGGCGTGCCATACCTATGTCCCCAATCCTAAGCAGAGTTTGTGTTTTCAGACTTTTGTCCCCACAGGCCTGGCCCACACAGCCTCAAGGCTGGGCCCCTAGAGCCAAACTCAGAACTGTGCCTGCCCTCTCCAGGGGATTTCAGCCCATTCCATTGGCCACAACCCTATAGATTAGGAGAAACTCCAAAGTCCCGAAGCCATCCCAATATTATAGGCTGCCCAGGACAAACAGGGGCGATCTGACACAAGCTGAGCAACTACATCCCCTCAGATCCTTAGACACGTATCCTCAGGAAAGAGATTGAACCGGACAGGCACCTATGCCCTAATCATCTCGATTGCTTTTGTTTCCAGTCATCTCTCCTCAGAGGCCTGGTTTCCAATACCAGCATATGGGAGATTCCTTAGGCACTCATCAAAACAATTCTCTTCTATACATAGGAAACGTACTCTTTAGAGCCCATCAAAACCTCCGGTTATGAACATCCCTCAAGGCCCCGGATCAAGCACCCCATTCCAAGGTCTACATGGACACAAATGCACATTATGACCCATCCTCAACTCACCCATTTCAACACACCCGCCTCGGTTGCTCCCCTAGATCCAGCAGATCGAACTTGCCTTGGCGCTATGAGACACCTGGAATGGGAGGCAGGCTGCCCAGGCATCCATCCTTAGAACCCTGCTCTGGATAACTTCCTTATGGGATGTCCTGGAGCCATCCAACAGGTCTCGACTGTCCCACAGAAGGAATCATTGCGGTTTGGAGCATCTCACAATTCCCACCGTGGGAAAACCTCCATGTCCTCGTGACACCGTCCCCTTCATGAAGGGGCCGTCATGGACAGAAACTCCGACGTAAGCCAACGTCTGATCCTAGCTCTGTCTTCAGGCATACGGGATCTCGAATCATCTCTGCAGAGGGTGCCTGCCGTCCCCTCACCCCGAAATCTAAGTCTGGCTCTTGTTCTCAGAATTTTTTCCTCACACTCCTGGCCCACAAGCCTTCCAGTTTGGGAATTCTGGAGCCACTATGTGGCACTGTGTCTTCCCTCCAGAAGAAAAACTTTGCCCTCTGGGGCTACCCAGTAACCACAAATGAGTACCATCCTGCACGAAACTCGACTGCACCCCAATGATACAGTCTAGCCAGGGCAATAATTCCCTGTCTGCCACAGCCTGAGCCTGCACCTCCCAACCCACACTCAACAGCTGGCCGAACACTGAGCACATCGGACACACCATGGCCTTAGGGCTTCATCTCTTCCCAACCTCAGTTTTCAGGCTTCAGAACCTAGACCTTAAATCCAATCACAGTCCAGGAGTGAAAGTGTTGCAGAAATTAGAACTCCATCTTCCCCATGGCCAGAAAACTTGTGGTTGCCATATTGTGCAACGTTCAGTGTAGGAGAAACCAGCATGGTACATTAGGCCACGTCTTGACATGAGGGGCTCCTTGGGCACAAAAACACATTGTGAAACTCAGTGTGAGACCTATCCTCAAGGAAGGCCTCTCAGTGTCTGGACCAAGAGCCCACATATGGGAATTGCCATGTTCTTTTTTATTTTTTTTTTATTTTTTTTTTTAAATTTATTTTTTATTTTCAGCATAACAGTATTCATTATTTTTCACCACACCCAGTGCTCCATGCAATTCGTGCCCTTTATAATACCCACCACCTAGTACCCCAACCTTCCACCCCCCACCCCTTCAAAACCCTCAGATTGTTTTTCAGAGTCCATAGTCTCTCATGGTTCACCTCCCCTTCCAATTTCCCCCAACTTCCTTCTCCTCTCTAACTCCCCATGTCCTCCATGCTATTTGTTATGCTCCACAAATAAGTGAAACCATATGATAATTGACTCTCTCTGCTTGACTTATTTCACTCAGCATAATAATCTCTTCCAGTCCTGTCCATGTTGCTACAAAAGTTGGGTATTTTTTTTTTATAAACATATATTTTTATCCCCAGGGGTACAGGTCTGTGAATCACCAGGTTTACACACTTCACAGCACTCACCAAAGTACATACCCTCCCCAATGTCCATAATCCCACCCCTTTCTCCCAAACCCCCTCCCCCCAGCAACCCTCAGTTTGTTTTGTGAGATTAAGAGTCACTTATGGTTTGTCTCCCTCCCAATCCCATCTTGTTTCATTTATTCTTCTCCTACCCACTTAAGCCTCAATGTTGCATCACCACTTCCTCATATCAGGGAGATCATATGATAGTTGTCTTTCTCTGCTTGACTTATTTCGCTAAGCATGATACGCTCTAGTTCCATCCATGTTGTCGCAAATGGCAAGATTTCATTTCTTTTGATGGCTGCATAGTATTCCATTGTGTATATATACCACATCTTCTTGATCCATTCATCTGTGGATGGACATCTAGGTTCTTTCCATAGTTTGGCTATTGTGGACATTGCTGCTATAAACATTCGGGTGCATGTGCCCCTTTGGATCACTACATTTGTATCTTTAGGGTAAATACCCAATAGTGCAATTGCTGGGTCATAGGGCAGTTCTATTTTCAACATTCTGAGGAACCTCCATGCTGTTTTCCAGAGTGGCTGCACCAGCTTGCATTCCCACCAACAGTGTAGGAGGGTTCCCCTTTCTCCACATCCTCGCCAGCATCTGTCATTTCCTGACTTGTTGATTTTAGCCATTCTGACTGGTGTGAGGTGATATCTCATTGTGGTTTTGATTTGTATTTCCCTGATGCCGAGTGATATGGAGCACTTTTTCATGTGTCTGTTGGCCATCTGGATGTCTTCTTTGCAGAAATGTCTGTTCATGTCCTCTGCCCATTTCTTGATTGGATTATTTGTTCTTTGGGTGTTGAGTTTGCTAAGTTCTTTATAGATTCTGGACACTAGTCCTTTATCTGATATGTCGTTTGCAAATATCTTCTCCCATTCTGTCAGTTGTCTTTTGATTTTGTTAACTGTTTCCTTTGCTGTGCAAAAGCTTTTGATCTTGATGAAATCCCAATAGTTCATTTTTGCCCTTGCTTCCCTTGCCTTTTGCGTTGTTCCTAGGAAGATGTTGCTGCGGCAGAGGTCGAAGAGGTTGCTGCCTGTGTTCTCCTCAAGGATTTTGATGGATTCCTTTCGCACATTGAGGTCCTTCATCCATTTTGAGTCTATTTTTGTGTGTGGTGTAAGGAAATGGTCCAATTTCATTTTTCTGCATGTGGCTGTCCAATTTTCCCAGCACCATTTATTGAAGAGGCTGTCTTTTTTCCATTGGACATTCTTTCCTGCTTTGTCGAAGATGAGTTAACCATAGAAACTATTATAAGAACATACTATGAGCAACTCTACGGCAATAAATTTGACAATCTGGAAGAAATGGATGCATTCCTAGAAACATATAAACTACCACAACTGAACCAGGAAGAAATAGAAAGCCTGAACAGACCCATAACCAGTAAGGAGATTGAAACAGTCATTAAAAATCTCCAAACAAACAAAAGCCCAGGGCCAGATGGCTTCCCAGGGGAATTCTACCAAACATTTAAAGAAGAACTAATTCCTATTCTCCTGAAACTGTTCCAAAAAATAGAAATGGAAGGAAAACTTCCAAACTCATTTTATGAGGCCAGCATCACCTTGATCCCAAAACCAGACAAGGATCCCACCAAAAAAGAGAGCTATAGACCGATATCCTTGATGAACACAGATGCGAAAATACTCAACAAAATACTAGCCAATAGGATTCAACAGTACATTAAAAAGATTATTCAACACAACCAAGTGGGATTTATTCCAGGGCTGCAAGGTTGGTTCAACATCCGCCAATCAGTCAATGTGATACAACACATCAATAAAAGAAAGAACAAGAACCATATGATACTTTCAATAGATGCTGAAAAAGCATTTGACAAAGTACAGCATCCCTTCCTGATCAAAACTCTTCAAAGTGTAGGGATAGAGGGCACATACCTCAATATCATCAAAACCATCTATGAAAAACCCACCGCAAATATCATTCTCAATGGAGAAAAACTGAAAGCTTTTCCACTAAGGTCAGGAACACGGCAGGGATGTCCATTATCACCACTGCTATTCAACATAGTACTAGAGGTCCTAGCCTCAGCAATCAGACAACAAAAGGAAATTAAAGGCATCCAAATTGGCAAAGAAGAAGTCAAATTATCACTCTTCGCAGATGATATGATACTATATGTGGAAAACCCAAAAGACTCCACTCCAAAACTGCTAGAACTTATACAGGAATTCAGTAAAGTGTCAGGATATAAAATCAATGCACAGAAATCAGTTGCATTTCTCTACACCAACAGCAAGACAGAAGAAAGAGATATTAAGGAGTCAATCCCATTTACAATTGCATCCAAAACCATAAGATACCTAGGAATAAACCTAACCAAAGAGACACAGAATCTATACTCAGAAAACTATAAAGTACTCATGAAAGAAATTGAGGAAGACACAAAGAAATGGAAAAATGTTCCATGCTCCTGGATTGGAAGAATAAATATTGTGAAAATGTCTATGCTACCTAAAGCAATCTACACATTTAATGCAATTCCTATCAAAGTACCATCCATCTTTTTCAAAGAAATGGAACAAATAATGCTAAAATTTATATGGAACCAGAAAAGACCTCGAATAGCCAAAGGGATATTGAAAAAGAAAGCCAACGTTGGTGGCATCACAATTCCGGACTTCAAGCTCTATTACAAAGCTGTCATCATCAAGACAGCATGGTACTGGCACAAAAACAGACACATAGATCAATGGAACAGAATAGAGAGCCCAGAAATAGACCCTCAAATCTATGGGAATTGCCATGTTCTTAAGTCCCAATGTTAACCAGAGTTCTGGTTGTCCAGTTGCCCCAACCCACGACTCTGCTCTGGAATCCCTATTTTGGTGGGCCACCTGAGGTAAAAAAAAAATAAATAAATAAACAAAAAAACCAGAAAGGCCTCCTCCCTTACCACAGAATGACCTCAAACTCTTGGGATCAGGTCAAATCCCCAGAAAAGGAGCCTCATCGATGGCGCATGAGGACACCTCGACATTCCATGGCAATCGGTGACACATTTCCAGAAAAAAAAAAAAAAAGCATGAGCAAGCACCTCACATTCGCCCTTTGTTCATATCCCGAAGAGTTCTCCTCACGGTCTATAGATCGGGCCGGCCATACCTACATCCCCCAACCTAAGTGGAGTTTGTGTTTTCAGACTTTTGTCCAAATAGCCCTGGACCACACACGCTCCACACTTGGGTCCCTGGAGCCACACCTCAGGACTGTGCTTCCCTTTCAAGGGAATTCTTCCCATTCCATTGGCCACAACCTTGCAAATGAGGAAAAACCTCCAAAGTCACCGAGGCCATCCCAATAGTGTAGGCCGCCCAGGACAAACAGGGGTGATCTCAAACCAGCTGAGCAACTACCTCTACTCAGACAACAGATGTCCCCAGAAAAGAATATTGAACCGGACAGGCCCCTAGGCCCTAATCAGATCCATTGCTTTGGTTTCCAGGCATCTCTCCTCAGAGGCCTCGTTTCCAATACCAGCATATGGTGGTTTCCTGAGGCACCATTAAGAACAAATCTCGTCTCCCCATGGAAAACTTGCTCATTGGAGCTTTGTCATAACCTCTGGTTAGGAGAATCCTTCAGGGCCCTGGTGCCACTGCCCCATACCAAGGTCTCCATGGACTCAAACCAACATTAAGACCATTCTCAGGAAAGTCCATTTCAACTCAGCCCCCTCTGTTGCTACCCCAAGCCAGCAGATCAAACGTTTCTTGTTGCTAGGAGACAATTGGAATGTGAGGCTGGCTGCCCAGGCATCCATACTTAGAACCCTGTTCTGGAAAAATACCTTATAAGACGTCCTGGAGCCATCCAACAAATCTTAATTGTCCCACAGAAGGAATCCTTGCGGTTTGGAGCATCTCACAACTCCAAAAGTGGGAAAACCCCCATGGCCTCATAATGCCCCCCCTTCCTGAAGGGGCCCACATGGACAGAAACTGAAACCTGAGCCAAAGTCTGAAGCTCGACCTGACTTCAGACGCATGAGATCTCAATTCAGCTCTGCAGAGTGTGCCTGCCATGTCCTTGCCCCGAAACCTAAGCCTAGCTTGTGTTCTCAGACTTCCGTCCTCACTCTCCTGGCCCACAAGCCCTCCAGTTTGGGAATTCCGATGCCACAATGCAGCACTCTGCCTGTCCTCCAGAAGAAAAACTTTGCCCTATGCTGCTAATAAGAAACCCCAAATGATTTTCTAATGCATGCCACTCGATTGTAAAGCAATTATACAGCCCACCCTGTATTCTAATGCCCTGTCTGGCACAGGCTGAGACAAGACATCCCAAACGACACCCAGACAGCTGGCCCCAACCTGGACACATAGGACCCGCTATGGCTGTAGGTCGTCATCTCTTCCCAACCTCGGTTTTCAGGCTTCAGAACCTAGACCTTTTCTCCAATCACTGCCCAGGGGTGAACGTGATGCAGAAATTAGAATTCCTCCTTCCCCATGGCCAGAAACCTTGTGGTTGGCATGTTGTCCAACGTTCAATGTGGGAAAACCTGCATTGTCCGAAAGGCCACGCCAGGCTTGAGGGCCGCCTAGGGCACAGACATGCATTGTGACCTGCAGCGTGAGTCCCGTATTAAAGTAACGCCTTTCAGTGGCTGGACCAAGATCCTGCATATGGGGCTTGTCATATCCATAGGCCCCCAGGCTTAACAAGAGGGCAAGTATTCCAGTTGTCAGTACCCACTGCTATGCTCTAGAATCCCTCTACTGGGGGGACACATGAAGCAGAAAACAGGACACTTCCCTTCCCACAGAATGACCCCAAACACTTGGCGGCTGGACAATCTACCAGAGAGGGAGACTTCTACGACCCATGAGGCAACTCCTACATTAAACGGCCATTGTGGACAAAACATCCAGAGACAAAAGCCTGAGCGACTGCCTCCCTCTCACCCTTCTTTCATATCCAGAGGAGCTCCCCTCATGGACTGTAGATCAGGCCTGCCGTAACCTCGGCCCCAAACCTGAGCTGAGTTAGGGTTTTTGGATGTCTCTCTGCACAGCCATGGCCCACACAGCCTCCAGGCTGGGGTCTCTGGAGCCACACCACAGAACTGTGCCTGCTCTCTCCTAAGAAACTGCCCATTCCATTGGCCACAACTCTACAAAATAGTAGAAACCTCAAGGTCCCCAAGGACATCCCACTACCGCAAGCCCCACTGGATAAATACGGGCATTATGACACAAGCTGAGCAACTACTACCTCCATGCAGACACACAGACAGATATCCGCAGAGACAGAAGATTGAACCAGACAGGCCCCTAGGCCCTATTATGAACTCTTGCTTTGGTGTCCAGGTATCACTCCTCAGAGGCCTGGGTTCGAAGACCAGCATACGGGGCTTTCCTGAGGCACCAGACAGAAGACCTCTCATCTCCACATGGGAAGCTTCCTTGTTGGAGTTGTGTCAAGCCCTTCGGGTTGGAGAATCCTGCCGAGTCCCTTAGCTACTGCCACATTCCAAGGTCTCCATGGCCACCAACCCACATTATGACTCATCCTCAGGAGAGTCCATTTAAACTCAGCCTTCTGGGTAGCTCACCCAAGAGCCCGCAGATTGAGCGTGCCTTGTCTCGACCAGGCAATGGGAAGGTGAGTTGGCGTGTCTCGGCATCCATGCTTAGACCCCTTCTCTTGAGTCTTTCTGTATGGGGCATCAAGGGACCATCCAATAGTACTCGACTGTCCTGAAGAAGGAAACTTTGAAGTTTGGAGCAGCTCACAACTCCCAGCGTAGGGAAACCTCCCTGGCCTCATGACGCCCCCAACCCCTTCAGGAAGGGGCCGTCATGGACACAAACTCCAGCTTGAGGCAACATCTGATACTCGCCCTGACCTCACCTGCAGGAGATCTCGATTCAGCCTCTGCAGAGTGGGCCTGCCATGCTCTTGGCCCCAAAACTCGTGCTAGCTTGTGTTTTCAGACTTCCTTCCTCACAATCCTGGCCACACCCCTCCAGTTTGGCAATTCTGGAGACACAATGCAGCACTCTGCCTGCCCTCCAGAAGAAAAATGTTGCCCTATAGGGCTAACCGGAAATGCCAAATGAGTAACAACCTGCATGCCACGCGACCATACCCCAATTATACAGTCTAGCCTGTGCACTAAAGCCCTGTCTGACACAGCCTGAGGGCAGACCTCCAGTCCAACACCCAGAAAGCTGGCCGTACACAGAGCATATCACACCCACAATGGCTTTAGGCCATCATCTCTACCCAACCTCAGTTTTCACCTTCAGAACCTAGGTCTTATCTCCACTCACTGCTCAGGAGTGAACGTGATGCAAGAATCAGAACTTCTCCTTCGCCTTGGCAAGTAACCTAGTGGTTCGCATGTTGTCCATTGTTCATAGTAGGAGAAAGCAGCATGGACTATGAGGCCCCACCTATCCCTGAGGGCCACAATTTGCACAAACACACATTGTGACCCTCAGCATGAGCCCTATCCTCATGTAAAGCCTCTCAGTGACTGGAACAACAGCCCACATATGGGGCTTGCCAAGCCCCTAGTCCCCCAATCTCAACCAGAGTTCGAGATGTCTAGTCACCCCTACTCAGGGCTCTACTCTGGAATCCCTATTTGGTGGAACACCTGAGGTAAAAAAAAAAAATACAGAAAGGACTCTTCCCATCCACAGAATGATCCCAACCCCTTGGGATCAGGCCATATCACCAGAGAAAGAATTGTCCATGGCCCTTGAGGACACCGTGACATTCCACGGCCACCGTTGACACAAAATCCAGAGACAAAAGCTTGAGCAAGCGCCACATACTCGCCCTTTGTTCATAGCACGGAAAATTCTTACTGTCTGTAGATCGAGCCTTCATACATACATCCCCAAACCTAAGCTGAGTTTGTGTTTTCAGACTTCTGTCCCCACAGTCCTGGCCCACACACCGTCCAAGCTGGGGACCCTGGAGACACACCTCAGGACTGTGGCTTCCCTCTCCAGGGGAATTCTGCCATTTCCATTGGCCACAACTCTATAGATTAGGAGAATCCTCCAAACTCCCCGAGGCCATCCCAATAGTGTTGGCTGCCCAGGACAAACACGGATGATCTTTCACAAGTTAGGAAACTACCTCCACTCAGACCCAGAGACAGATATCCCCATAGAATAAGATTGAACTGGACAGGCACTTAGGCTCAAATCAGATCCATTGCTTTTGTTTCCAGGCATCTCTCCTCAGAGGCCTGGTTTCCAATACCAGAATACGGGGGATTACTGAGGCACTCATCAGAAAAATCTCGTCTCCACATAGGAAATGTACTCTTTGGAGCTCTATAAAAACCTCTGTTTAGGAGAATCTTTCAGGGCCCCGGATCAAGCGCCCCATTCCAAGGTCTCCATGGACTTAAACCCACATTATGATCTATTGTCGGGAGAGTCCATGTCAACACAACCCCCTTGGTTTCTCCCCCAGGGCCTGCAGATCAAACCTGCCTTGTTGCTAGGAGACAACTAGAATGGGAGGCGGGCTGCCCAGGCATCCATCCTTAGAACCCTACTCTGGAGTCGTTCCACATGGGACATCCTAGAGCCATCCAACAGGTCTCAAGTGTCCCACAGAAGGAATCTTTGCAGTCTGGAGCATCTCACAACTCCCATTGTGGGAAAATCTACATGGCCTCTTGAGACGCTCCACTTTATAAAGGGGCCATCATGGACAGAAACTCCAACCTGAGCAAACGTCTGATATTCGCCCTGACTTCAGGTGCATGAGATCTTGATTCAGCTCTGCAGAGTGTGCCTTCTGTGCACTCACCCCCAAAACTAAGCCTAGCTTGTGTTCTCAGACTACCGTCCTTACACCCCTGCCCCAAAAGCCCTACAGATTGGCAATACTGGGGCCATAATGCAGCACACTGCCTGCCCTCCAGAAGAAAAACGTTGCCTTATGGAGCTACCTAGAAACCCGAATAAGGATCAACTGAACGCCACTCGACTGCACCCCAAATATGCAGTCTACCCTGTCTAATGCCTTGTCTGACACAGCATGAGCCCACACCTCCAGACCTACGCTCAACAGCTGGCCGCACACTGAGCTCATTGGACCCATCAGGTCCTTAGGTCTTCATCCCTTCCCAACCTCAGTTTTCGGGTTTCAGAACCTAGACCTAAACTCCAAACACTGTCCAGGGGTGAACGTGATGCAGAAATCACAACTCTTCCTTCGCCATGGCTGGAAACCTTGTGGTTGGCATATTCTCCAACGTTCAGTGTAGAAGAATCTAGCGTGGCCCATGAGGCACTTCCCATGCTTGAGGGCCTTGTTGGGCACAAATAGGCATTGTGACCCTCAGCATGAGCCCTGTCCTCAAGGAAGGCCTCTCAGTGTCTGAATCAAGAGCCCGCCTATTGGACTTGCCATGCCCCTAGGCCCCCAAACTTAAACAGAGGTGGGGATATCCAGTTGTCCCTCCCAAGGACTCTGCTCTGGAATCCCTCTTTTATTGGGACACTTGAGGTACATAAAATAAAATATAAAATAAAATAAAATAAAAAAACAGAAAAGACTCCCCCCATCCCACAGAATGTACCCAAACTCTTGGGATCGGGTCAAATCCTCAGAGAAGGAAAGCCATCCACAACCCATGAGGCCACGCCAGCATTCCACCCACATTGTTGACACAAATCCAGAGACAAAACCTGAGCAAGCACCTCAAACTCACCCTTTTTCATATCCCTAAGTGTTATCACAGTCTGTAGATTGGGCGTGCCATACCTATGTCCCCAATCCTAAGCAGAGTTTGTGTTTTCAGACTTTTGTCCCCACAGGCCTGGCCCACACAGCCTCAAGGCTGGGCCCCTAGAGCCAAACTCAGAACTGTGCCTGCCCTCTCCAGGGGATTTCTGCCCATTCCATTGGCCACAACCCTATAGATTAGGAGAAACTCCAAAGTCCCGAAGCCATCCCAATATTATAGGCTGCCCAGGACAAACAGGGGCGATCTGACACAAGCTGAGCAACTACATCCCCTCAGATCCTTAGACACGTATCCTCAGGAAAGAGATTGAACCGGACAGGCACCTATGCCCTAATCATCTCGATTGCTTTTGTTTCCAGTCATCTCTCCTCAGAGGCCTGGTTTCCAATACCAGCATATGGGAGATTCCTTAGGCACTCATCAAAACAATTCTCTTCTATACATAGGAAACGTACTCTTTAGAGCCCATCAAAACCTCCGGTTATGAACATCCCTCAAGGCCCCGGATCAAGCACCCCATTCCAAGGTCTACATGGACACAAATGCACATTATGACCCATCCTCAACTCACCCATTTCAACACACCCGCCTCGGTTGCTCCCCTAGATCCAGCAGATTGAACTTGCCTTGGCGCTATGAGACACCTGGAATGGGAGGCAGGCTGCCCAGGCATCCATCCTTAGAACCCTGCTCTGAATAACTTCCTTATGGGATGTCCTGGAGCCATCCAACAGGTCTCGACTGTCCCACAGAAGGAATCATTGCGGTTTGGAGCATCTCACAATTCCCATCGTGGGAAAACCTCCATGTCCTCGTGACACCGTCCCCTTCATAAAGGGGCCGTCATGGACAGAAACTCCGACGTAAGCCAACGTCTGATCCTAGCTCTGTCTTCAGGCATACGGGATCTCGAATCATCTCTGCAGAGGGTGCCTGCCGTCCCCTCACCCCGAAATCTAAGTCTGGCTCTTGTTCTCAGAATTTTTTCCTCACACTCCTGGCCCACAAGCCTTCCAGTTTGGGAATTCTGGAGCCACTATGTGGCACTGTGTCTTCCCTCCAGAAGAAAAACGTTGCCCTCTGGGGCTACCCAGTAACCACAAATGAGTACCATCCTGCACGAAACTCGACTGCACCCCAATGATACAGTCTAGCCAGGGCACTAATTCCCTGTCTGCCACAGCCTGAGCCTGCTCCTCCCTACCCACACTCAACAGCTGGCCGAACACTGAGCACATCAGCCACACCATGGCCTTAGGTCTTCATCTCTTCCCAACCTCAGATTTCAGGCTTCAGAACCTAGACCTTAAATCCAATCACAGTCCAGGAGTGAAAGTGTTGCAGAAATTAGAACTCCATCTTCCCCATGGCCAGAAAACTTGTGGTTGCCATATTGTGCAACGTTCAGTGTAGGAGAAACCAGCATGGTACATTAGGCCACGTCCTGACATGAGGGGCTCCTTGGGCACAAAAACACATTGTGAAACTCAGTGTGAGACCTATCCTCAAGGAAGGTCTCTCAGTGTCTGGACCAAGAGCCCACATATGGGGATTGCCATGTTCTTAAGTCCCAATGTTAACCAGAGGTCTGGTTGTCCAGTTGCCCCAACCCACGACTCTGCTCTGGAATCCCTATTTTGGTGGGCCACCTGAGGTAAAAAAAAAATAAATAAATAAACAAAAAAACCAGAAAGGCCTCCTCCCTTACCACAGAATGACCTCAAACTCTTGGGATCAGGTCAAATCCCCAGAAAAGGAGCCTCATCGATGGCGCATGAGGACACCTCGACATTCCATGGCAATCGGTGACACATTTCCAGAAAAAAAAAAAAAAAAAGCATGAGCAAGCACCTCACATTCGCCCTTTGTTCATATCCCGAAGAGTTCTCCTCACGGTCTATAGATCGGGCCGGCCATACCTACATCCCCCAACCTAAGTGGAGTTTGTGTTTTCAGACTTTTGTCCAAATAGCCCTGGACCACACACGCTCCACACTTGGGTCCCTGGAGCCACACCTCAGGACTGTGCTTCCCTTTCAAGGGAATTCTTCCCATTCCATTGGCCACAACCTTGCAAATGAGGAAAAACCTCCAAAGTCACCGAGGCCATCCCAATAGTGTAGGCCGCCCAGGACAAACAGGGGTGATCTCAAACCAGCTGAGCAACTACCTCTACTCAGACAACAGATGTCCCCAGAAAAGAATATTGAACCGGACAGGCCCCTAGGCCCTAATCAGATCCATTGCTTTGGTTTCCAGGCATCTCTCCTCAGAGGCCTCGTTTCCAATACCAGCATATGGTGGTTTCCTGAGGCACCATTAAGAACAAATCTCGTCTCCCCATGGAAAACTTGCTCATTGGAGCTTTGTCATAACCTCTGGTTAGGAGAATCCTTCAGGGCCCTGGTGCCACTGCCCCATACCAAGGTCTCCATGGACTCAAACCAACATTAAGACCATTCTCAGGAAAGTCCATTTCAACTCAGCCCCCTCTGTTGCTACCCCAAGCCAGCAGATCAAACGTTTCTTGTTGCTAGGAGACAATTGGAATGTGAGGCTGGCTGCCCAGGCATCCATACTTAGAACCCTGTTCTGGAAAAATACATTATAAGACGTCCTGGAGCCATCCAACAAATCTTAATTGTCCCACAGAAGGAATCCTTGCGGTTTGGAGCATCTCACAACTCCAAAAGTGGGAAAACCCCCATGGCCTCATAATGCCCCCCCTTCCTGAAGGGGCCCACATGGACAGAAACTGAAACCTGAGCCAAAGTCTGAAGCTCGACCTGACTTCAGACGCATGAGATCTCAATTCAGCTCTGCAGAGTGTGCCTGCCATGTCCTTGCCCCGAAACCTAAGCCTAGCTTGTGTTCTCAGACTTCCGTCCTCACTCTCCTGGCCCACAAGCCCTCCAGTTTGGGAATTCCGATGCCACAATGCAGCACTCTGCCTGTCCTCCAGAAGAAAAACTTTGCCCTATGCTGCTAATAAGAAACCCCAAATGATTTTCTAATGCATGCCACTCGATTGTAAAGCAATTATACAGCCCACCCTGTATTCTAATGCCCTGTCTGGCACAGGCTGAGACAAGACATCCCAAACGACACCCAGACAGCTGGCCCCAACCTGGACACATAGGACCCGCTATGGCTGTAGGTCGTCATCTCTTCCCAACCTCGGTTTTCAGGCTTCAGAACCTAGACCTTTTCTCCAATCACTGCCCAGGGGTGAACGTGATGCAGAAATTAGAATTCCTCCTTCCCCATGGCCAGAAACCTTGTGGTTGGCATGTTGTCCAACGTTCAATGTGGGAAAACCTGCATTGTCCGAAAGGCCACGCCAGGCTTGAGGGCCGCCTAGGGCACAGACATGCATTGTGACCTGCAGCGTGAGTCCCGTATTAAAGTAACGCCTTTCAGTGGCTGGACCAAGATCCTGCATATGGGGCTTGTCATATCCATAGGCCCCCAGGCTTAACAAGAGGGCAAGTATTCCAGTTGTCAGTACCCACTGCTATGCTCTAGAATCCCTCTACTGGGGGGACACATGAAGCAGAAAACAGGACACTTCCCTTCCCACAGAATGACCCCAAACACTTGGCGGCTGGACAATCTACCAGAGAGGGAGACTTCTACGACCCATGAGGCAACTCCTACATTAAACGGCCATTGTGGACAAAACATCCAGAGACAAAAGCCTGAGCGACTGCCTCCCTCTCACCCTTCTTTCATATCCAGAGGAGCTCCCCTCATGGACTGTAGATCAGGCCTGCCGTAACCTCGGCCCCAAACCTGAGCTGAGTTAGGGTTTTTGGATGTCTCTCTGCACAGCCATGGCCCACACAGCCTCCAGGCTGGGGTCTCTGGAGCCACACCACAGAACTGTGCCTGCTCTCTCCTAAGAAACTGCCCATTCCATTGGCCACAACTCTACAAAATAGTAGAAACCTCAAGGTCCCCAAGGACATCCCACTACCGCAAGCCCCACTGGATAAATACGGGCATTATGACACAAGCTGAGCAACTACTACCTCCATGCAGACACACAGACAGATATCCGCAGAGACAGAAGATTGAACCAGACAGGCCCCTAGGCCCTATTATGAACTCTTGCTTTGGTGTCCAGGTATCACTCCTCAGAGGCCTGGGTTCGAAGACCAGCATACGGGGCTTTCCTGAGGCACCAGACAGAAGACCTCTCATCTCCACATGGGAAGCTTCCTTGTTGGAGTTGTGTCAAGCCCTTCGGGTTGGAGAATCCTGCCGAGTCCCTTAGCTACTGCCACATTCCAAGGTCTCCATGGCCACCAACCCACATTATGACTCATCCTCAGGAGAGTCCATTTAAACTCAGCCTTCTGGGTAGCTCACCCAAGAGCCCGCAGATTGAGCGTGCCTTGTCTCGACCAGGCAATGGGAAGGTGAGTTGGCGTGTCTCGGCATCCATGCTTAGACCCCTTCTCTTGAGTCTTTCTGTATGGGGCATCAAGGGACCATCCAATAGTACTCGACTGTCCTGAAGAAGGAAACTTTGAAGTTTGGAGCAGCTCACAACTCCCAGCGTAGGGAAACCTCCCTGGCCTCATGACGCCCCCAACCCCTTCAGGAAGGGGCCGTCATGGACACAAACTCCAGCTTGAGGCAACATCTGATACTCGCCCTGACCTCACCTGCAGGAGATCTCGATTCAGCCTCTGCAGAGTGGGCCTGCCATGCTCTTGGCCCCAAAACTCGTGCTAGCTTGTGTTTTCAGACTTCCTTCCTCACAATCCTGGCCACACCCCTCCAGTTTGGCAATTCTGGAGACACAATGCAGCACTCTGCCTGCCCTCCAGAAGAAAAATGTTGCCCTATAGGGCTAACCGGAAATGCCAAATGAGTAACAACCTGCATGCCACGCGACCATACCCCAATTATACAGTCTAGCCTGTGCACTAAAGCCCTGTCTGACACAGCCTGAGGGCAGACCTCCAGTCCAACACCCAGAAAGCTGGCCGTACACAGAGCATATCACACCCACAATGGCTTTAGGCCATCATCTCTACCCAACCTCAGTTTTCACCTTCAGAACCTAGGTCTTATCTCCACTCACTGCTCAGGAGTGAACGTGATGCAAGAATCAGAACTTCTCCTTCGCCTTGGCAAGTAACCTAGTGGTTCGCATGTTGTCCATTGTTCATAGTAGGAGAAAGCAGCATGGACTATGAGGCCCCACCTATCCCTGAGGGCCACAATTTGCACAAACACACATTGTGACCCTCAGCATGAGCCCTATCCTCATGTAAAGCCTCTCAGTGACTGGAACAACAGCCCACATATGGGGCTTGCCAAGCCCCTAGTCCCCCAATCTCAACCAGAGTTCGAGATGTCTAGTCACCCCTACTCAGGGCTCTACTCTGGAATCCCTATTTGGTGGAACACCTGAGGTAAAAAAAAAAAATACAGAAAGGACTCTTCCCATCCACAGAATGATCCCAACCCCTTGGGATCAGGCCATATCACCAGAGAAAGAATTGTCCATGGCCCTTGAGGACACCGTGACATTCCACGGCCACCGTTGACACAAAATCCAGAGACAAAAGCTTGAGCAAGCGCCACATACTCGCCCTTTGTTCATAGCACGGAAAATTCTTACTGTCTGTAGATCGAGCCTTCATACATACATCCCCAAACCTAAGCTGAGTTTGTGTTTTCAGACTTCTGTCCCCACAGTCCTGGCCCACACACCGTCCAAGCTGGGGACCCTGGAGACACACCTCAGGACTGTGGCTTCCCTCTCCAGGGGAATTCTGCCATTTCCATTGGCCACAACTCTATAGATTAGGAGAATCCTCCAAACTCCCCGAGGCCATCCCAATAGTGTTGGCTGCCCAGGACAAACACGGATGATCTTTCACAAGTTAGGAAACTACCTCCACTTAGACCCAGAGACAGATATCCCCATAGAATAAGATTGAACTGGACAGGCACTTAGGCTCAAATCAGATCCATTGCTTTTGTTTCCAGGCATCTCTCCTCAGAGGCCTGGTTTCCAATACCAGAATACGGGGGATTACTGAGGCACTCATCAGAAAAATCTCGTCTCCACATAGGAAATGTACTCTTTGGAGCTCTATAAAAACCTCTGTTTAGGAGAATCTTTCAGGGCCCCGGATCAAGCGCCCCATTCCAAGGTCTCCATGGACTTAAACCCACATTATGATCTATTGTCGGGAGAGTCCATGTCAACTCAACCCCCTTGGTTTCTCCCCCAGGGCCTGCAGATCAAACCTGCCTTGTTGCTAGGAGACAACTAGAATGGGAGGCGGGCTGCCCAGGCATCCATCCTTAGAACCCTACTCTGGAGTCGTTCCACATGGGACATCCTAGAGCCATCCAACAGGTCTCAAGTGTCCCACAGAAGGAATCTTTGCAGTCTGGAGCATCTCACAACTCCCATTGTGGGAAAATCTACATGGCCTCTTGAGACGCTCCACTTTATAAAGGGGCCATCATGGACAGAAACTCCAACCTGAGCAAACGTCTGATATTCGCCCTGACTTCAGGTGCATGAGATCTTGATTCAGCTCTGCAGAGTGTGCCTTCTGTGCACTCACCCCCAAAACTAAGCCTAGCTTGTGTTCTCAGACTACCGTCCTTACACCCCTGCCCCAAAAGCCCTACAGATTGGCAATACTGGGGCCATAATGCAGCACACTGCCTGCCCTCCAGAAGAAAAACGTTGCCTTATGGAGCTACCTAGAAACCCGAATAAGGATCAACTGAACGCCACTCGACTGCACCCCAAATATGCAGTCTACCCTGTCTAATGCCTTGTCTGACACAGCATGAGCCCACACCTCCAGACCTACGCTCAACAGCTGGCCGCACACTGAGCTCATTGGACCCATCAGGTCCTTAGGTCTTCATCCCTTCCCAACCTCAGTTTTCGGGTTTCAGAACCTAGACCTAAACTCCAAACACTGTCCAGGGGTGAACGTGATGCAGAAATCACAACTCTTCCTTCGCCATGGCTGGAAACCTTGTGGTTGGCATATTCTCCAACGTTCAGTGTAGAAGAATCTAGCGTGGCCCATGAGGCACTTCCCATGCTTGAGGGCCTTGTTGGGCACAAATAGGCATTGTGACCCTCAGCATGAGCCCTGTCCTCAAGGAAGGCCTCTCAGTGTCTGAATCAAGAGCCCGCCTATTGGACTTGCCATGCCCCTAGGCCCCCAAACTTAAACAGAGGTGGGGATATCCAGTTGTCCCTCCCAAGGACTCTGCTCTGGAATCCCTCTTTTATTGGGACACTTGAGGTACATAAAATAAAATATAAAATAAAATAAAATAAAAAAACAGAAAAGACTCCCCCCATCCCACAGAATGTACCCAAACTCTTGGGATCGGGTCAAATCCTCAGAGAAGGAAAGCCATCCACAACCCATGAGGCCACGCCAGCATTCCACCCACATTGTTGACACAAATCCAGAGACAAAACCTGAGCAAGCACCTCAAACTCACCCTTTTTCATATCCCTAAGTGTTATCACAGTCTGTAGATTGGGCGTGCCATACCTATGTCCCCAATCCTAAGCAGAGTTTGTGTTTTCAGACTTTTGTCCCCACAGGCCTGGCCCACACAGCCTCAAGGCTGGGCCCCTAGAGCCAAACTCAGAACTGTGCCTGCCCTCTCCAGGGGATTTCTGCCCATTCCATTGGCCACAACCCTATAGATTAGGAGAAACTCCAAAGTCCCGAAGCCATCCCAATATTATAGGCTGCCCAGGACAAACAGGGGCGATCTGACACAAGCTGAGCAACTACATCCCCTCAGATCCTTAGACACGTATCCTCAGGAAAGAGATTGAACCGGACAGGCACCTATGCCCTAATCATCTCGATTGCTTTTGTTTCCAGTCATCTCTCCTCAGAGGCCTGGTTTCCAATACCAGCATATGGGAGATTCCTT
This sequence comes from Mustela nivalis, assembly GCF_964662115.1. Classification (NCBI taxonomy): domain Eukaryota; kingdom Metazoa; phylum Chordata; class Mammalia; order Carnivora; family Mustelidae; genus Mustela; species Mustela nivalis. The sequence goes on from NW_028136525.1 coordinate 2,265,710, forward strand.
AGGCACTCATCAAAACAATTCTCTTCTATACATAGGAAACGTACTCTTTAGAGCCCATCAAAACCTCCGGTTATGAACATCCCTCAAGGCCCCGGATCAAGCACCCCATTCCAAGGTCTACATGGACACAAATGCACATTATGACCCATCCTCAACTCACCCATTTCAACACACCCGCCTCGGTTGCTCCCCTAGATCCAGCAGATTGAACTTGCCTTGGCGCTATGAGACACCTGGAATGGGAGGCAGGCTGCCCAGGCATCCATCCTTAGAACCCTGCTCTGAATAACTTCCTTATGGGATGTCCTGGAGCCATCCAACAGGTCTCGACTGTCCCACAGAAGGAATCATTGCGGTTTGGAGCATCTCACAATTCCCATCGTGGGAAAACCTCCATGTCCTCGTGACACCGTCCCCTTCATAAAGGGGCCGTCATGGACAGAAACTCCGACGTAAGCCAACGTCTGATCCTAGCTCTGTCTTCAGGCATACGGGATCTCGAATCATCTCTGCAGAGGGTGCCTGCCGTCCCCTCACCCCGAAATCTAAGTCTGGCTCTTGTTCTCAGAATTTTTTCCTCACACTCCTGGCCCACAAGCCTTCCAGTTTGGGAATTCTGGAGCCACTATGTGGCACTGTGTCTTCCCTCCAGAAGAAAAACGTTGCCCTCTGGGGCTACCCAGTAACCACAAATGAGTACCATCCTGCACGAAACTCGACTGCACCCCAATGATACAGTCTAGCCAGGGCACTAATTCCCTGTCTGCCACAGCCTGAGCCTGCTCCTCCCTACCCACACTCAACAGCTGGCCGAACACTGAGCACATCAGCCACACCATGGCCTTAGGTCTTCATCTCTTCCCAACCTCAGATTTCAGGCTTCAGAACCTAGACCTTAAATCCAATCACAGTCCAGGAGTGAAAGTGTTGCAGAAATTAGAACTCCATCTTCCCCATGGCCAGAAAACTTGTGGTTGCCATATTGTGCAACGTTCAGTGTAGGAGAAACCAGCATGGTACATTAGGCCACGTCCTGACATGAGGGGCTCCTTGGGCACAAAAACACATTGTGAAACTCAGTGTGAGACCTATCCTCAAGGAAGGTCTCTCAGTGTCTGGACCAAGAGCCCACATATGGGGATTGCCATGTTCTTAAGTCCCAATGTTAACCAGAGGTCTGGTTGTCCAGTTGCCCCAACCCACGACTCTGCTCTGGAATCCCTATTTTGGTGGGCCACCTGAGGTAAAAAAAAAATAAATAAATAAACAAAAAAACCAGAAAGGCCTCCTCCCTTACCACAGAATGACCTCAAACTCTTGGGATCAGGTCAAATCCCCAGAAAAGGAGCCTCATCGATGGCGCATGAGGACACCTCGACATTCCATGGCAATCGGTGACACATTTCCAGAAAAAAAAAAAAAAAAGCATGAGCAAGCACCTCACATTCGCCCTTTGTTCATATCCCGAAGAGTTCTCCTCACGGTCTATAGATCGGGCCGGCCATACCTACATCCCCCAACCTAAGTGGAGTTTGTGTTTTCAGACTTTTGTCCAAATAGCCCTGGACCACACACGCTCCACACTTGGGTCCCTGGAGCCACACCTCAGGACTGTGCTTCCCTTTCAAGGGAATTCTTCCCATTCCATTGGCCACAACCTTGCAAATGAGGAAAAACCTCCAAAGTCACCGAGGCCATCCCAATAGTGTAGGCCGCCCAGGACAAACAGGGGTGATCTCAAACCAGCTGAGCAACTACCTCTACTCAGACAACAGATGTCCCCAGAAAAGAATATTGAACCGGACAGGCCCCTAGGCCCTAATCAGATCCATTGCTTTGGTTTCCAGGCATCTCTCCTCAGAGGCCTCGTTTCCAATACCAGCATATGGTGGTTTCCTGAGGCACCATTAAGAACAAATCTCGTCTCCCCATGGAAAACTTGCTCATTGGAGCTTTGTCATAACCTCTGGTTAGGAGAATCCTTCAGGGCCCTGGTGCCACTGCCCCATACCAAGGTCTCCATGGACTCAAACCAACATTAAGACCATTCTCAGGAAAGTCCATTTCAACTCAGCCCCCTCTGTTGCTACCCCAAGCCAGCAGATCAAACGTTTCTTGTTGCTAGGAGACAATTGGAATGTGAGGCTGGCTGCCCAGGCATCCATACTTAGAACCCTGTTCTGGAAAAATACATTATAAGACGTCCTGGAGCCATCCAACAAATCTTAATTGTCCCACAGAAGGAATCCTTGCGGTTTGGAGCATCTCACAACTCCAAAAGTGGGAAAACCCCCATGGCCTCATAATGCCCCCCCTTCCTGAAGGGGCCCACATGGACAGAAACTGAAACCTGAGCCAAAGTCTGAAGCTCGACCTGACTTCAGACGCATGAGATCTCAATTCAGCTCTGCAGAGTGTGCCTGCCATGTCCTTGCCCCGAAACCTAAGCCTAGCTTGTGTTCTCAGACTTCCGTCCTCACTCTCCTGGCCCACAAGCCCTCCAGTTTGGGAATTCCGATGCCACAATGCAGCACTCTGCCTGTCCTCCAGAAGAAAAACTTTGCCCTATGCTGCTAATAAGAAACCCCAAATGATTTTCTAATGCATGCCACTCGATTGTAAAGCAATTATACAGCCCACCCTGTATTCTAATGCCCTGTCTGGCACAGGCTGAGACAAGACATCCCAAACGACACCCAGACAGCTGGCCCCAACCTGGACACATAGGACCCGCTATGGCTGTAGGTCGTCATCTCTTCCCAACCTCGGTTTTCAGGCTTCAGAACCTAGACCTTTTCTCCAATCACTGCCCAGGGGTGAACGTGATGCAGAAATTAGAATTCCTCCTTCCCCATGGCCAGAAACCTTGTGGTTGGCATGTTGTCCAACGTTCAATGTGGGAAAACCTGCATTGTCCGAAAGGCCACGCCAGGCTTGAGGGCCGCCTAGGGCACAGACATGCATTGTGACCTGCAGCGTGAGTCCCGTATTAAAGTAACGCCTTTCAGTGGCTGGACCAAGATCCTGCATATGGGGCTTGTCATATCCATAGGCCCCCAGGCTTAACAAGAGGGCAAGTATTCCAGTTGTCAGTACCCACTGCTATGCTCTAGAATCCCTCTACTGGGGGGACACATGAAGCAGAAAACAGGACACTTCCCTTCCCACAGAATGACCCCAAACACTTGGCGGCTGGACAATCTACCAGAGAGGGAGACTTCTACGACCCATGAGGCAACTCCTACATTAAACGGCCATTGTGGACAAAACATCCAGAGACAAAAGCCTGAGCGACTGCCTCCCTCTCACCCTTCTTTCATATCCAGAGGAGCTCCCCTCATGGACTGTAGATCAGGCCTGCCGTAACCTCGGCCCCAAACCTGAGCTGAGTTAGGGTTTTTGGATGTCTCTCTGCACAGCCATGGCCCACACAGCCTCCAGGCTGGGGTCTCTGGAGCCACACCACAGAACTGTGCCTGCTCTCTCCTAAGAAACTGCCCATTCCATTGGCCACAACTCTACAAAATAGTAGAAACCTCAAGGTCCCCAAGGACATCCCACTACCGCAAGCCCCACTGGATAAATACGGGCATTATGACACAAGCTGAGCAACTACTACCTCCATGCAGACACACAGACAGATATCCGCAGAGACAGAAGATTGAACCAGACAGGCCCCTAGGCCCTATTATGAACTCTTGCTTTGGTGTCCAGGTATCACTCCTCAGAGGCCTGGGTTCGAAGACCAGCATACGGGGCTTTCCTGAGGCACCAGACAGAAGACCTCTCATCTCCACATGGGAAGCTTCCTTGTTGGAGTTGTGTCAAGCCCTTCGGGTTGGAGAATCCTGCCGAGTCCCTTAGCTACTGCCACATTCCAAGGTCTCCATGGCCACCAACCCACATTATGACTCATCCTCAGGAGAGTCCATTTAAACTCAGCCTTCTGGGTAGCTCACCCAAGAGCCCGCAGATTGAGCGTGCCTTGTCTCGACCAGGCAATGGGAAGGTGAGTTGGCGTGTCTCGGCATCCATGCTTAGACCCCTTCTCTTGAGTCTTTCTGTATGGGGCATCAAGGGACCATCCAATAGTACTCGACTGTCCTGAAGAAGGAAACTTTGAAGTTTGGAGCAGCTCACAACTCCCAGCGTAGGGAAACCTCCCTGGCCTCATGACGCCCCCAACCCCTTCAGGAAGGGGCCGTCATGGACACAAACTCCAGCTTGAGGCAACATCTGATACTCGCCCTGACCTCACCTGCAGGAGATCTCGATTCAGCCTCTGCAGAGT